>NC_140829.1:3552500-3605000 GCF_050613455.1 Vespa mandarinia
GAACGTTTTGGAATAAACGTTTCTATGAAGAGGATGAGAAATAGAAAGAGAGATAGAGATAGAGATAGAGATAGAGATAGAAATAGATATAGAGATAGAGAGAGAGAGAGAACGAAGGAGGGTGAGTGAAACGGACATTGTTTTATTTTATAGAATATCTCAACATCGATAAGGAAACTCAATAATAGAATCATTTTTTTAACATGTTAAATCTCTAATGGATAATGATTTATGATACATGATTTTTATTTTGTTTATTTATTTTCTTTTTATTTTTTTTTTCCTTTTCTTTTCTTTACAAACATTACATAAGATTGATTTATCAAGATATATCACGAATTATATCTGTATTATAATATCCTGACAAAAACTGCATTCCTTTATTCTAATTATTTATTATAGATGAAAGAAAGAAATGAGAATGTATTAGATAATCAATATCTCTCTCTGTTTATCTCTGTCTCTGTCTCTCTCTCTCTCTCTCTCTCTCTCTCTCTCTCTCTCTCTCTCTCTCTCTCTCTCTCTCTCTCTCTCTCTCTCACACACACACATTCTAATCATTCGTCATTGATAATATTCTCGTACGCATTCTTAAATATATTTCACGTAAATATATTATCCACAATTGTGTCGTACTTGTATCGTATTTTACGATACGATAGGGAATCCTTAATGAGATATTAATCAGTACGATGAAGTGGACGTAACTACCGGCTTCTGTTAGAGAAAGTGATAGAGAGAGAGAAGAGAGAGAGAGAAAGAGAGAGAGAGGAACGATACTCTTGTACATATGTATGTATGTACATACATACATACATACATACATACATACATACATACATACATACATACATACATACATACATACATACATACATACATACATACATACATACATACATACATACATACATACATACATACATACATACATACATACATACATACATACATACATACATACATACATACATACATACATACATACATACATACATACATACATACATACATACATACATACATACATACATACATACATACATACATACATACATACATACATACATACATACATACATACATACATACATACATACATACATACATACATACATACATACATACATACATACATACATACATACATACATACATACATACATACATACATACATACATACATACATACATACATACATACATACATACATACATACATACATACATACATACATACATACATACATACATACATACATACATACATACATACATACATACATACATACATACATACATACATACATACATACATACATACATACATACATACATACATACATACATACATACATACATACATACATACATACATACATACATACATACATACATACATACATACATACATACATACATACATACATACATACATACATACATACATACATACATACATACATACATACATACATACATACATACATACATACATACATACATACATACATACATACATACATACATACATACATACATACATACATACATACATACATACATACATACATACATACATACATACATACATACATACATACATACATACATACATACATACATACATACATACATACATACATACATACATACATACATACATACATACATACATACATACATACATACATACATACATACATACATACATACATACATACATACATACATACATACATACATACATACATACATACATACATACATACATACATACATACATACATACATACATACATACATACATACATACATACATACATACATACATACATACATACATACATACATACATACATACATACATACATACATACATACATACATACATACATACATACATACATACATACATACATACATACATACATACATACATACATACATACATACATACATACATACATACATACATACATACATACATACATACATACATACATACATACATACATACATACATACATACATACATACATACATACATACATACATACATACATACATACATACATACATACATACATACATACATACATACATACATACATACATACATACATACATACATACATACATACATACATACATACATACATACATACATACATACATACATACATACATACATACATACATACATACATACATACATACATACATACATACATACATACATACATACATACATACATACATACATACATACATACATACATACATACATACATACATACATACATACATACATACATACATACATACATACATACATACATACATACATACATACATACATACATACATACATACATACATACATACATACATACATACATACATACATACATACATACATACATACATACATACATACATACATACATACATACATACATACATACATACATACATACATACATACATACATACATACATACATACATACATACATACATACATACATACATACATACATACATACATACATACATACATACATACATACATACATACATACATACATACATACATACATACATACATACATACATACATACATACATACATACATACATACATACATACATACATACATACATACATACATACATACATACATACATACATACATACATACATACATACATACATACATACATACATACATACATACATACATACATACATACATACATACATACATACATACATACATACATACATACATACATACATACATACATACATAGATACATACATATATATTTATATATGTAGAATCTAGATGTCGTACGTAAGGAAGGCGTAGCACGTTTTCCCACGAGCCTTCCCGATCGTTGAAAAATTTTCCGCTTACGCGGTACTTCGAACATTCTCTCTTTCTCTCTCTCTCTCTCTCTCATTTCTACCTACCTACGTATGTACGTAGGTAGATACATAAATACATATATATACATTGTACATACCTACGTAGTACGTACCAAAATAACACTCATCTTTTTCTGCGCTTTACGACAATATATCCTTTTTGATTCGAAGTTCACGATTAAAGCTTTTACGACTTTATCAGATAAAAATATAAAGGAAATTAAAAAAAGGACAAGGAAAGAAGGATAAAATAAAAAAGAAGAATAAAAATAAAATACACATATATATATATATATATATATATATATATATATATATCTTTGTTGAACAATATAAAATGATAAATTATTAATAAACTCACCGGTCATAGATGGTAGAACGATCTCGGCGCAAAGATAGACGATAGCGAGACGAAAAAGCCACATCCTCGGCCTTCCTCACGCCTCTTTACCCTTAAAACAACTTCCACGCTCCCTTGGCACACTCCTCCTCCTCCTCCTCCTCTCCCTCCTCCTCCTTCTCTTCCTCCTCCTCCGTTCTACGAACGAAAGAAGAAGCCGCTACTACGACGAGCAATCACGTTTCATTTTCACTTTCTCGAAGCTACCGGAAACGGGCTTCTCTCTCTCTCTCTCTCTCTCTCTCTCTCTCTCTCTCTCTTTCTCTCTCTCACTCACGCCCCCCCCTCTCTCTCTCTCTCTATTTTTCTCTATTCCTCTCTCTTCCTCTCTCTATCTCTGTCTCTTTGTATCCCTTTCTCTCTTTCTCTCTCTCTCTGTCTTTCTCTCTCTCTCTCTATCTATCTCTCTCTTATTCGCGTTAAATGATATAAATAAATAAATAAGTTATTCTATGAAAAGATACGAATGATATATAAATTCGTCGAGGACGATGAAACAGAGAAGAGAATACAATCTACCGACGATTACCGGTCCTCGGAAGGCGAAAGACTGAGGGAACTTGTACGTTCGCCACTAGTCAGAGCCATTCCTTCGACGACTCCCTGCCATTTCCAATCTCTGTTCTCTCACAACATGACGACGAACGGAGCACCGAAGCCTGTCTCGCGAGAGAATCTCTCTTTCCTTTCACGGAGTGCCTCGATCTCGGCTATAGGTAGGATATATATCCTACCTAGCTTCTTCGTTTTATTCCTCTTTTTATTTCTCGTTTACTCTCTCCTTCTCTCTCTCTCTCTCTTTCTCTCTCTCTCTCTCTCTCTCTCTCTCTCTCTCTCTCTCTCTCTCTCTCTCTCTGTGTGTGTGTTTGTTTTTCTATATATGTCTCCCTGTCTCTCCTTATTCTGTATATAAAGCGCACTCGCTCTGATACTTTTTAGTTCGACCACCACTTATTCCGCTCTCTTTGTGTCAAAAGTAAAAAAAGGTAAACGTATATAAAAATTACGAGTCGTCCGACTCGTTTTTCGAGAAATTCGATTGATTTCTAGTTCATGGCGAACATAGTGTCTTTGACATTGATAAAAGTAAAATGTAAATCAAGGATTAGGAATTTATGGATAGC
This sequence comes from Vespa mandarinia, assembly GCF_050613455.1. NCBI lineage: Eukaryota > Metazoa > Arthropoda > Insecta > Hymenoptera > Vespidae > Vespa > Vespa mandarinia. The sequence continues at coordinate 3,556,959 of NC_140829.1, forward strand.
GTTACTTTTAATCGCTATTGTGATTCCAAAAGATCCTTTTATAAGGATACGAATGACAATGAAAGGGGAGAAGAAAAGATGGGGAGGATGACGAGTGGGTGAGTGGAGGCGGAGATGTAGGAGGAGTAACAAATTAAACGGCACTCTTCACGATCGTATTTACGCGATAATAACACTCGTGATACTTTATTGCAATCGAAATACGACGATATTAAGACGGAAGAAATTTATTCGATCTAATTCTTTATCCGTTCATCCTTTTTCCAATTTTTTACGGCGTGTATATTGATACACTTAAAATGTAAAATGTTGTTTTTTTTTCTTTTTTCGTTTTAACGAAATTATTGCTTAAATAAAAAAAAAAAATACAATATACTTGCGCGTAACTCGATAGAACATTCTAATCGTATCTAAGAGAAAATGTGTATATACGTACGTATATACTATCATCTATCTGTATTGATAAATTTATTATAATCATATCGAATTTATCTATGTATTAGATTGATTTTTATGTTTCTCATAAGAGGGAAAGAAAAAAAGGAAAAGAAATGAAAAGAAAAAATATGGAAAGGAAAAAAAAAAAAGAAAGCTCGCAAACTCGTACGAATTTTCGTATACACGTATATATATGTATGTATGTATGTATGTATGTATGTATATATGTACGTATATATGTATAGAAAGAGATAGATAGATTGATATACATCTACCGACCAACAGCATACGTTTTTTCTCCCGTTTGTTATCCGACGATATGCGGACTTGCTATAAACCTTTTCTGGCTGATATTCCAAATATTTCAATATACGGAATTCGATGCGGCGAAACTTACGATTTAACTATGGCATCGTTATCGGACCATGAAAACCCAACGAAGAATTTAATAAAATGTATCACAAGCCGCCATTCGAACTATCGTCTCTATTTTTCATTCGATGAAATCGATCGAATGTAAATATTCAAATTTTTTTCCCTCCTCCCGATATGTTTTCTTCGAAATGACGGGATTGTGACTTCTTACTCAAAATATTCAATCGATGACCGCTGTGTTAAATAATCCTCGATGACTCTCGTTAAATTTAAGAAAAAAGAAAAATTTGTTCGACAAAAAAAAAAAGGAAAAAAAAAGAGATCATTATCTTTTTTCATTATATTTTTTCAGAAACTGAAAACTATGCAGATGTCGCAAACGGAAATAGAAAACAACGAAACTATCGAAACTACGATAACACAACATTTTGCTCGTTTGCACGGCGTCCTACAGAATATTGAAAGAAGAATGATCGATAAAATTCATGAACAGAATAATAGCTATATTAAGAATATCACGGAACTCGAGACCCAACTGAAGTCCCATCAAAATCAATTACAGGGAGCATTATTGGTGCGTTATTTTTATGTATTTCTTTTGCCTTAATATATATATATATATATATATATATATATATATATCTTTATTTATTTATTTATTTATTTATTCTTGAAAAAAGGAAGAAAAAGAAAAAAAAAAAGATAAGAAATAATTACTTCGTGCCAAGTTAAAAATCTTTAACATAAATCACGTAGCTACGATAAAATATCTCTTTTAATATCTCACGTACACGACTTACAATTAGACTACTTTCATAATCACTTACTTCTTACATATATGTAGGGCCACGAAACTGTGCAACCGGTTTGGTTACTCGAGAGTTCGAGCACGAGCTCGTTTATCGACAATATAGAAACGCTAGAATTTATTGGATATGCGCGTAAAATTCAATTTGATATGGTATATAAATTTTCATGCTAGGCCCTAAAGATGCATAAGAAAAATAATATAACTTGTTTTCATAATACTTAGAAAAAGTAATTTTTTTTTTTTTTTCTTACGAAGAATCTTTTTGTTTCGTGCTTCGTCTTTTGTTTTTTGTTTTTTTTTTTCTTTTTTTTACGTTTCGTTCTTTTTCACTTTCTTAAGATAAAGAAAGGAAAAAAAAACAGCTTGCAACAATTTTATCATTCGTGTCTTCTCTCTCTCTTTTTTTCTAATCCACGTCTACCCTTGAAAAAGCTTCAAGCGACTATAATCATAAACTCGCGAAAGTTAAAAAAGAAAAAAGAGTCACGTGGACTCTCTCCCTTTTCATCGTCGTTACAAACGATATCGTTGTCTTCCACCAGATTTTTGCATTCACCTCGTGTTCTTTATAGTCTTCTCTCGACAAGCAAAGAAGAACCCTGTAATACTTATCGTTCGGCATTTAACGATAATTTAATGCCATAGTTAAAAGTCCTTCGAGTGTCACGCAATACTGAATATTTTCTTTTCTTTTTTTTTTTTTTCTTTCTTTTTCTTTTTCTTTCTTTTGGTATTATCATTATTTTACAGGTAGCCTCTACCGCGAAAGAGAATATCAAAAGAATCGATTTGGAAAATGTCATATGCAAATTGAAAGATATCGCCGATGTACCTTGTCACTTAATAAAAGAGTCATTTATTAACGAGGACAAAATAATGTAAGTTTTAAAAGTGTATCATAATGAAGGGAAAAAAAAATAAATAAAAAAAAAAAAAGAAGTTCAAAACAAAAGAAAAAAAAGAGATGGACTTTTTATTACTAGGGAGAAAAAAAATTTGTGCAAGGAACGGAAGAGACTTCGTTTTTTTTTTTTCTTTTTTTTTTTTCCTTGTTAAATTATCGATCTTTTTCTCATTACAGATTTAAACCCGACGAAAGCATCATCGATGTTCTAGAAAAACATTGCACTCTTCGGATACCTTCGAAGATGCAATTCTATCTATTGCGTACCAAACTCTTGCCCGAAAATTACCAAGTGGAACCTTTGGATAACACCATAGCTATTTCGAATAGTAAAGAAATCTCTTCGAATTGTCGTCATTGCGAAGAAATCGTTTGATTTCTTGTTTCTTTTCTTTTTTCTTTCTTTCTTTTTTCTTTTTTTTTTCTTTTTTTTCTTTTTTTTACGCGGTTACCATTAAATTCGTTTCTCGTTACGCCATAATGTTTCGCAAGTTGAAGAGGAGCAACACAGTCCAACGTCTTGGTGGTTCCCTCCGAATGCCTATTTTCTACCGACTTATTTTTTCACGGAGAAAAAAAGAAAAAAGGAAAAAAGAAAATGGAAAAAAAAAAGAAAAGAAAAAAAGCAAAAGAATATTTAACGTCGCGACGTCGTTCTTCTCTCGTTTCAATTGCTCCCTGTAATAATAACTTTCAAATAAGCATAACTTTTTATTCCCCTCCTTCGTCGTAATCACGAACGTGTGCTAAAGTAATTATGATTTTTTTTTCTCCTTTAACAATACAAATATTTTACGATATATAACGAAACAACCGTCGAATCTTTCGTGCGATTATGAAGATAATTAACATTATTAAAAAAAAAAAAAAAAAAAAAAAAAAAAAGAACGAACGAAAAATGAAAATTATACTGACGGAAGTGTATTGTTTAAATATTTCTTTTAATTCAATAGATCCCTCGATGGAAGAAGAACTTTCGGTTCCACCAAACAAAACCATTTCCGTGACTTCTCTTTCTTCTGGAAATACCGAAAGCTCCCTTCGATTGGAATGTAAGTAAATTATGCCAAAAAAAAAAGAAAAAAAAAAAAAAAAAAGAAAAAGAAAAGGAAAAAAAAATCGAATTAATATTATCCTATCTGTATTTAACGAGAACATCGTTTTATATAGTTCCACGAATGGGTATGATAAAAATCAATCGAATCACCGATCGACAGATAAATCGACAATTGTTTGGCTATAGCCAAAACTGGTTCGTTTCGCTTTTCCAATCCTCTTTTCAATACTTTTTCGAATTGTTTTATCTTCGACGATTGATCGAGACTATATGATTCGACACAATCGCAGATTTGCTCATTAAAGCGAACGAACGCAGTGATTCAAAGAGATTTCGAACGGGAGGGAGGGAGGGAGGGAGGGGGAGGGAGAGAGAAAGAGAGAGAGAAAATATCATTGTTCTCTCGTGTCATAACACGTTTCAATGAGCCATTGTAAAATGGATTGTCTACTCGTGACTGAACTTTCACCTACGAATGCGTTAAAGAACAATGGACAACGATTCTTCCATCGAACTCTCATGTAAAACGCGCGCGAAAATCATTTTTGAATACCAACAGGTATATCACGAAACGGTACACAATAATATTTATTATTCGTAATCAAAAAAAAAAAAAAAAAATAAAGGAAAGAAAAGAAAAAACAATTCATTCCATGTATTTCAATGAACGAATTATTCATCAATCTTGATCGATGAATCGATCCATGATCGATCTTCATTTATTTCCAGTCTTGTGTGTGTATATATATAATTCAATTTATTACAGATGTCGTGATCCGACTAATAAAGATTTTTTTTTAATGTATTTTAAAGCTTACGAATTGGTTAAAGTACTGAAGGTCGTCGATCCTTCTTGCTTTTACGTTCGAAATATGTCGACTCAGAAGCAAGCAGAAAAATTAACGAGCGATCTTGAAGCTTATAGCACGAACGCGATCAATCCAACAAATGATATTATCGGTATATATAATAAAAATTTCTTTTATATACGAAATTCATTGTCCGTCGTATTTGTCCGTTTAAAAATTAATTCATACATTCAATATTGTTAAAATTGTTAATACGTTTCTTAATCGTTATTATTTTACAGTCGGTACAATGTATATGTTAAAATATTGCACGCGACGGGAAAAAAAATGGCAACGTGGAAAGGTCATAAAAATTAACTTAAATCAAAACGGCGATAAAACCTACGACATATTGTACGTCGACAATGGATACATCGAACGTAATGTATCAATTAAACGCTTTAAGCTGATCCCATACTATTTGGCAGCAGTACCTATATTGGCAACAAAATGTTCTCTCCACAACATCTCACCGACGAATGATCGTTGGAGCAAGAGTGCTACCGATACATTTCGTAAATTAATTAATAAGTAAGTAAATACGTCCGATTTATGACAATATTTTCATGTTATTTATTCTTTTCTCTTCCTATTTTTTCTTCTTTGTTTTAATGAATATAGAGAACGTCGCTCGTAATAAAAAACAAAAAAAAGTACTCTCATCTCTTTTTTCGTCGTCTTACAGAAATGATTCACTATTGATGTACGTCGTTCATACCGTTGGCAATATACATTACGTCGATCTTTGTTTCAAATCGAATAATCCGCAAGAAGAAAATAGCTCGATACGCGATTTAATGATATTTATGAAACATGGCACCCTTATGTCGTCCCAAAGATTAAAGGCAAATAAATTAAATTTTCTAGAAAATTTCACGAAATTATTATATATGTATATATGTGTGTGTATGTGTATATGTATATTTGATCGTTTCTTTTTATCATTTACAGATATTAAATCCATTACCAATAGTAATTTACTTTCACGAGGAACTTGAAATGGAGATATACGTTTACGTTACAGTTCAACACGTCGAATCACCCAACTCCATATACGTTACGAAGGTAAAGAGAAAACTTCATAATCTTCTTTCTCAATTTATATTCGAATTAATTATTGAAAAGCTTCCTTCTGCATTCTATTTAAAATATCTGTCGTCGTCGTTGCTCTTCATTTTGCAGATTGGAGAAAATCGTAAACATATCAACAAACTTATGAAGGACATGATGTTATTTTACAAAAAGAATGCAGGACGTAATATGTTAACCTGTCCTCTTGAAATAAGTAAATAATCAATTTAATCGTTTGTAAACATAAGAAAGATGTTCCCAATCTAATCATCGTTATTATTATTATTATAATTATTATTATTGTTATTATTATTATTATTATTATTATTATTATTATCATCAGATACTCCATGCGCGTTATATTCAAATGGAATGTGGTATCGTGGATTAATAAAGAAAATCATTAATGAAAAATGTATCGATGTATTTTGTGTTGATTTTGGATATACTATTACGTCGGAACATAATATGTTAAAATCATTGCCGCATTATTACATGAGCAGTAGAATGCAGGTAATGTATATTTTTAAAATTGTTACCATTTAATAAAATTATCATTACTATTATTAATTCACGTTATATTATTGTTAAATATAGGCGATACATATTTCCTTGAAAGATTTATCTCCATTGTCCGAAGATCACAATCAATGGAGTTTACAGACAATACAGATAACTAAGCTACAATTGACGAATAAAAATGTCAAAGTTATATCTATGTTTAAAAATGAAAATATTTATGACGTTTATTTATATATTAACAATATTAATTTCAATTCTATGTTAATCAATAAAGGTTTCGCCGAACCAATAGAACCAATGTAAGAGACGACTCTTCAAAAATTTCTTTCAACAAAATTAACGATTGATTGATTGATTGATTGATTAATTAATTAATTAATTAATTAACAAACCTATCTGACATCTAACATTATATTGATTTTTAGCGCGTTGATATATCAGGAGAACAAAGATTTGTTATGTTTGAAACAGGATAGAAATGAAGAAAATAAAAATCCTTTACCGATCGATGTAAAATGGAATAACGAAGAAACAATGCCAAATGATCCACCGATGATCGAATCCGATCCCTTTAAAGTATCCATTCAAGTGCATAAAGCGATATCGCCCGATTGTATTTATGTTTCTGACGTGTCACGCGAAGAAGGAAAGTTTATATTCATGTCGAAGCTACAAGATTTTTATAGAAAATATCATTCACCACAAGAAAAGAACTGGACGAAGGATTCCGTTTGTGTCGTTTATTCGAAAAAAGATAAAAGTTATTTTCGCGCTTATATATTAAACGTCATTACGTCGAAAGAAGTTTTAGTATCATTTTATGATATGGCAATCGAGGAAATAATTCCAATTGAGCACATACAACCGTTAGATCGACAATTTCGACAAGAACCGGCATATATATTTAAAGTTAAGCTCGCCGGTATTTTACCATGTGGCGGTTCAAAAATCTGGCCTTCTGTGTCTTGTCAAAAATTGTCAGAAATAATAGACGAAAATCAAAGTTCACAATTTTATATTACGAAAATGGTAAGTTTATTATAAATCATTGAAAAATTAGAAAATTAAATCATAGGATTTCATATATGATGTATAATAATTTTTTCTTTATATATATATATTTTTTTTTTTATATATTTTATAGTCGGACATGGAACAGAATAAAGAGATAATACCCGTTCAACTATGGATGAAACAATCAAAACCAGATGGACCATTATCGCCAATGAAAATGGAAATCAATTCTATTAACAAAATGTTAGTAGAAGCTGGATTTGCTTTACCAATAAAAGAGTATGTATAACATTAACTATTGTTATAGAAATGTAATAATAATAAATGAAAAATATAATTTTCTTTATTTTTTTTTCTTTTTTTTTTTTTCCTTTTTTTCCAATAATTGAACACAAATGAAATTCACAGTTACAATGCAAAAATAGATAAGATACTGGCTATTGAATTTAAACGACAATTATTAGAAACACAGATAGGATATCAGGATAATGAAGAAAATATAAAATGGTTCTCTGTTAATGAAGGATTAGAATGTTCCATTGAATCGAATGAACAAAATAATAATGAAATTTCTACGTCAGAAATAATATCAATGCATTTAAATATAAATTCGAAAAATGAAGAAGAAGTCGAAAATGTAAAAGACGAAGAAGAAAAGTATGAAGTAAAGAATGAAGTAGAAGATGAAATAGAGTATGAAATAGAGTATGAAGTAGAGGATGAAATAGAGGATGAAATAGAAGACGAAGAAGAAGAAGAGGAAGATGAAGATGAAGATGAAAATGAAGACGAAGATGAAGATGAAAATGAAGACGAAGATGAAGATGAAGATGAAGATGAAGATGAAGATGATTCTAATACTACATCGAGCATTAACGATGCTATCCAAGTACCAATTTTAACAGATTGGTTACCGGCACTTCCAATAAAAAAGAAAAACTTCACTGCCATACCAACGTACTTGGATCACTCTGGAATGATTTATTTACATTCTAAAAAAAATGGTATAATCATTAAATTTGTGCAAATATTTTATAATAACAAACGATATTCATTATGCATAAAGTATCTTTAATTTGAAAATTATATAAAATGTATACCAAAAAAAAAAAAAAAATCTTTTCTAAAAAAATAAAAACTATTTATTCCACAGCAAAAAGAACGTTAGAATATATAGAGACAATGTTAGCTGATTCTTATAAAAAGATCAAGATAAAACCATGCGATAGAAAATGGAAGGAAGGAGATATATGTATCGCGCAGTATCATGGCAACAAAAAGTGGTACAGAGCGAAAGTATTATCCGTGTTAGATGAAAATACGATAGAGGTGAGTAATGAACATATGACATGATATGATCATTTGAATAGAATTTTTTTAATATGTATTATTGAAAAAAAAAATAATAATAATAAAAAAAAACAAATATCGTTCTCATTAAACAGGTTCTATTTGTTGATTATGGAAATATCGAAGAATGTTCGATTGGACTTGTAAAAAAAAGAGTTATTTTAGAACATATACCAATCCAGTGTATTAAATGCATTGTTCCCGGTTTAAATCCGGTAATACCATCTAAATAAAACTCTTTCAAATTCTAATAAAGAATTTTTAAAAATGTTAATATTTTTTTTTTTTTTTTTTTTTTTTTTTTAATACAGGAACAAGGAAAATGGAAAATAGAAGATTTGGATAAAATACATGTATTTCTTGTGGAAAAGGAATGTAAAGTTACTGTTTTAGAAAAAACCGATACGCACTTAGTTGTAAGATATCAAATCTCTTTAATTATTTTATTCACTTAATCTGTACTTTAATATATCTAATGTATATCAATCTATATATATATAATCTCTCACAGGTATCGATCACATTATTGAAACCAAAACAATGCGATCTTCTTTCTTTCGTTACTAATGAATTAGGAATTCGTTTGGCATCTAATTCAATATATACGAATCCTATCGAAATATCGGACAATATTACTTCAGACAATATATCTTCGAATTCTTCGAATGTAATTATTGAAAAATACATAGTGAATAATAGAACAATCTCTGATGTAGATACAGATACTGAAATGATTATGGAATACTTATCAGATATAGACAGTGACATTATTAGCGATAATTCTATAATAATAAATAATCTCGATGAGATAGACAATCATAATAATAATTTACAAATGATTAAAAAAGAATTAGTTCATACCAATTTAAAAATTACAAATATCGATTATTTTGACACATATATACCAATCACTATTCCCAATGACATTGATACCTTTGAAGTAGACTTATGTTATACTGAAACAGCAACTATATATTATACTCAAATAAGGGAAAATAAAAAATCTAAGGTAATTGTTATATTAAAAATAATTATTAATGGTTTTAGAGATAAAAATTCTATTTTTCGTTGTTATGTTAGATTTAAAATATATATAGTTCATTTATTACTATCATTAATTTATTTTTTTTTTTCAGATATTAAACGATTATTACAATCGTTATAAAATATTAATGGAAAGTTTACAAAGGGAAGCTCCTAAACAACCATTGATCGAAAGTTTAGTTTCCAGTAAGTATATTATAACGATATAAATTATCGTAAATGTTAAAAAAATTTTAATCATAATTATAATTAATGGATTATTACATATTGGATACTTCAGATACTCCCTGTTGTGCCTTGTTTAACGATGATATTTGGTATAGATGTATTATTAAAAAAACTACAAAAATAAAAAATTCAAAGAAGACTTTCGTTCACTTATGGTACGTTGATTTTGGAAATGATGAATATCGAAAAGTAACATTGGAAGAGTAAGTATCGTTGCATATCGTTTTATAAGATAAATTATTATTATATATATATTGTGTAAAATCTTTTTTTTTTTCTTTTTTTTTCTTTTTTTTTTCTTTTTTTTTTTTTTCTTTTTTTTTTTTTAAGTTGTAATCTACGTATATTGAAAAAAGAATGGTTCAGTGTACCAACAATAGCTATAAAATGTCAATTATGGAATATTAATGTTGCCACTAGTAAAAAATTCTCAAACATAATAGTGGAAATCGAAAAAATGTACCGAAAGTATAGTAATCGTATAACCGTTAAAGTTAAGGTAAAAATTCAATATCGAAATAATTAATATTATTTTTACATGAAATGATTTAAAAAAAAAAAAAAAAAAAAAAAAAAAAAAAAGACCCTGATGCAATAAGATTATATTTCAGGAACGTTGTAAGGACCATTTGTCTGTGGAATTATATGTGGATAAAACATGTAAGAAATTGATTTATAGTTCTTTAATCAGAGACGGTTTTTTTCAAATAAATAAGACGAAAAAAGACTGATGAAAAAAAAAAAAAAAAAACAACAAATAAAAAAATTAAAATAAAACAAAATAAAATAAATAAAAAAAAAAAAAAAATAAAAAATAAAAAATAAAATCTTTAATCATTTATGTTTATTTCAGAACAAGTTTACATGAAAAGTTTTGTTTTGTTTTATATATTAGACATATAAATAAGTAATTTAAAAAAAATATAATGTTCCTATATAGATAATAGTCTTTATCATTATTTGTGATAACAAATAATTTTGTTAAGCGATATCTATTATATCTTGTATCATTAACGCTGTGTACTTTTAGCTATTTGTTCTTTAAGAACCAAAATACTTTGTCTTTGTTCTGGCGGAAGCATAGCAATTTGTTCATCCGACAATTGCAATACTTGCATTATTAAAGCAGCCTGTGATAAGAAATAAATTTATATAATAGATATTAATATTTCCGATGTTGTTTAATTTGTAGAAAAATTAATATGAATAGAAAACGTATAATTTGTATGTTTATATATATAGAAGTTTTTATAACTTCTTAATTATAATACTTTTTTCTAAAAAAATAAATATATATATAAAAATAATAACAACAACAATAATAATAATAATAATGATAATACCATAACAAAATCTCCTTTCTAAATAATAATTACTTCATATATTAATTATCTGCTTATAATTATTTTAAATTATATATATTTATTTATATATAATTTCAACCAACATACCTTTTCCTGATCTGATGCACCACTTGGTATATTTCCCGCTGGAGACATACCAGCCATAAGTCTAGAAGTAGCCGAACTTGCAGATGTTGAAAGAGCAGTAGCAGGACCTACAACACTAGTCGAAACTGCAGTCGGTGCTGGAACTGCAGGTGCTGCTACTGGTCTTGGTACGACTGGCGGTGCTACTGGTACAGGTGCTGTAAAATTATCATGTATAAAACTATTTCATAATAATGATTTCCATAAATATATACATACGATTGGCTTTAGTAATTCTCGGATCAATAGGCATACGGGGATCTCGTGGATCCCTTGGATCTCTACCAAACCTGTCAGCTCTTGGATCACGACAAAAGCTACAAAATCATAAACCATCAGGTTAATATAATGGATAATAATTATCGAGTAACAATTATTTGAAATAATAAACAAGACCTCTCCACTCCTTCTACAGGAAGACTGCTGCAAAAAACAGTATATATTTGAATATGTTTGTTTAATTAATTCAAGTAAGAAAATATATGAATAGTATACTAACTTGTCTGTTATATTAAAAGCAGTAGGCCCTCTCGGGTCAGTAGTAGCGGATATGATAGGTGGTGCGGTAACTGGGGTTGTTTGAGTTTGGGGTGGTCCTCTTAAATCCTGATCCATTCTTGCTAAACGAGGATCCATTTGTCTATCTAATGTTCTAAGATCTACATCTTGACCTAATGATATAACCAACAATCTTGGAAAACTTATTCATTGTAAATTATTCAGAATAATAGAAATAGATACATAATTAATACCAGCAAAAATCGGTGCAGGTGGATTGGAAACTGGTGTAGGTCTTGGTGGTGCCCATGGTTCTTCAATACGTGGAGGAATCTGATGAGTAACTGGTTTATCGGAAGGTGTTAATACTCCTGGGATTGGATTAGCTTTATGTAACATATTAACTGCAGTATGAGGATCCACTATTCGCATTACTACCTGTGCTTGTAACAAGGCATAAGCAAGTTGTGGATTCTGTAATAACATTTGGCGTGCCTCATTAGGATTATTTTGCACACATAACTTCATTTGTTTCATTAACTCAAACATCTGTTCCGGTGGAAGGGAAGCAACAGCTTTACTTATAGCCTCTGGAGCCTTATCAGCTTGAACTGCCTCGCCATATGGATTTTCAGTATTCTGTCCTTGCAAAAGACTTTGCATTTCCATACGACTCTTTTCTGTACATGCATTGTCTACCCGAAGTGTTCTTCCGCCAATTTCATACCCATTTAAATTTCTCATAGCACTAAGCGCAGTCTCTTGATCCTTGTATTCACAAAAGCCATATCCTTTAGGTTTCCCAGTTTCACGATCAAATACCAATCTAAAAATAATTTAATAATGTTATTTCATAGATAAAGAAGAATGTATCATTACTTTTAAATATTTTTTATAATACTAAAATATAATAATTTGTTTTCTAAAGGAAAAAAAAAAAAATTACAGGAAACCATTATGGAAGACTTACTTGAAAGAAAGTACAGGCCCAACTTCGCTAAATATATCTTTTAAATTTTCTTCTGTAGCTTCGTACGGGATGTTCCCGACTGCAAAAAAAAGAAAAAAGATTCTAATTAAATCTTTATTTTCAACTTGTCAACCGGCAATATTGTCGATCGTTAAACATGAATATATGAAGTGAAATTTGGCACGAATTAATGAATGATAAAATGATAAATTGAAAAATATAATATTTTTTTTAATAGAAGTGAGAAACAAATGATTTATTTGTATTTATATCATAAGAAAATTTGAATCTGTTAATAGGTTAACAGGTTAAGTATTTATATTTCTCAAATAAAAATTATTGAATATCTTACCGAATACACTTCGCATGGACTTATCCATGAGGGATTGATCGGAAATAGTTGAATTACTCATTTTCTCGTTATTCTTTTTTTCTTTATTATTTAAAACTTGAATATCACCACTCGCGATTAAAACGTCCAAACAATGAAACTAACCTACAAACTTTCATTGACTGTCGCTTGACGTACTTCCTCTAATCGATTCAGTGCTGCCATCATTTTTTCCTTTCGATCTTAGTAATTTTCAAAAAACACTAGATTTAGCGCTAATATAAAACACGTAATTAAAAATTTATATTATATATTTTTTCAGCAGTTAAATAGAATTAATACAATTAAATATATTAATATTTTATATATATATATTAATAATATATAATAATAATATATAATATATAAAATATATAATCATATATTTTCAAAAACAAAAAATAAACATAATCTTGTTCACTTTTAGCACTATCCATTTAGCACTATCATTTTTTTATCTTCTTTCTTTTTTCTAATTACTAAAATATACACATATATACACATATATATACATATATATACATTGTATATATACAATTATAAATAGTCCTATAAAATCTTTACATTATTTACTATTATCGAATCATTAGTTAACCAAAATCGACGAATAAGCTTAATCGCAAAAAAATAAAATAAAATGATTACTAAAGTATTCGTTAAATAATTATGCTATAGGTCACGTCAGTACGTAATCTAAATGGCCAATCGTAATGTCGAACTTTGAATATCGTTTTAAGATTGATAAGGTATTTAGGTGAATAATTTATTAAAATACAGTAACTTACTCGTTTTTTTTCTTGGTGTATACAATTAGGAAAATAAATATTATCAAAATAATGAAGGTTATGAATAATAATGTTTTCATTAGAAATTAAAAATATAAATTGAAAATATGAACATGAACGCGGTCAATTATTGTACGTCACAGTATGCATTTTCGTTTTTTTTTTTCTCTCTTTTTTTTTCCCAATAAAAGTTTTATACAGGGTAAAACGAACGTTTTGTACGCACGTTCAATGTTCTCGACAACAAAGCACTCGGTAAGACATTTATTCCTTATCGCAATAAAAACGTCATCCATCATCAACATGTTTTCAAGTAGCTGTCGTCCCCTCTCGGATTCTTAATCGTACGATTAATCATATGCTTTATTTTTTATAAATACATAAATATGTACTTGCCGAATCAACGATATTCGTTCCCTGCTTACATTTTCTTTCATTTTTGGGTGGGGATAATGTCTCATAATTCCAACGTTTCTTTCCCACTCTTTTAACATTGATAAACAAACTATTAAACGAATAATCAATTTAAATATATTAGTTAAGTATAAGCAAGGAAACGGATACTACGGAAGTGACTTACGCAGATGAATTTTTATGAGTTTTCCTTATTTTCTTATCAAGTATATTTTCGTCAAAAAACAAATACGTTAGATATATATCTGGCTTATATATTACGCCGTGTGTTCCATCTTAGTGCTAGTTTTATTGTTCTTCTTTTTCTTCTTCTTCTTTTTTTTCCTCTTCCTCTTCCTTTTATTTTTCTTCTTATTTTATTCTTAAAAGGACGCAAAAGGACGAGGATATTAGTACGAGAATTGATATTTGAGAAATATCATCGGATAACCACAACAGTCACAAAAAATATAAAGATTATTATTTTCAAGATTATTATATTTATTCGTGAATGATCAATTGGATATCGAACATTTTTATATTCGAATTTACATAAGATTTACGTACACGAATTGATTTAATCTTTTATTTGAATACCATGGTTTATCTGCGACGTAAGGTAAGTTTACGTTATTTTTACAATTTTATTGCGTTTATTAATTTAGAAAAATAAGCAAAAACAAAAAAGAACTAAAAAAAAAAAAAAAAAAGAAATACATTACCGTTCGAAAATTAGAGACAATTCCTTTTTTTACTAATATGATTGATCCGACGAAATATCTTTTGAAAGAGGGACATTTAAATAACATAGAGGAAAGCTTTTGTTTTGTGTCATTAAAAAAAAAAAAAAAAAAAAAAAATATCCAAAAAAAAAGAAAAGGAATTGTAATGCACGTGACAAATTTCACATCAGTCATTTATTGTATTATTTCATAATAAATTTTTACAAATTAAAAAATTAATAAACAATATTTCTTTTACGAATTATTGATATGATTAATAAGCGTAAATGAAATATTAAATTAATTAACTTTTGATTGATCTTGCATTTATTCAATAATTTTATCATATCAATAAACTTGATCGGGAATTGATACGATGAGAAAAATAAAATAAAAAGATTGTAAGACCACATTATTTTACCATGGAAATTCTTAAAACTTTGCAACATACATATTTCGGTAGTATTATCACGCTTGACGTATATTTATCTTATTTATATATAACAAGTATATAAAATCTCATAATGTAAATATATGAGATTCTCATATGTTTACAATTTATCATAAACAATTCAAATTTATTTACGTACGTATTTGTATTAATTAAATGTGTTTTCTAAATATTTTTTTCCTTCTTGATACAAATGACGTATTTAAACGTAATCGTAATAATCAAGCTAATTTTTTTCTAGATAATTTTCTAGATAATAGAACTATTTAATAATACTAAACTATTCGAACTTAAAATTCAAGGCTTTCTAAAACTCATTAACAACGCTTATCAATTGGTAATGGATAATTATTTTTCTTTTTTTTTTTTTTTTCCAGTTTTTTTTTTGTGTTCGATGACAATTTAATCTATAACGTTATAGATTAGCGCGAAATTTGCATATAACCATTGATTCTTATTGGTGTATGTGCTTATATATATATATATGTACATGTGTACATATCTATACACACGTGTCAAACTAACCTAACCTATATACTCAACGAATAATATTTTTCATAACTTACTTAAATATGAATACGAAATTAACATTAAAGTCATCAATAATGGGTGAAATTGAATTATTATTATGTTTGTATTTATTCATATAATATAATTTTTTTTAAATGATATTTAATTAAGTTCTTAGTGATAATTTTAAGAAAGAAATAATTCTTAATTTGCATTTGTAATTTTGTATTAAATTTGTAAATTTAATATCGTTTATATTAAATTTAGATTTTATCGTCTGGAACTTCCCTGAATCACCTACAGAAAAGCTTAAGATGGAGTTCGTCTTTAAAAATTAGAGATAAAAATGAGATTCAACCGGAACGATCGTTCAAGGTATCATCCTCGCCATAATAAAATTTATTTTAATTGTTACAATTAAACAAATTAATTAACCTTTCTTCACTTTTTTCTCTTTCTTTCTCTCTCTCCTCATATAGTACGCTGATTTGTCAGTCCGTCTTGCAGCACCACATCAACTTCAACCAAAACCAAATGTTAGATCGCTTTCTTTCGGCAAATATTTCACAGATCACATGCTTAAAATTTTTTTTTATGAAACATTAGGTGGATGGCAGGCACCAGAAATTACACCTTTTGAAAATTTAGTCCTTCATCCAGCGGCTAAAGTCTTACATTATGCAATAGAGGTATATATATATATATATAATTGTATTAACAATGTACATGATTAAATGTATAAATATCAAATTAATTACATACATTTATTTATTTATTTATTTATTTATTTTTTAGTTGTTTGAAGGTATGAAAGCATATAGAGGAGTGGATGGAAAAATAAGAATATTTAGGCCTGAACTGAATATGGAGCGAATGAATAATTCAGCAATAGTATCTGGTCTACCTAGCTTCAATGGAAATGAATTAATTCAATGTTTTACTAGATTAATAAGCATAGACCAGGAATGGGTTCCACATTCAACTGCTGCTAGTCTCTACATACGTCCTACACTAATAGGAATTGATGTAAGTATTCTTAGACTTTTTTTATAAAACAAAGATGAAAAGAAAGATCGTGAATCGATATTATATATTAACACATAATAGAAGGATTTATTTAATAAATCAAAAGCAAAATGTGAGCGATAATAGTGTCACTTATGTCACTGACGTCATCGCTTTCATTGTATAGAAATAATAATCAGTAAATTTCTCAACAAACAATATTAATAGAAAAATAAATAAGATAAATAAAGATTTGATGTTCTTTTATTGGGGCAGGGCCACATGTTAGATAAAAGAAATAATATAATTCTCATATTTTGCTTAAAAAAAAAAATTAAGAATGTTAATAAGGAGAAGATTATTTACATAATATATAACTTGGTAATAATGCTTTAATTATATATGAAAATTTTATCTTCACTATAGAATGTCATTTAAATCATATTACATTATGGCTTATATAGATGAAATTTTATATTGATCATTTATTATCTATGAACAACCTTTGATTGTTGTATAACCTTATAGTCTTCTTATAAGCAGTATTATTTCTTCAGTCTTGTTTCACAATTACAAAAAAGATATGAGTATTATCTATTACTCTTTTCTTTAAAGCATAGTTCATCTGAAAGTTATCATCAATACACTTGATATAATTGGGAAACATTAAATGCTATTTGTAACTTTTTCACGACTGAAATAATTGAAAAAAAAAATACTAATTTTTGAAAGAAAAGTATTTTTTTTTTTATATATATTTAACATGATTTATGGATAATTTTTATTCTTCAAATTAGTTTTGTTTTGTAAAATACGCAGACACAGAAAAGCAATATTTATTGCATAATGTTTATAGTACAATATAGTTTTGAAAATTATAAAGTTCCAAAATGTTCGCAATTTTTTTTTTGTTTTTATATTTAATCTGTTGTAAATATTCTGTTATTTCAGATTCGAAAAAACAAGATTGATGAAATTTCATATTTTCAGTTCTTCCTGATAATCTCGTGACATAATCAGATACAATGATAACAGAAACTTTTTAAGTATGATGAAACAAAATTCATTATATCGTGTGGAAGTACGTTTAATATATTAATATTCATAAAGCCAATCATTGCATCATGTTATTTGTCATTTTTGTAAATTTACATATAATCGTCATAGATTATATGTTGTATATACATCGGCCATTCTTAACCAGATTTTTTCATCTGATTTTACATATAATGAACATTTAGTTAAATAAACAAACACATCTAATCGATTTGCAATAAGATATTCGTTTGTCTATTTTTTTTTTTTTTATTTATTTTCTTTTTTTTTTTTTCGTAAATATACCAACGATTTTACATGAAAGTATATAATTCGGAATGTTATAATATTATATTATGTATAGTAGTATGTTATATATATATATATAAAATATTTTTGTATGCATATATGTAAAATGGATCGTAATTTATTGCCTTTAATGATTTATTGTAACGAATGATTTAATGCGATTGAAAAACGATTATTATATATGATAAAAATAAATAAAAATATCATAATTTATTTGTATAGCCTACATTGGGAGTATCAGCGCCAGATTCAGCATTATTGTATGTAATATTATGCCCCGTGGGATCATACTTTAATACCAGTATGGAAACTGGGGTGTCCCTGCTTGCAGATCCAGGACATACTCGCTCATGGCCAGGTGGCTGTGGAAATCATAAAGTGGGAAGTAATTATGGTCCTACGATCAAGATAGTAAAAAAAGCTCTGAAAAAAGGATATCAACAAGTGCTATGGCTATATGGAGAACATAATGAAATAACCGAAGTAGGAGCAATGAACATTTTTATGGTTTACATCAATGATGATGGTGGTACGAATCAAGTTTTATTTAAGAACAAGTTTGTTCCCATTTACTTTTTTTTTTTCTTTTTTACATCATTGTTTTGCAACTCAAATAATATTAGTCTATATAATAAATATAAATAGATATAATAAAATTATATCTATAAGTAGATATTGATCATTAAATTATTAATCGTATTAGCATGTAAAAAAAAAAGAAGATTACTTGTTTATAACTCTATAAGTATATTTTTTTTTTTTTTCTATGATACATGTGAAAAATCATTGAATTTAAAATAATAACTTATTTTTGCCTGTATTTATAGAAAAGGAATTGGTGACGCCTCCATTGAATGGTTTGATTTTACCCGGTGTGATAAGGAATTCTATATTGGCTCTTTCACAGGAATGGAATCAGTATAAAGCTACCGAAAGAAAAATCTCCATGAAGGAAATTTGTCAATTACTTTCAGAAAATAGAGTAAGTTAAAATAATTAACTATGCAACAGTGAAAAATCGTTTTCTTTATATAATTCATTTTTTATTTTCTATTAGCTATTGGAAATGTTTGGTTCTGGTACTGCCTGCATCATTAGTCCCATTTCTAATATAGGCTTTATGGGTCGTGATTTTCATATACCAACTTTACAACAGTCTGATCCTATTTATAAAAAACTTGAAAAACATTTAAAATATATACAGTATGGATATATACCAGATCATCCATGGACTATAGTTATAGATTGATATAAAATATATTTCAAGTAAACAAGTGGTGGTTGAGTTAAATTAAATACGTATTTTCAATATCTCTTGTAACAAGAAACAAAAGAAAAAAAAAAGGACAGAAATCGATAATAAGAGATATTAACAGAAGATATGTTTTTATATATAGGAATAATGACCGTTTCGTGTATAAAATAAATTAAAATATTATTTATTTATAATATTGTATATATGTTATATATATATATATATATATATATATATATATATATATTTCGCGAATGAATGTGTAAAAAATGTTTCTCTATAAATATTTCATATTAATTGTTAAATGTTATCTAACGGATATGATATAATTGTAGAGGACTTTATGTATGATCTTAATTTTGATTTAATGAATGAATGTAACTCTTTGATGTGTGTTTTGTATATGCGAAATTGTACGTTGATGATCAGATAAAAAAAAAAAAAAAAAAAAAAAATGTTTGTACTTAGATAAAATATCTATTTATATAAAATAAATTTTTTACGTTTAAGTAATATATAAAATAAATTGTTTTATTATTGTAATAAAATGAAATATTTTAAATGTATTATTGATTCGATCGAAAATAGTTAGCTTTTGTATAACGATTAATTTCGTACAATTTATTACACTATATTTGTTTTTATTAAACAATTAAATTGTATAAAAAGATCAACAATAAAAATATAACAAAATTTTGTACATGCAATGTTATCATTTTATGATAATATCATTTGTAGTTCTTATTTCGTCCACATCTATCGCTGAAATCACATTCACAAAAGTTAATACGATCGCAAGATTGTTTTAATTTTTTTTAATATTATATGTATCAAAGAAAAATTATAGTTTTACATTGCACGTCATTAATATTGTCATATATATATGTATCATTAATATAGTAATACATATGTTGATATTTTTAATTTATTTCTTTCATCATTAAATAATAATACAGTGTAAAAGCATGGAAGAGGTTACATGGCAAATTACTAAAAATTCTGTAAATGATAGAATGATAGAATCATCATTAATTCATAGATTTAGTGGCTCCAAAAAATTTCGAAAAAGAACGAAATTATTTAATAATTGGTTAGAAAAGCATAGAACCTTAAAAAGTTATAAAGAATATGTTGATATGAAACAATTAATAAATCAAAATAAGTCAAAAGATTTATTGACTGAAGATGATGATAGCTATGGAGAAGAGGATTATTCAATCAAGCACAGAAATATTTATAAAAATAAGATAAAGAAATCTAAGAATGAAATATATAATAATAAAAATATTATTACTTCTACTCCAAAGAAAATCAAGACACAAGAAAATGAAATTTCATTCATTGATTCATACTCTCATCAAATGAATAAAAAGAATACAAAAACAAAATCAAATATTCTTCAAGATAAATATCACGATAGTAAGTATTCTACTTTATTAGTTTAAATCTATTTGAGATAATATCACTGAAATCTAAATATTTTTCTATAAAGTTATTATTGGATATTGAATCACTTTCAGATTTACAAAATACTGATGTTCCAGTTAAGAAAAAACAATTAATAGATTTACAATGTTTAAAAGAAATTGAAAAAACACAACTTATAAATAATAAAGAAAAGAGTTCTAATTTTTTAAAGACCTA
The DNA here is from genome assembly GCF_050613455.1 of Vespa mandarinia. NCBI lineage: Eukaryota > Metazoa > Arthropoda > Insecta > Hymenoptera > Vespidae > Vespa > Vespa mandarinia. The sequence goes on from NC_140829.1 coordinate 3,578,058, forward strand.
TGATGATAGGACTGTAATTAAGGAAAGAAAAAAATCAACAGAACTTTTTAATCGTAAAAGTAATAATTTATCAATGGATGATAAAGAAACTTCTAAAAGAATATCAGATTTTAAATGCCTTAAGAATAATGATGTTCTTATTCATGATGAAAATCAGAAGAGTATAGATCATCCTAAAATTTCAAAAATTGTTAATCATATTCAAGAGGATGTATCACAAAATCCAAATGACATCAGGCAAATTACAGAAGACATAAATATAACTTCTGAAAAACAAAAAATAGCAACATATAATTCTGACATATCATGTGATAGTATAGATTTATTCGATATTAAAAGTAACAAAGTTAAAAATGACATATGCCTCCTAAATTCGTTTGCTGAACGAACACAAAAATCACTTCCTAGAATTACATCCACTGAAATTATCAATATCAAATATAAAAAAATTAATAACGAAGGATCTTATACTAATTTGTCGAATGAATCTGATAATAGTGCCAAATTATTAGAAAATAATTCTTTTCTAAAATCTTTTGAATATGAGGAAGAAGAAGAAGAAGAAAAAGAAGAAGAAGAAGAAGAAGAAGAATCACAGGACAGTTTAATCTATGTAGACAGTATGAATAGTAGTATTTTATCACCATCTGAAAAACGTTTAAAACAAATTAAAAATTTAAATTTGACTATAGAAAGTACTTCAAGCGAGGACGAAAATTTAAATGAAGAAATTTTGTTTAATAATTCAAATTGTACAATTTTCAAAAAAATTATGACATGTAATAAAAAGTCAAATTTGATCATAGATAATACTTCAAGTGAGGATGAAATGTTACAACAAAATTCAAATGAAAAAATTTGTGTTGATAGTCCAAAGTGTATTTCCAAAAAAACAACATGGAGTAAATTAAAATTAAAGAAATCATCTAAAATAGATCATAAAAGTGATCAAAGTATTTTTAATATACAGAATAAAAATAATAGTATAAGTCACAATAATAGTATCAATCATTACAGTGATGATAACAATGAATATACCACAGAACCCAGAGAAACAGATATATCTAAAAATTATGAACAAGAAGAAACATTTCATGAAAGACCATGCAATGTAAGATTAAAAAATTTATAAAAATTTAAATATATTGTTTATTATATATAATTCATGAAAATTTTGTTTTTAGTTACAAGATTTTATCAGAAAAGAAGAATTACTTCAGGATTCAACTATATCAGCTTTTACACTTAACGATCTTTCCAAAGATGATGAAATTTTCTTTTTAGATATACCTAAAACAGTATGTATTATTTTAATGTACACTAATTAAAATTATCTTTTAATAATTTTATTTTTGCAATGAACAATGTGATTTTTAATTTTAATATAGGTACAATTGGAAAATTTAGAAGGTCAAAGAATTATTTTAAAACAGAAAAAGTTAAATCTTGGAAAAAATAAATATGAGATTCTTTACAATGAAGTACCATCCCAATCCTGTGTTTTTAGTACTTGTAAAAATAATAAACCATACAAAATAGGTATTGAATATTTTTTTAATTGTGCAATCTATTACACATATTGATAATATTATTTTTCAGTTAACATTAAACCCACTGGCTCAATCATAGTAAGACAAAAGATATATCCATCGTTTTCTGACAAATAATTCCGAATAATAATATAAAACCTTATAGTATTACGTAACACTATAACTAATTTACAAATCTACAAATATGAATACAATAATTGTAAATATTGTTTCATCAATTATATTTTATTATTAAAATATTTTAACTATACTGAATGCAATATTGTATGTGTGCATGTTTGTTAAAGAAAGTTTCATTTTTTTTTAAAAAGAAGAAGTTTATCAATAAAAAATAACTTTACAAAATATGTACATGTAATTATATTTATCTATTTCCTAAAGTTTTATATCATTTAACGTAATATAAGTATACGAATATTGGATTTGAGATTATTTAATAAGAATAATTATGGATCGATTTTGATGAACATGATCTCATTTTAAAGACGAAAGTTTAATCTGATTAAAAAAGGATGTTAACACTCGAGAAATTTGGAATAATTTTAATGATAAGATAATTAGAATAATTTTAGTAATACTTTTTAAAATGGCTATTCTGATAATTTTCGAATTAATTATAAATATTTTGATCAATAAACATAAAGCTCTCTTATTCCATACAAATAAGTATGAATAATTAATACTTTTCATTGATATACAAATCTTACTTGGTTTTCGTTATCGATTATTCTTGTAAATCAATAATGAGGAAGGAAAGGTATTAACCTTTCAGAAGGAAGACTTTGATAAATAATAAACAATCAGTATATCATTGAATCTTAGCTAATAAGTATCGAAACTCTTTTACTCCGTTCTACGCGATATTACTTTGGTTATAATATTTATCACATTTCGTCATAAATAATATCGTGTTAACTACATGTATAAATTTAATTAAAAACACAAAATATTTCTTCAATTGACAAATATCTTTCAAACAATCTATCTTTCTGAGAAATATAACCTGTCATGCGTAAGATTATAACCTATACTAGCCTACATATTGACAATATAGGTATATGATGGAGGACATTGTTTCCTCCATATTGTATTTATAGTTCATATTTTGTCCATGTACATCGCTGTGGTCACACATGCCTTGATCGAAAGATGATAAATAATTTTGAGCAACAATTCTTCTTCATTCGTATCGAAAATATCTTGATATACGAGCGTAATATTAAAACCGTCTTGTCGGAAATATTACGAACTTTAGCCGTAAAAGAATTATCGTAGTATTGTGCAAAAAAGGTTATGTATCTCATTCGTTGTTATCATCTTCGCATCGTAATAACTTTTCATTTTTACAATGTCCTATATGTTAATTAATTATTTAATATTATTTGTACAAAATTAAATTAAATATGCAATCCAATATATATTTTTACAATTTTAATTTTTGTACAAATAATATAATGAAAATTCTACATATTTATTAAATAATTTAGAGTAGAAATGGAGGCAACAGTAGAAGAAAACTGTGAAATATTAACCGCAACGTCTTCAATAAAAGACTTCATACAAGTTTCATCTAATTGGATGATTGACGGAAAGAAATGTTATGTAGATACTATTACAACAATACCATTATCACTTGCTCCAGAGAGGTAATAAATATATTTTTTGAGAAAAAGAAAATTAGAAAAATATAAATTAAAGCCTAATTAATATTTGTGTTATAGTATAGATTTAGATGATATAATTTCTTTGGATACATGTATTTATTTACGTTCGACGGAACAAGTGAAAGAACCATGTACATTGGACATAAAATTAACAAATAATCAAAAAATATCACGTATTATAATTCTCTCTGAAGCGTACGTCTTAGAATTTTTTAAACAATACGGAGAATATGCAACTACAGTCTTTGCAGAACAAGTAGATGAGTTTATAGGAAGTACTATATATTTAGCAGAAATGAGTTTAGAACATCCTAGTACTGAGGCCAGTATTAAAGTAATATATAATTTTATTTTATAAGAATCTTTGTTTTCTTACTAAATTGCAGCTTCTTATTCTTTGTCTTTCAGTTTACGAAAATAAAAAATGCAGAACCCATGTTATGGATATTCGGTATAAAACTTATATTGACAGAATCTGTTAAAGAAAATAAATCAGAGATACTTGATTATACAATAACAAATTTTCTGAATAACTTAAATGGTTCAACACAGCAAAAAGAAATTTTAGCTAATATAATGTTAGAATCTTTTAAACAAGAAAATAATCCTGTAAATGATGAAATTATACCTTTAAAAAATCTTATCATTTCCAATACTTTACAAATACAAAATAATAATAAAAATATAACCGAAGAGACCAAAAAAGTGGATCTTAATTGCGAAGATGATTGTAAAAATGTAGAAATTACAAACATTGAAACATATATTAATAATAAATTTCATGAAATGGAAAAAAGAACTATGCACAGATTAAATGAAATTGAACAGAATATTAATCAAAAACTAGATACTATACTTAAGAAACTTGAAGTGAAATTAAAATGATAATATTTATGAACACTTTTGTATATAGTTTTCATAATTTATCATAACATAATACTGTTTTAATTATATTTCAATACCTTATTTCTATTGTATTCTTATAAAAATGACCAACTTTATTTAACTATCATTGTTTAGTACTTTCATTTTCTTGCGGAGGATCCCAATAATGAAGCTGTTTCCTCCATAATTTAATCATTCCATCCCATCCTCTTCTGCTATATTTAATGTATTTTGGAGGAGTTCTTGGATGATCTCTTGTACGTTGCTCTCTGAAATATAACAATATAAAATATTATATATAAAACATAATATCCATGAAAATAATAATAAAATAAAATGAAAATTTATAAACATCACTGGTTTTAAAAAGTTAATTTTGTTAATAGAATTATTACTTAGGAACGGTTTGAATGTATCGATCATATCCAATAGTATTTTTTCCATAATCTATTTCTTTTTGTCTCCGTGCAAGTATTGCAGGATCGGTTTCATATTCTACACGTTTTTTATTGCTTTCTATTGGATATATTTTTGTACTATTAGTTGTAGAACTTGAATCATCGCGATGTTTAAGGCATGATATTTTAGGATTTCGTGTATCCAATGTTGTATCTCTTGGCCTTTTGTTTACATTTGAATGAATCGATGGTACATTGTCGTCAAATTTGTCAGATTGTTCGATACTTTTATATTTGGGACATTCTCCGCTATTATCATTTTTTTTAATTTGCGACGCATTGTGAATTTTCAATTCTTTTGCTTCTGATTCATTTGTACAATTATTTTTATTTGTCGATTTATCCTCTATTTTGACATGCTTCTTCGATTGTGCATGCGTCTTTATATTTGTACTCATGCATAATATTTCATCAAAAAGATCATCTTCTTCGTTTGTCAACATTAATTCTTCATTATCAGAACTCATTGTATGTTTGTATTTACATGTATTGATTTGATTTCTTTTGAATATAATTATACGATTTTTCGAAGATATATATATATATATTTTTTTTTTGTTTAATTGTTTATGATATCACCAATTACAAAAATGAAAGAGCTCGAATTATAACAAAGCATTTATTTCTGACGCATTAACCTATATTAGGTATATAAAGAAATCGGTAGGCATCCATTGAAATATAACCTATATAAAAAGACAAAATTGAAAATTCTTCTAGTACTGACAATAAATCGTATACATTGTCACGATTTCACTCACCACTTTATGACTTTTTAATATTCTTGTTTGAAATTGATTATTTCAAATTAAAAATTTACTTTATATCCTTTTTTAATTTTATTCGTCGTTTTGAAGATACAGGGTGTTTTCATGCTATCTTACAATAGCAAACTAATTTTTAAAAATGGATGCAAATAAGTATAGCGTTATTTTATATTGACTTATGTAATATTTAGTTTATAGTATTCTCATAAAATAGATACAGTATTATATAAATAATATTTATTATTATGTCATATACGATTTTTTCTTTTTTATATAACAAAAGAATAAATATAGAATATATTTGGATATATTTCTCTAAAAGAGATAACTGTGTATTTGTTCGTATTTTTCATTACTAAAATTATACTTGGGTTTTTGGCATTGCCATAATACATTGTAATATGTACATAAATATATACTATGTACATGTTTGAAAAAAAAAAAATAAATAAAAATGTTTGTAAGGATTTTGGGCAGATGTAGCATTAATAATTAGACATTTTAATGTTCTTATTTCTAACTTGTTAGTTTTTTCCATCTATTTATATTTTGTTTAATCAATACTTTGAATTATATGAAACATTAATTATGATACAATCATTGACTGAAAATTAATATTTGAGAATGATTCTCTTTAATACTTTATTTTGCCTTTCCTTGTGCAGCAACAGCAGCCATTGCTGCTTTAACAGTTTCCTCATCACCTAAGAATTTCATAGAAACAACTGGTTTAAAATTCTCATCTAATTCGTATACAAAAGGAATACCAGTAGGAAGATTTAAGCCCATGATTTGATCATTTGTCATTTCTGCAAATAAAATAAAATTTTTTCTATCGTACATTCTATCACAATAATAATAAAGTTTATATAATGAATATATTTACGATCAAGATGCTTCACTATTCCTCGTAAACTGTTTCCATGTGCAGCTATAATGATTTTTTTTCCTTCTTTCAATTGTGGTATGATAACATTGTTCCAATAAGGCAGAGTCCTTTCAATGGTTAATTTTAATGATTCAAATTTAGGAAATTCTTCAGGCTTGGGCTCAGTAGCATATCTAGGATCTTTAGTTATTGTCTCATAATACTTGTGATCAGATTCCATAGCAGGAGGTGGTACATCAAACGACCTTCTCCAGATTTGTACTTGTTCCTCTCCATATTTTGCTGCTGTTTCTGCCTTATTCATACCAGTTAGACCACCATAATGACGTTCATTTAATCGCCACGTTTTAAGAATAGGTATATCCTCTTGATTGATTTCTTTCAAAATAGCTTTCAAGGTTTCTTGAGCTCTTGTCAAGACCGACGTATGAGCAGCATCAAAAGTAAGACCTGCTTCTTTAACAGCTTTTCCAGCTGATAAAGCTTCAGTTTTACCTGTTGAATAATTTTTTTATATATATATATATATATAAAATTACAAACACTCCATACATATGAAGAAAGGAACGAGTAAATAGATGGATGACTATGATATGTTATATTTTACAATTTTAAGAAAAATGTAATTTTCTATAATAAATTTTATCGGTTTATTTTGATAATCTATTTTAAAGTATGCATTATTTCGTTATGACAATTTAAAAAACGGTAAAAAAAAAAAAAAAAAAAAAAGAACAAAAAAAAAAATAAACTGAAAATATTTCTTTTTTTCGACATTTTTTTGTATATCTTGAACAAAAAAAAAGAAAAAGAAATTGTTAAGATCTCGTGACCTTTTGCCCTTGCGAAAATTGTCGATGACATTTATAATCTTACCTTTATCAGATAAATTAGCATCGTACCATCCACAAAATAGATTTAATTTATTCCATTCGCTCTCACCATGGCGAACCATAACAATCTTATATTTCGACATGTTTTTAATAAATAAATATGCAGAATATCAATGAAGTACCCTCTAAACGGCGATATATTCACGACAGTTCCTTTGAATTTGTTATCAACATATATCCATTCCTTATTGTCTATGCTTTACTTCTTTTCCTTTAATTCTTAGTTGATGCGATCATAATCAAACATAAAATTGTAGGCAAAAGAAACTGCCTACGACTTTAATTCTATACTTGTAACGTCAGATGGCGTTAACAATTCTAACTTGATAAATAATAAGTTCATTCCGTATCTTAGATGTCATTTTAATGGTATACAAACAATCACGTGCTATGTTTATGTTCTAAATTGTATCAGATATTATACGATTTGAATTAATTTAATGCATTGCATTAATAAATAGGAACGGAAAAAGTAATGTTTCATATATTTTTCATTACTTTTTTAAAGTAAACGTTTTAAAAAATAAAGAGAAAAAAATCTTTGACGAGGTTATGAATAAATATTAAGGATAAGTGCTGAAGGCTCACAAGTTTCTTCCCTTTTCAATTGGATATTTGAAATATCTAATACGTTTTTACGAGGATAGGAATTAAAAAGAAAGAAACAAGAAAGAAGAAACAAAGAAAAAGAAATATGTCAACGTGTAAGTTTGATATATTTATCCATGTAAATATAAAAAATAAAGTGTCTATTAAGGGCACAAGGGAATATCGATGTTGATATAAAATTTTTAATTAACCTTATTGTGAATCTATTGAAAAGATCAATAAAAAGTGAATGTGCGAATAAAAACTATACAGTTATAATCGTCAAAAATGATCATTCGTAAAACGATTTGGCCTCGTACATTAAGTGACATTTGTTCTATGATATTTATATTAACAATTGTACCATTAATATATTGGTTCGAGTTGTGGGTAGTATTACCTGCATTATATAAGCATAATACAATACCATATTTTATGCACTTTATTATAGGTAATTTTATAATGTTAAATATTGTGGGTAACTTTACCTATACGGTATTGTGCGATACTAGTATTAATAGAACTATTGTACCAGTGAGTACAGCTAGCTCTAAGAATGGATGGAGATTATGTGCAACTTGTGAAATACTTGCTCCACCTCGTTCATGGCACTGTTCAACATGCGGAACATGTATTCTAAAGCGTGATCATCATTGTATCTTTACAGGCTGTTGTATTGGTTATTTTAATCATCGATACTTTTTAATGTTCCTTTTCTATTTATTCATTGCTACAGTTTATGCATTTTGTTATAATAATTATTTTATTTGGGCTAGAATAAATTTTGAATTTCCAATGTCCATTATAAAAATAATATTTCCTTTGGCAATATTTGTTTTTGGATTTGATGGTTCCGTAGAACAATTTTATTTATTACTTTATATTGTATCTGTTGTAGGAATGTTATTTACAGGTGTTTTATGCATTTATCATTTTCGATTAGTTTTTAATGGATGTGTAGCAAATGAAAGTAATAAAAATATGGATACATATGATCTTGGTTGGCAACAGAATATAAAGGAAGTTCTTGGTAAACGATGGTTTTTAACATGGTTGATTCCATATATAAAATCTCAATTACCCCATGATGGTATTACTTGGGATACAAAAAGTACATGGGAAATTAATAATGCAAAGAGTAAATGAATTAATTGATGTGCGTTTCTTCATCTGAAATGCAGTTGAAACCCTCCAACTTGAAACATTTTCAAACAAAAGTCATTTCTATGAGCTATTAATTTAAGATGTATAAAATGTCTTTTTCCATTTTTTTTTTGTCACTGAAAAGTTCTTTTTAATTGGAATTTTTCTTATTAATTATGAAATTGCAAGTTATAAAAGCTCAACTGTATTTTATAAATATTTTGTAACATCATTATCATACAGTCATACCAAAAATTTGTTTCATATACATACTTGTGCATACACATACATTGTACTACGTAATATATATATATATGATGAAAAACTTAAATATATTTTAAAATAAGAAAATGTATTTCCTATTTTGCACATCGTTATAAATAAAAATTTATTAAATGGCAATGTCAGACATTTCTAGTTAAAGTATATTCTTTTAAAGAACAAATAAATTATGTCAATATGGAACTTTTAAAATTGTAAATTGTATAAATAATGAATAATGTTTATTATCTTCTATAAATATTATATATTAGTAATTGAAAATTATGACATTGTGCTGTATAAATATATACATATATAAAATTTATACAGAGTAATCATTTGAATCCATTATTATGTTTAATCAAATAAGATCAACTTGAATACAAATTGATCTTTATAGCTGCTAATGAAATTTAATTGTTATTATTTACTTAACTTAACTGATTGTACAGAAGACCTTTTGTATAAAGTTTTATTCATATTATAGATATATTTTAGATATATTTATATTTATGTAATTTTGCAAAATTTAAATTCAAGTTCAAAATAGTAGATATTTACAATTAATAATCATTTGACAAACACTCACTTTCATTGAGATTGTCATAATTATGAAGTTTTTGTGTTGGATTTATTATAAAAAAAAAAAAAAAAAAAAAAAAAAAACACCACATACTATTTTCATACAACTTTCTTGGTCAAAAAAATTTAACTTAGCATTAATAATGTACAATTGGAAGCTTCATGACGTATTTAATATTAAACCTTTAAAAAAATAATTTTATAACATATCCACAAATATATCTAAGTTTAAATGAAATATAACACAGATACATACATACAATCTGTACAACTTTTTTTTTAAAGAATTTTTGTGGTAACAACAACTAAATTTGTTCAATTGTCGATAACATATAAAAATGGAAATATACATATAGAAGAACTAGATTATTAAATAATATTAATAATATATACAGTCGAATACACAGATGTGTTTGTGTATATATACAATATCTTAAAAAATGTATTGGCTACAATATACATCGGTGAATTTTGTTCTTAACAAGAATTTATACTTTACCGAGTAAGTTTAGATATGCTTTCTTTCTGTAAGTTCTTTTTACAGCGAATTTAATGCAAACAAGTGTGAGTATTGTAGCAGATGTAACATATAATACGACACAAATACTTATATCAAATACAGTAAAATCCCAACCCAATTTTTTAAGACTTATATATTTGTTAGAAGCAAGTCGTTCTTGTCTCATTTTTGATCCACTATTTTTTACATTACTTTGTTTTTCACTAGATCCGTAATAATTTATTCCTGCATAACTATACTTTCTTTTAAGATAATATAAAACTTGAGCTTCATTCCAAGTTTGATTTAAATATCTACACTCCGAACAATGATCTTGCGATGGATATTGTATTTTTTTATGTTGAGGATCTTCTGTTTCATCTCCTGCTAATCTTGCATTAACCTCGTTATGAGCTTTCCACAACCATAATATATTATCATCTCCATTCTGTACCTCAAATATTTTGTTTCTCGATGCCATTTCTACAAAATGTCTTGAACAATCGGCACAACCAAAGAAATTTTTTATATATCCATACATGGCACGTAATACTTCAATGGGATTATAATGTGTTTTATCTTTATTTTCCATTCCAAAATTAACAGTTAACATGTGAAACATTGTCCATAATCCACAAGGATATCCTCTATATGTTTCTTTACTTCCTTTACATCCAATCCATTGCTGTGGGCCTGAGTATACTGGTGACATTTCCTCCTCTGTTGATCTTACTAAACGAATGAATTCTTCTCCAGATATCTTTTCTTTTTTATTGATTACATCACGAATTACGTCAAGAAAGATACTACTGTATCTCATTGGGAAATATTTGGCTATTGCATTTAAATATAATTTCAATGCCTCCATCTTTTCTCCTTCTATAATTTTAGTCATTGGTACTTCATGATAAATGGAATATCTAAGTGCATTTTCCAAATCTAATTGATATAAATGATCTTCAAATGTACCAGAGTTATATTGCTGTTTTTGGAGAGAGTTTGATTTAGTATCATTTATTGTATTTGATTTTTGAGTTAGCAATTCTCCATTGTAATTCCCAATAATTTGTTCATCTATATTTATACCCTTTGAATTCATATAATTTTTAATTGTCTGTATAATACCTTCTCTCGTTGGTATTCTAATATTTAAAAGCTTTTGCGGTTCTTTTTGGCCCATTACAATTAGACTTGGAAATTTTGTAATTTTACTTGTTACACATAATAATTCATTGTCGGATATAACTCTACGTATTTGTAGACTTGAAATTTTATGCATATCTAATATGACTTCTGTTCCCATATGAGAGTCGGTTTTCTCAAATAATAAAAAAAAATATTTTACAGTTTTAGATGCAACTTTCCATATGTCTTTTATCTCTGCATTCCTATATAAAATGGATTACAATAATTAAATTATAAATAAATTAATATATTATTACTACATTAAAGAAATAATAAAAATATTAATGCAAAATAATTTTACAATTAAATTAATTATTACCTATAAGGTGTAATGTTAGGCCATGTTATACCACGTCCTTCTTCTTGTTCTTTTTCCAATCTTTTAATTAAGTTGTGTCTAACGTCATCAACATTATCACCTTTTTCAACTACTATACCCATGAAAGAAGAATGCGAATTAACAGGAAAATATTTAAGCGTTGGATAATGCATAATCTCATATTCACGACAAATTGGATTGTTGTCATCTACGGCACAATCTATAGCTGCAATAACAACAATATCTCTCCAGGCTGAAAAATATATATTGTATTATAAATTGTTTATTTTATTTAATTGAAAAATTACAATTTCTTAGGATGATCAATTTTTTAAGAAATAACACTTACAATAAACGTCGCTTGCAAAAGCCTTCCATGTTGGTGCAAAACGATAACAAAATCCGCACCAGCTATTATAAAATTCAACTAACCATCCTTTTGAATCTCCATAAACACTTGTTTTAAAATTAGTAGCATTTAATACAACTACATTATCACTGGTATTATATAAGCCTTGAGCAGGATAACTTTGATATTGATCGTCTTGTATAGCTACCACTGTTACATATTTGCATATTATCACGATGTATAATAAGATTATTTTTGTTATGAAATCGTTTCGTTGCATGTTTGTATTTACTAATTCTTAACCTAATGATGATGAAATGGATTGAAGTAGTACACAGATTAGAGGCAGTGATACCAATAATAAAGAAACTCCTGCTAGACAATTCTTATTTGTAAAAATATTTAAATACAATTTTTTTTTTAAATATGTATTAAAGAGAACAATTAAATTTGTGTTATGTTAATTGAAAAAAAAAAAAAAAAAAAAAAAAAAACGTTTTTTACATGGAGCAATTTATTTTACGTATTAAATATAAATAACGCAGATTATTGCGTAAAACGATTTATTATCTAAGCAAATAAAGCTTTCATAATCGACATTATCAATCAATATGAAGAATATGTAGTTATGTATACATTGGAAAACACACACACACACACACACACACATATATATCAATAAAAATAATCTTGCGTTAATTGAATTAAAAAAAAAAATTATTCCACGAGACAGCAAGAACTTGATAATTTATATAGAAAAAAATTATGAAGATGATTTATTGTCGATACTAATTTTTTTTTTTATTTATTATTTAAAATTCTTATTATATTTCTTTTTTATTCACTCGTATTGGATAGTTAAAACAAAATGATAAAAGTAATTAATCTCTTTTATCGAATATACATCATTAAATACAATATAAATTCAAATACAAATAGGGATATATTCTTAAGTAAGTTCATAGTTTTTACTTATTTAATTTTATAATAATTAATCTAAATATAATATTTTTCCCCGCCATGATAAATAACAAGGAACGTAATGTTTTTCTTATGAAGGAAAAAAGAAAAAGAAAAAGAAAAAGAAAAAGAAAAAAAAAAAATCAAATTTACAATCGATAATAATCATAATTTTATTTTATTTTTTTTTTTTTAACACTATAACATAATTCATATAATTTTCCAATATTATTTTCTTTAATTAAAAATTAACAAAGAAAAAAATTAGCAAAAAAGAAAGAAAAAAGAAAAAGGACAAGTTTGACGTTGTTACAAAATAAATAATTATATTCGCAAGTTCCATTACAATCTCTAATCTAACATAATAGAATTAGATGGATTCAATAGGATCGAAGATCAAATAGAATCAAGCAAGATCAAAAAAGGATTGAATGAAATCGAACAAGGTCGAATATATTGGATCAGATAGGATTGTAGTTTTATACGAGGTTTCTTATCGGGCATCTTTGACAATTTTCAGATATTTCTTTTTTTTTTTCAGCCATCTTCAGTTGTCTTCGGCAATCTTCTAAATTTATCTATTTCTATACTTGACCACAGACTTCTACAAGCAATCCAGAACAATTACAGTTGAAATGTATAATCTTGAACAGTTGAAGATACTTCTCTTATTAATCGAACTTAAACATAAGAATATAATCTTAAAGTATATTGAACAAATACAAAAAGATCACTTACATTAACTAAAGTACACTAAAAAAAACTGCATAACAAATTTGTCTTCTATGTTGCTAAATATAATCCATACGTAAGCGGGTTCAATGCGACATTAATAGAATCAAAAAAAGAAAAAAAAAAAAAAAAAAAAAAAAAAAAAAAAGAAAAAAAAAAAGAAAAAAAATCTCCAAAAAGTTGTCATTTTTTTTCCCCTTCAAATTAATCATTGTATAATCATGGCAACGAAAAGAAATTAAAGACTTAGCAAATCATAGGTATTTAATATATAAAAATTCATATTTATTAATTGTCCAATTTATATTTAATGTTTTATCTGCGTATAAAATCAAAAAAATTTGCCTTCGTGGAGATGGAGGTTTTAGGATGGTGGAGGGATGGGATGGATGGAGGTATATAAACATTTTATTTATTTTTCAGGAGAATCTCTAATAGCGAATATTGTATTGTAAATCAAATCAACTGAGAAAGAATATGATCAGTATAAACAACCTTGGAGCACCTTACGCTCTTCCCTACTTAGAAAAGATTTCGATGCTTCCTGAACATTTTCTGAAACGTTCAGCCAGTTTCACCCCCAACCACTGATTTGTCCAGGTCGGGGGCCAACGATTCTGACTCTTGAGGCTTGCTTTATAGTACTTGCTGATCTTCTAGGCTTGAGACTTCTCAGCCGCGGAAATGAATGCGATTCGGATCATATTCTTTGTCACATGCGCGAAAAACCTTCATATCTTGAAATGCGAGCAAGACAAACATCTTCAGAAATCTTGTCTTCAATTTTTCAAAACTTTCATTTTTTCAGAGTGAAACTTCAAACTTCCCTCTATCATCCAATACCTCTTGATTCAAAACCTTATAAACAAACAAACAGGTTAGAGACCTTATTTCTATTTTCAGGTTTAATTTTTTTTTTGTATTTTTTTTTGTTTTATGGTTTTTTTTTTTGCTTTTTTTTTGTTTCATAAACGGATAGGAATACCAGATTTCCCGATTTCTACCATGTTTAGTAGTTAGTGGTATCTAGTGTCCAATGGCTGGAATACAACTTTAAGCAAATTATTAAATATTCAAATTAAATTCATAACTCAATCATATTCCAACCTTCACATGATAATCATAATATGAGTAACTTAAACCTATTCTTCATAATATTATCGAAAAAGAAAATTAACTATTGTGTCCATTCCAACCTTACTGTTTCATGCAAAGAATATGCTAGACTCCTTTGCATATTAAAATGTTATATCTCATTAATTGATATTGTATAATATAACGTAAATGTTATATATTTAATCGCGTATAATGCAGAAATAGGTAAGGTAAGAACAGCAGTAAGAATGTAGCGTTTGCATTTTTGACCCGGTACGGTATAGTTAGAAGAAATTTGGGGTCATAGGGTCAAGTCACACAAATGGCTCCCAAACACCTGGCCTCTCGCATCACACTCGGTCACTTAATATCGACCTGAAATTCATTAAGCAACAAAAACCATGATTGTTCGACCCAGGGTACAGGGTGCACTTAGTTACTACCGTACGATTTATTCGATGCATTTCTTGATGCGTCTGCCATCGATTCTTGATAATTTACGTAGATTCTTATTTCATCTTATACTTTGGACTGAATATAAGCGGTCTACGGAAATATGAATCTGTGAAAGAAATATACACTGTTTTTTTGGTTTTAAAAAAAAGAAGTTGTTCACTACTTTTTTTTTTTTTTTTTTTTTTTTTTTTTTTTTTTTTTTTTTTTTTTTTATATATATATATATATATATATATATATATCTTGAAAATGCACAATAAACATTATACCTGGTATGCCACAATCTGTACTCATTAACCACACAGTGCAATTATTCTTGCACTTTTATGTTGAAAAATTAAAATCAAGTTATGCACAATTGTTATATTAAAATTAATATAATTAAATAAAATATGAAAGTCAATCAATCAGAAATATATAATTTGTAAGACATAAAAGGATTTATGCTGTTTGGTTCACTATCTAACGATAGGCATTAAGGTTTTTCTTATAATACCAACAATATATTTCTCCCCTCCCAAACACATTATGTGTTTATTAATCTTATATAACTTTGACATGACAATTTCAATGAATCCGTCATATTAGTTTATTTTTAAGTATGTATGATGATAGAGTATATGAAATGTTTTGCAGATGCATATGTGTAAGGGTTTATATGATAAATTACCGTATCATACAATATCAAATCAATGAGAGTGTTGTTATTATTATTATTATTATTATTATTATTATTATTATTATTATTATTACTATTATTATAATTATAAAAAGATTATGAATTCTTTTACTGGACTACTGATCTGTTTTATGTATAACGCATGATACGCAGCACATATTATTTCAAAGGAGACACATATCCATGTAGACTGCTTATATTATACTTCTAAGTAAAATTGAAATAAGACTTACGTGGAGAATAGGAGCGTGATCTAGACCTGTCATAACGTGATCGTCGTCGGCTGTAATATGGACTTGGAGAGCGGCGATAGCTTCCTCTGTAACTGCTTCTATGTTTTAAAATAATATGTTAAATATAATTCAGAAATTTTTGTTTCTTTTTTATTATAATTCTATATACTTTCTACATTAATAATATATAATTTTTAATTTTAAAGAATACATATACTGACTCTCTACGCCTTGGTCCATCCCATCCTCGGTCAGGTAGATGCGTTGGTTTTCCCATATAAATACCAGGTGTAGGCGTGTGGGCTCTTTGTGTGATAGAATAGTCTACTCTTATTCGTCGTCCATCAATTTCCATTCCTGTGCATTGTTCTTTTGCTACTTTAGCATCTTCAGACGATTCATAATAAACAAAGCAAAATCCTTTGGATCGTCCTGTCTGTAATTAACATTTATTAATTTAATTAACAATTGAAGGTACTATACATTGAATTTTTGTAATTTCTTGTATTAATAATTTTTTTTTGGGATTTAAAAAACTTGTAGCCAGAGG
This sequence comes from Vespa mandarinia, assembly GCF_050613455.1. NCBI lineage: Eukaryota > Metazoa > Arthropoda > Insecta > Hymenoptera > Vespidae > Vespa > Vespa mandarinia. The sequence goes on from NC_140829.1 coordinate 3,594,795, forward strand.
CCTTTAACGTTCCACATGCACTTAATAGAAGGAGCGTTCTAAATCTCTGGCAGAATTTGATATTCCCTTAATAAAAAACAAAAACAAAAAAATAGAAAAAAAAATCTATAAGGGTTAAACATTTGCTTATACAATTTATTCATAAATCTAAAAAGAAAAAAAGAAAAAAAGAAAAAAATAGAAAAGAAAATGCACGCTGCAAATAATAAACAAAACATAAACAAAAAAAAAACGAAAATTATATAAAAGTACCTTAGCGTCAATAACAATTTGTACACTTTCAACCGGTCCATGTTTTGAGAAGATGTGATGAATTTGTTGTTCTGTGGTAAATATGGAAAGCCCAAATACACCTAAACATCGAGAAGGAGAAGGATTGTCTCTGTTACCAACATGACGTCTTCTTGTCGACATTGGACTTCGAGAATGTGATCGATAGATATTCCTATCACGTTCTCGAGAATAGCGGGAACGTGAGTACGATCGAGATCTGCTGCGAGAATATCTACCGCCTCTATAAAGAGAACGACTGCGACTTCGACTACTTCCACGATGACCAGCACTAGCGTATTTATTACTCCGATAAGATTTTCGGCTGCGCGATAGAGAACGGCTCCGTGATCTGGAGTATTCTTTAACTGCCCTGTGGGATTCTTTTCGTTCGCGAGATTTACGTGACCTTGAATGTGAACGTGAATCCCTTAATCCTCCATCAGCTGTACGTGGTCTTCGTGGGCTTGAACTTCGACTACCACTTCTCTGAAAATTAAAGAATAGATATATCAATTATGAATAATGAAATATTAAACGTAAACAATGATAATATGCTTTCACAATCAGATTTTAAAACTTTAGGGAACAATTAGTTATTTCTTCAGCATTTCATCAAAGCGAGCTGAGTTGATCATCATAGCGTTAACTATATATACATATATATGTATGTATGTATGCTATATATATATATAATATATATATATATAAATACGTATACACGGCACATTTTATATTTGATAGAAAGAAAAAAAAGAAAAAAAAAGGAAGAAAGAAAAATATAAATGAAATATAAACGTATTTAGAGAAATAAGAACAAAACAAAAAAAAAAACAAAAAAATGCACTACGAATTTCAAATTCTCACGTAAATCTAATCTTTCGTTAAAAAGCATACAATACGATTCTTATCTTAAGTATTGGTAAAGGAAATATTTGGCGAGTAAATATTGTGACGACATACATTGTATTCGAACTAATAAGTAAAATTATTCTAAACACAATTACACGCGACGTGCGTAGAACGTTACGGATCGATAATGGCTGTAGTTGTTGGCCGCATGTTAACATATTCGTTGAATACTCTTAATTGCTTGCTAAAAGTAATAAATAATAAGAAATATGATACTTACTTCAATGTCGCTCATATTTAATTACAAGGTGGAAACTAGTCAAGAAATGATTAATGTTAGATAGAAATTATAAACTGAAAGAACGATATTTCGTGGCGTCGATATATAATAATGGCGAATGATCCTCACTTTCGGGCGTTTCAACGTATAACGAACGGAAATGGTGATATTATTCGATGGAAGCTATGAAAACGCCAACATCCGGCGTTGCTAAGAAACGAAGAATCGGATTGGACGATAGTTTGGCGCTGCATGCGACACTCCATTCAAATTTCACGTGCGAATAAATTTGAACAACGATATTTCTTCAAATTACGATATCTTCTTAAAAGTTTACATTGAAAAATTGTGAATTATCTCGACGTTACGAATCTCACATTTTATATATTTTTTATTAATTTATTGTAAAAAGAAAAAAAACAAAATCAACGAATGAATTGTAAAGATTTATTATGTTTATCTTGTCGTATCGCAAACGATGACAGTTTAATTAAGTAAAATCTATCATTTTAGAAAAACATTATGCGTAGCTCTCGCGACGGTTCGCGAGATAAAAAAAAAAAGAAAAAAAGAAAAGAAAAGAAAAAGAAAAAAAAAAGAAAAAAAAAAAGCGATTTATTAAATGAACGTTAGAAAATTTGTCTGATTCGTTGATTTGTTCAATTTAATTCGATTTATTGTTTCTCCCGTAATTGAAATAAATTCAATAAGTTTTAAACGCGAATTCGAAATTATAATGATTTAATAAAAAATCCCTAGAGAGAATATTAAGAATATATTTTGATACAACAATAAGGAATATTATATTCGATAACTTTAAATTCATTGTAATATGATCGATAAGCTTATCTACCTTACGAAAAATATTACTTATATCTTTTTTATTCGAAGTTTGGATTTGTTTATAGAAATTGTTGAGTTTGATATTAACGAAACCGCCAGTGGTGTATATCTGCGCAGAAAGCTGCGCGTAGTTATGCGTCTATAAAAATTGTTCATATCGAAGTATTGCCGCAGAGCCACAGACGAGAGGAAGGATTCTCCGGTAGTCAGCGAACCATTTTTCTGTCGTCAAACGGATCAAGCTTTTTGTGAGACTTGGATCGATCACAAAAAGCGGGATTCGCTTTTCGCATAGGAATTGGCCTGTTGAAGGAGTACCAGCTTAGTCGCATAGAACCTTTAAAAATTGTGAGTAAAATCGGTGACTTATCCGAATTCGCTTAGCGGACGATGCCTATGACCGGTCAACCTCTACGATCCGTTTATAACTTTAAACGAAACTTTGTTTATACTTGAAAGACTTTCAGGACTCGAATAAACTAATGTTAGAATTTAGTTTCATCAATGGACAACAATTACCTAATTTCTGAACATAATATACTTAAAGTTAATCGATGAATTTTACAACTATCATGGCTGCCAGCCGGTTTTACTATCGTTTTATACTTCAATAGAGATCGTATACGTTTATAAATATTTGGATATATTTTGTTTTTCATTCGTTTTATTTCCAATAACATTATTATCCTATCGTATATTAATATACACATCTGTAACAACGTGTATTTTGTTGCGTAACGACTTGTCGTTTTCGCAACAAGAAATTAATGAATATGTAAGTTTTAATCTTCAAGAGGATTTGTAAATCGTCTTAAGCAAAAAAAAATTGAAATAGAAATTTATTCGTTATTTGATATCTGTGCCTGTTGGAAATGTAACACATTGATATATTTAATATTTCCTGTATATGTTTGTCAATTTGATATGCTATTTAAAATAAATATATTGTTATATCAAAAATATTGTATTTTTGATAAGCACAATTAATGCTGGAAGACTTTTATTTTATTACATTGTTACAACAAAGTTTTGATTTACATGTCCTATTTACTTTATTTTTTAATTATATTATTTGAGATGATGATTATATATTTTGTCAAATAAATATGCATATTCCTTTCTATTTATTATATCCTTAACATATAATCATCAATTATAATAAATAGTAAAATTTATAAATAATATAATATTGATATTTTTATAGTATTCATATATTACAAATTATAAAAGTACAATTGCTTTATAATAAAAATAATAACATTATATTATTATTAATTTAATTAGAATATTACAAAATATTATGTTTGATGTCATTGAATATTTTCTTTATTTTGATATTATTCTTAAATAAACATATTATGTATATGTTATTGAATTAATATAAATAAATATTTGTATGGAATGTTTTAAATTGATATAAATATAATTTATTTTTAGATTTATAAAATGGAAGAAATGCGTCAACAACAGCAGGTTGGGCCTACTATGCTCTCCAATGTAGGCAATGTTCCCAACCATTCAAATAATGCCCATCGTCGCAGTAGAACTCGGATAACATTACATGCCATGATGTCAGAGTCATTATCACTACCTGAAGCAGCTCGTTTAGAAATGGAAGCATTACCTAATAAGACACCTGTATCAGTTCTTCAAGAACTACTATCTCGTAGGGGTACAATACCTAAATATGAATTAGTTCAAGTGGAAGGTGTCATACATGAACCTACATTTCGTTATCGAGTTACTGTTGCTGATGTCGTCGGTTTGTATTAAAATAATATGTGTATATATATATACACATATATATATACATAATTTTGATTAATTGTGCATGTATATTAGTTAGATAAAATTTTAATATTTTGTTGCATTATAAGATATATGTTACTAGGAGATGAAAAGAAATTTTCTTGATGAAAGAAAAAATTGTATTTCGTAAGGACTAAACTATTCAAGTAGATCCAATTGTTTCAGCAATGGGGACTGGTAGATCTAAAAAAGAAGCCAAACATGCTGCAGCCAAGGCTGTTTTAGATAAATTAATTGGAGTAAATATTGAGTCTGCAGAATCTCCTCTTCCAAAAAGTTTAGCCGAGTAAGAATAATTATTTAAATAAATTTTTAATGTATTATGATAGTGCAAGCAAACTAGCTATTATAAGTGTCAATAGAATTTTGGTAACATGTAACTTTATGAAATGTATTTACATATTATATAATTTTAAACATTGTATATGTAGTTCTCAAAATCTACCAGAACTTGAAGGATACGGAGAAGAAAAAGGTTTAACCAATCCAATTGGAGTTCTCCAAGAAATGTGCATGTCTCGTCATTGGCCACCACCAAAATATACAATGGAAGGTGAAGAGGGATTACCGCATGAAAGAAAATTTACTATTGTTTGTTCTATTTTGAGTTTTCGTGAAGTTGGCTATGGTAAAAGTAAAAAAATTGCGAAGAGGCATGCAGCTCATAAAATGTGGCTTACTCTTCATGATACAAACAATCAAACTAATATGGATGGAGATGAGGTAAGACTATCCATATACATATAAGAGATAAGATTTTCTAAAGTTTACAATAATATATATATATATATATATATATATATATATATATATATGTGTGTGTGTGTATGATAATATTATTTAATATGAAGAGATATTTGTTGTATTAAACAATATATAACTTATTGACATATCTCTATTATTAATTGTTTATTTATCATGTATAGTCTCTAACTATACTATAACAAATTCAATTTTACAAAATATATGTATGCATGTGATGTGTGTGTTTGTGTGTATGTGCACGTGTGAAAGAACAGTGAAGTGGAAGTGATTCTTAACAATTATAAAATTGTTTTATTATTCATTATGTTTACAAGAAGCTACCTTTCTGATCATTTTGAATCTATAGCGGACGATATTGATATGATGAAATGAATGCTGTAAGAAATATTTATGAATTACAGATTTATGAATTACAGAATTACAGATTGGTTGTCTTGAAAGCACCTATATTTAAGTCATTTCCACTTCATTTTGCTTTTGATGCAGGTAGCATATTCCATAGTAGAAAAGTTTCATAAATGTTTAATAAAATTATTGATTAATTGTCCGTTATAGATTATGCAAAAGACTGCAAATGTAAATGCCCGTTATGCTGACCTGAAAGGTAGCAAAATTTCAACATTAACAACGCCTCATAGTCATAAAGTTTCACTATTTCACAAGAACCTCAAGTCTTCCACAGGTGTAAAACTTTTTGAATTACAGGTTTGTATAATATTTTATCATATTTAAAAAATAAAATCAAATATATTGATAAATTATCAAGAGATCGCAATTTATCATGTATTTCTTGTACATTTGTTTATTATTCATAATTATAAATGAATTGTTATTGATTTTTGTTTCAGAATACTTGTTTGAATGATGGTGATGTAAATTTGGTACAATTCTTGCAAGAGATTGCTTCAGAACAACAGTTTGAAGTAACGTATGTTGACATTGAAGAAAAGTCTATTAGTGGTGAGTTTATAATACATTTACATGTATCAAATTATTGAATTTGAGAGGTATAGTTTTCTAAAGTTACAATTTATATTTATTTTGTTCTATTATATATTTTTATGATAAATTTTTGTTTATTGCATAAAATAATTACCATTTTATGATATTTATTATAATATAATATTTATGATTTTTGAAAATGAGTCTATAAAGTAATGAAGAAAATAATATAATTTAATATCTTTACAAATTTTCTTATAATAAAAAAATTATAAAAAGTAATTATAATTAAATGTTGTGCTAATATATTTTGTTTTGAAAAGTATAAATTTTGTAAGCACATTATTTAATATAATTGATTTATTAAATATTTGCAAAATTGTTCATTATTTTTCTGTAAGTACCATGTCAAGTACTACATCTCTTTCAGTTGTTGGTATGTCATCTTTTATTTGTTCATTAAATGCTATTGCGATCAAATGTGGTTTTCTTTGCTGTTTCTGAAAAGTATCTTCCAAGAATTTATCATAATATCCCTTACCATGGCCTAAGCGTTTTCCTAATCAGGAAATATAAATGCAATAGTATAGTTAAATCTATGATATACGTAATTTGTAATTATAAAGTAAAATAATTTACCGTTATAAGTAAATGCTACTCCTGGTAAAAGAATAAGATCTAGTTCACCTGTAAGAGAAAAATATTTTTCTTTATTGATCCTTCTATTTTATCTTTTCTACTTACCATTTTGAAAGGCATTTTCTCTAGTTTCAGAAATGTCTGGTTGTTTAAAATTCCATTTTGTTAATGGCAATTTTTCATAATCATTCATAGAAAATAATTTAACCATTTCCATTGTTTTTCCATTACATCTAGGAATGAATACTTCCTTTCCTTTTTCAAATATGTCTGTCAAAATAAGTGTAGTATCAATTTCGTCTTTAGTACTAAGATACACGGAAATTCTTTTACTATTCTGATATTGTGGTAATCTTTTCAACTGAAATATAATAATGTTTATAAAAGTCCATTATATTATTTCAATATTGTACGAATATATATGATATGACATAACCTCTTGGCTGGCAAATTTTTAACTTATTGAAATACTTTATATAGAAAATAATTTACTGTACTTTTTCAAATATTCTTGAAGATTGTCGTGCTTTTTCTTCAGCAGTGATATTTGAAATAATATTACTCATCTCTTTCCGTAATGCATCTTTTAAAGATTTCATAGTTGCCATATTATTTTGCTTTATAGAATGTATCCAATAATATGATTAAAATACTTATAATTAGATAAGTCTATCTCTTAGTAGATAAGAATTATTTACATAAGATATTTTATGATTTCGAGTACAATTATCATAATACAGAAGTTCATATAATATATCATATCTTTACAATAATCTCTTTTCTTATATAAAGAGAAAATTTTCTTTTTTCACATATATATTATATATTTATCAGAACATTTCTCTTGATTTTACTACATACTTTTTGTTTTATTTATTATTTTTTCTTTCTTTCTTTTTTTTCCTCCATTAAATTACTTAAATTAATACAATTTTTTTTTCCTATTTAATAAAATTATTATTATCTTAATATTATTTGTACAGTTATTTTATTTAATAATACAATTGTAGGTAAATGCCAGTGCCTTGTGCAACTGTCCACATTGCCAGTGGCAGTTTGCTATGGTTGCGGTGTAACCAGTAAAGATGCTCAAGCCAGTGCTGCTCAAAACGCTCTTGAATATCTCAAGATCATGACCAAGAAGTGAGCCAGCGCTCTGCTCCTGCCAGCTGTCACTATAAACTGCAAGTCCCATAGTAATTTATTATCAAAAAATCAGAATAACAATGCGGACACTAAAATGATGCAACAAAACAGTCAAGTTCCAGAAAAAACCAAAAAAGTGCAAAAACTCGAACATGTGGGAAGTAAGGGTAGAACGTCAAAAGCATCAATGAAAACGATAAATGCTACGGTAGGAAATAAGGATTCGTTATTAAGTACCATTACCACAACGCCGGACGTTGCTGTTGCCGCTACTAGAATGAGCTCTTCGATGAAGAAAAACAACGATAATAAAGACAATTTAAAATCAAATGATCAACCATTGACCAAAAGTTCGTCGTCGATCGCCGTTACGAATCAGACAAGTACTACGTTTGGTAGCGTGCGAGGTGTTAATAGCTGCGTCGGTAATGTGACCCACGAAAGTAGTGCAAAAGTAAAGGATTATTCTGTAAAAAAGTTTTCTAACGAAATCGATTCGAAATTAAATAATTATCAAATGCAGGTGGATTACAAAGAAACGTCTGTAACGAATCAGGATTACAAAAGTCGAAGTAGCAACACAATGACCAATTTGCCAACGAGATTTTCTAATCAAACGTCCATCCAAGCTTTGCATCGAGAAAATCATATGACTTTTAATGTTCATTCTCGTCCAGTGTCCAGAAACGATAATACAGCATTTGCAGTGGCTAGAAAGGCTTTGGAGCAACAGAATCCAGTAGCAAAAATGGCACCAATCAATTTCCCTCCATTGCGCGCACCACAGAGTATAGTTAACGTGCGGCATCCATCTGTAACCGAAGCTAGGATAAAGCACAACGAGATAAGTGGTCTAAATATGAAGTCAAAATTGAATGTATCAAGCTCTTTGCAAGGTGGCATGAAAGATTTGGAACATAGCAGGCAAACTTTTCATAATTATGGTACCTCGCAAATTGCTGGGATACCGAATGTTCAGAATCTGAGCAACGTTACGGCAAACATTTCGGCATATCCTAGGCCTGATTCATTTCCACAGCCAACCGTTGCTAGTGTGCTATTCCCGGAGACAGCACAGTTTCCACAATCTCCTCCGTTCAGTACAACGCAAATTGGTCAACTAAATCAATATCAGACTTATGATCCTAGTAGTTTTGCTACTACCCCAGTGAGCGTTAATCCGGTGATTCCTCAGTTCTCAGCGGAAAGTTCTATGCCATATCCGCAATACGAGAATCCTCCTCAATTCGTGCAACCAAATCATTATCCACCCGCCGATATGGCGAGCAGTCAATATCAATATCAACCTCCAGGAGTTGGTCAAATACAAGATTCACCGATGTTCATCCAAAGCCTCCAAAGTCCAATAACCGTAGCGGATCAATACGCAGCAGCTCCGAATTATGCCAGGGCAGTCAGGGCCGAGCTGATGCCTCGTTTGAGAAGACCACCAAGATTTAATAAGTAAATTAGAGATATTTTCCAATGACACTAATTTCTACCGTTCTATCAAAATACTCTATCAACGAAAACTGGAACTTGTACTGTTAGATATGTGACTTTTGGGAGTCGACTATGGGACACGACTTTATGTTTTTTTTTTACACTTCGATATTTAATCTAGACTCTCTCAGTATAGATATAATATCTAAATAAGTCTCTTATATCGAAGGGCTTTCTTTTTGTTTTTTTTTTCCTACGTAGTTTGCGACACGTCCATGTCGAATTTATTCATATAACCATAATTAATCCTCGTATAATCTCGCGAGAAAAAGATGAGGTAAAAATTATTTCAATTATTGATCCAACTTGAAATGGATTTTAACTAATCTGAATCGTGATAGCGATTTAATCGTCTAAGATAACGATAGGATATAATAGGTATTTGAATGAATTCGCAAAGAATAAGGACATCGCATATTGGGCGACCATTTCAGTATGAACTTTGATTAAATGATATTAAATCGACGTCGCCAAAAATTTTCTAATACGCCATTGATAAGTGACACGGCAGGGGACAGCGCTTTAAGTTCGACTATAAACAATAATATGGCGTAATTTATAATTGTTGTGAATATATACGAGCGATGAGGGAGAAAGAAAAAAAAAAGAAAAAAAGAAAAAGAAAAATGAAACAAGAAACAAAGAAAAGAAAAAGAAAATGAAGATTAACAATCTGCAACAAATTTATCAAACTGTAAATAAATTGTAAGCGCAGATGAAAAGGAAAAAAAAAAGAAAGAAGAAGAAGAAGAAGACGAAAAAAAAAAAGGGAAAAGAAAAAATAGTCATACGTCTTATATTATAAAATAATAAAATATTGGTCGAGGAACGTATTCCGACCTAACTTATTTTCGAATCTCGCGTCAATTTTCAACGTGGACGAAAGTAAGGCTGTGCCAGCGCGTGTCGCGCAGGAGTTTCGAGTTTTCGCGAACAAACGGGTACGAAACTATCGCGTTCACGTCGTGTACGTTGAATATGACAGACGAATGAATACTGTGAAATAAAACGAAATAAAGAGAAAATGAGAAAAGCGTTAAGTTAAAAGAAAGAGAGGTTCGTGATGTCTTGTAATACAAGTTCTAATATTATGAGAATGAGTGGTATTCTACTACAAGCTATACTTTGCATAAAATTAGTGGAAAGTTTTCCAGTAT
>NC_140829.1:3607500-3627500 GCF_050613455.1 Vespa mandarinia
TATATCTCTGTGATTATTTAAATGTATATGCGCGTCCGATCTAAGTGAACGGCGTTTATTTATAACTTCTACCCTTTTTTTACAATATTCAAAGAGGGAAAGAAGAAAAAAAGGAAACGAGGAAAGTGAGAGGGAGAGAGAGAGAGAGAGAGAGAGAGAGAGAGAGAGAGAGAGAGAGAGAGAGTGAGAGTGAGAGAAGAAGAGAGTAGAAAAAAATTTATTAGAAAAGGATCAATCGTATGCGATTCGAGCTTCCGACGATTTGTCCTATATGATATAATACGACGTATATATGCATACATATGTATAATAATGTATGTATGTATATTTATGATTTGGCTCGTACAAAAAGACTGCGTTTTTGTCTATTTAGGTTTCCGTGATTTTTAGGCGGAGCTATGTACGAGGATTTTATGAACGCGAGCGAGCGAGAACGAGCGAGCGAACGAATGAATGAGAAAGAGAGAGAGAGAGAGAGAGAGAGAGAGAGAGAGAGAGAGAGAGAGAGAGAGAGAGAGAGATAGAACGAGATAGAGAGAGATAGAGATAGAGAGAGAGAGAGAGAGAGAGAGAGAGAGAGAAAGAAAGAAAATCTAAAATGCATTTTTTTTTGCATCATCGACTCGGGCTACTACCATCATCGTTATTAGTATCTTTTTCTATTGTTATATGTACGAAGATAATAAATCGATGGATGTATGATCGTTTAATATGCGATCTTTAATGATAGAGGAGAAAAACAAATATATGTATATACATACACACACGTATATATATGTATATTGTATATATACATACATATATATAGAGAGAGAAAGATATATATACATATATATATATGTATATATATATATATATATATGAGATGGTGATTGTAAAAGTAATCTAAGTAATAAAATTAAAAAGAAAATAATTGATTTATTATATAATTAATTATAAGTATTACATAATAAAGTAATTCTTTTTTCCTTTTTTTTTTTTTGTAATTTAACTTTTCACTTAAACCACTTTTCTAATCACCTACTTATACATATACACACACACACACAAATATATATATATATATGTATATGTATATGTATATGTATGTAAATATATAAAGAAATGAACAAATGTAATAAAGAAGGATGAATGAAGGATGTATACATGTATGTACGTGTGCGTCTGTGGGGATGAAAATTTATCGCGTTGAATGTATGTATGTATGTATGTATTATTTAGATAAAAAGGAAAAAAAATAAAGAAAGAGAGAGAGAGAGAGTGAGAAAGTGAGAAAAAGAGAATTTGTGAGTTCTTAAATTTAAAAGATGTGCATTTCGTACGTATGCTTTTCTATGTACGACACGTACATAGTATCGTTTTAGTATAGATGTGAAAGTAAGAAAGAACGAGAGAGAGAGAGAAAAAGTGAGAGAGAGAGAGAGTGAGAAAAAGATTCTTTGTTGATAAATAAACGACGAAGGTAAAGGAATATCAATCTTCTTCATTGGACGAAAGGAGAAAAGATCGTGAGGGTGTCTTCGACACGATCCTTCGAAGAACGATCCTCTCTATCTTTTTTTCATCATGTCTTATAGCTCGGAGCAAAACAGGTAATCTCAAACACCCCTTTCCATTTGCCCCGGCTCCCCTCACTCTTTAACGCTTAACCAACTTTTAGAAAGTTGTGACGTGAAATCGTTGAAGGGGTGAAAAGATTATATGTATATATATATATATATATATATATATATATATATATATATGTATATATATATATATATACACACACACATGTACATATATATGAAACGAGCTAGAAGGCCAAAATGAAGAAGACTAAGACTAAAACGACGACAATGATGATATAATGATAATGATGATGATGATGATGATGATGATGATGATGATGATTATGATGATGATGACAATGTAAAAAATATGATTACGTGCGTATCGACTTCATCGCCCACCAAATTTTTCATAAATTCCTCTTACAATTAGCGTGATAAAGTTAATATATATATATATATATATATATATATATATATATATATACATATATATATATAATATATATATATAAAAGTATATATATAAAAAAAAAGGAAAAGAAAAAAGAAGAAAAACCGGAAAAAGAAAACCAATAAAAAAAGGGAAAAAAAAAAGAAAAGGACGATAAATTATTCTCTGTAGATATGGTAATAGAAGGGGTGTGTCCTTTTTTTTTGTAACACTTCGTTGCGTTAAATAAGTTCGTATTGAAATATTTCGCGAGAAGGGTTTGAGGGGATGAGCTGGGGTGGAAGGGGTGGGGGAAGTGAGAGTCGGTCATTTTTGGATTCGAGTTCGATCTAACTTATCTATGTATATATGTATATTGAGACACGAGCGAAGTAAAAATAGACGATATACACAGTCACGATGATACACGCGCGTTATTTTAGGGACACGTGTCTCTTCGTGTTCATCGATATTTGATGCTACGCAAAAATAGGTTCGATTTTCGATATTCCTCTTTCGAATTGATCTCGGCCAATCGAGTTTCATGTCCGATTGTTGATAGGTGTATTGTAGAAAAAAATTTTGTTGCTTTTTCTTTTCTTTTTTTTTTTTTTATTTTTTTTTTTCCCCTAAATTCGCCTGCTTGCACCCAATTATTTTTTTCCTACATTATTTCCTTGTAATCCTTTCTCTTTTATTTTTCTCTCAATTTTTTTCTCTTTCTTTCTTTCTTCCTTCTTTTTTCTTTTCTTTTCTTTTCTTTTCTTTTCTTTTCTTTTCTTTTCTTTTCTTTTCTCGTTTATTTCTACATTCTCCCGAAGGGATACGTGGTTGCTGTGCGCAAATCTTTTCTTTCTTTTCTTTCGTTTTTTTTTTTTTGTTTTCTTCTTTTCTTTCAGTTTGTAAAATAATGTTTCGATGCCGGCCACGTATCGAATAAAATGTACGTAGTATTTTTAATACGAGAAGATAGTAAAATTTGTCTATCTTTTTTTGTTTCCTTCTTTTTTTTTGTTCTTTCTTTCTCTATCTTTCTTTCTCTCTCTCTCTCTCTCTCTCTCTGTTTGCATCTCTGTCTCCGTTCTCGTTATTATTATACGTTTAAACTTTTCTTTCTCCTCTTCATTTATTTAAATCTCTTTTACGTTTATAAATAAAATACTTATCGTTTCGCAGATTCGATAGGATGTACTAGCATATGAACACGGACATAGCATACAGATAACGACTTTAAATCGATTTAACGAGAGGCCCTTTCAATACGTATCGCGTATAAATATATATAACCAGGCAAGGTTGTTCTATGTATGATTGTGCGTGTAACATTGTTAATAAATCGATGATGCTTATGAAAGCTTTTTTTCCCTACAGTTTTGTTCCAATCGTAATCGCGAATACAACCTCCTTACAAATCGAACGACTATCATTGAGGACTATTGGATTTCGATTTCTTTCTTTCTTTCTGTTTTTTTTTTTTTTTTTCTTTTCTTTTTCCTTAAGCGAAAACATCGATATCTCTTTTTATGTTCCCTTTCTTTCTTCCTTTCTTTTTTTTTTCTTTTTTTTTTTTTTAAAGATATTCCTACGCAACTGTAAACTGTAATTATTTATTCACTATTAAATAATACAAAGTCATTAATTATTTTAAGGACAATTATGTTATATTACGAGTGTAAATAAAAATATTTTCTTTAACTAATTAATTTTGCTTGAATCGACGAGTTAAAACGTATAATATATATTTCCGTGCAAACATCGCGTCGCTGTTTCGTAACATCACGATCCTAACATACATCCGCTTCTAAAGAGAAGATTTTTCTTTCGAGCCAATGTCGTTTTAGACTTGTTCCTTATTGCCGTTCGCGACCTACTTTAAATTTGTATACCACTCGCATGGTTCAATATTACTTAAAGTGGAATAGGTAATATAAATAAAAAAATAACAAAAAAAGAAAAAAAAAAAGAAAGAAAAGAAAAAAGAACGGATCGCTCATAAGATATCCCTTTAAAAATTGAGTTTTCTGATTAACGAGAATTAAAATACAATCATTTCAATATCTAATGATCGGATTTTCTATCGTCAATGGATATGAATAATGGCGTCTATTAAAGTCGTCAGGAAGTTCTTTCATGCAACACGATTCGAGGACAGTTTAGAGACTGACTGTTAGTTGTTATACGGCGCGTATTGTTACATTATAAGTGGTATAATTAAGGAAAGAAAAAGCAGGAAATCGCTATTAATTATCTGGTCGACTTTCGATCTTAGAAATGTATATGTATTTACGTGGTAAAGACTCGTTAAAGTTAAAGGAATAAGAAGAAGAAGAAGAGAGAGAGAGAGAGAGAGAGAGGAAGGGAAAGAGTTAATCGTAGAGCCATTATTAGCACGCCTCTTGACGTTTAATGTCTTCGGCATGGAACAGGGTTCAAAGTAACAACAAGGATTTAAAGTTCGATATTATCGAGACAATGACTCGACGATAAATTTATGTACTAAAATTACTACCTTTTGGGTTCTTGACTTTCAGTTTTTACCTAGTCATACACATAGAAGACTTTGTGCTACTGGTAAGATCGATAAGACGGATATTATTATGAGTTATGGTCTCTAAAGGCTTTACGAAGAAGTAAAGGTTCAACGCTTCTACGCTAAGATTAGATATACAAGGTGCATACGTTCTAACATACTTACAATACATATATACATACATACGTGTCACCTCATTCGATGTCAAATGATATTATTCGTAATTTTTTACAACATCTCGTTGATATGTCACCTTTATTGATTTATGTATTATGCATAATTTATTATTATTATTATTATTATTATTATTATTATTATTATTATTATTATTATTATTATTGTTGAAGGAAAATAAACACGTTTCGAATAAACACAAATTGTATCTTTTCAGAATCGCATCTATTTAAAATCTTTTAAGATATTTATGCCATGTCTTTTTATAACGTCCGCTAAAAACTGAGTTCTTATAATTCTTCTTTTTCTTTTTTCTTTCTTTTCTCTTTTAGACAGATCTTAGAATTATGCAAGAAATCGTGACTCTAAATATAATATAATCAAATTCGTTCGCGAAGAATATATAAGCATATGCCAATGGATAGCATTATTCATTTTTTTACGACATACGTGTCGTTACGTTGTTGATTCCTTAAAAAAAAAAAAGAAAAAAAATAAGATAATGAATTTTTACATAAGTAAAAAATAATAAAAAATATACTTTCGCATTCATTTTATTTAAATGATCATTTCTCTTTTTACCGTTGATTGATAGTAAGTGACTCGTTAATAAAGATAGGACAACCTGTTGAATGACGAAGCCATCTACTCTGTATAACGAATAACTTTCGAATATTCAATATTTGAGTAATTACAAATGACAGTCATTATGCAGGGGAATATTATTTAAGAGATAGAAGAAGAAGGAAACATTAAAGGCAGATAATAAATAAAACGTGTCAAATTGTTCAATGGCATATAAATAATATAAACTTCATCGAAAAGTATTTATATAAAGAAATATTGAAATTTTGTTAACTCTTCATAGATATCCAAGATTACATATTCGTTTTGATTAACGTTTATCTTTTCTCTTTCTCTCTCTCCCTCTCTCTTTCTTTTTTATTTCTTGCTTTTTCTTTTAAACTTTCTTTTCTTTTTCTTTCTTCTTTCTTTTCTTTTTTTTTTTTTTTCATTTTGCATTACCAAAACTCATTTGAATTGTTGGAGGGGGTTATTCGCGCGCGGTGGAATTTGACACGCATGCGCCAAAAAGACGTGTTTTAATTGGCTCGGAGCTGTGAATGCGCGCGCAGTTCGAGTCACGTTTCGATGGAGCACCCGCGAGTTCAGTAGCCGCCGTGCGGCCGCGTGCATTCGTCGAGATTTTCGGTTAGTTCGTATCTTCTCTTAGTAAACGCGCATTTTGACAGAATAGTTTCCTATACACATATACATAGGCAGACACCTATATATATATATATATATATATATATATATATATGTATATATTTCTTTTCCACATCTCTATTATACATTTATCACTATTCATTTACTTTCTTGTATCCACGATATATTTTCTCATCTCCATTTTTATTTTTCTTTCATATTATTTTGGTAATGTATATATGTATGTATATATATATATGTGCGTAGCATAAAGTTACGTGAAAAATATATTCGTAGTGTCATAGACACAAAGAGACCGCGAAAACAAGTGACAATCGCCTTATATTACTCTTATTCAAAGAGAGCTAAGAATGTGTTGTCCGTGGCTTTGTTAAAACTTTTCAAAAGTCGTAAATTTTCCTTTTATTTTCTTTACTTTTCTTTTTTTTCTTTTTTCTTTTTCCCTTTTTCCGTCGTGCGCGTTGCAGTGTTAAATAGAAAAAGAATAAGAAAAAGGAAGGAAGAGGAAGAAGAGGAAGATTGAAAAGAAAAGGGACAAAGACTAGTGCATGAGAAAAGTTAAGAAACGTATAGCCGATTCTTGGCGTAGTTACAACGACGGAAGTCGTCATATCGAACGTGTTCGTACGTGTCTTCTTTCATGAAGAAGAATTTTCAACAAGATCTTCAACGTCTTTACAAACATCGTCAGCATCCGAGTGTTGAGTAAGTTTCCAATAATATTATTTTCTTACAATACGTCCTTTTCTCCATTTGTTAATGTTCCAAAGCAACGTACATTATTTATTTATAGGTTATACGTATGTAGGATCGGTTTATAATTTTTTTTCTTTTCTTGTTCCTTTTTTTTTTCTCCCTTTTTTCCTTTTTTATTTCTTTTTTTCTTTTTCCTTCTTTTTTTTTCGGTATTTCGAAGAAAATAAATAATTTCGTCGCGTAAATGAATTTCTACGAATTTCGAAGGTCGTCGAAAGAACGAGGATTTTTTTTTTTTTTGTTCGATTGAAAATATATTTTCCCGTATATACATATACATATGTATTTGTATATATAGATTTGTACAAACGTACTGCGTTTAATCCTTAAATACGCATGAACGGATGGGATAAGATTTATTTTTTCGAAAAGTCATATGGAACTATTCGATCATTTTGAAATAACTTCGTGGATATAATCGAAGTATTCTCGTTTGAAAATATTAATTTTATTCAATTTACGATGTATTGCGTATAAAATTTTAAGTGTCCGTGGAGAGTGAGGTTAAGTATCATAATAATTTAACGTCGTTACATCGTCTCTCTCTCTCTTTCTCTCTCTCTCTCTCTCTCTCTCTCTCTCTCTCTCTCTTTCTCTCTCTCTCTCTCGCTTTATAAACGAATTTATTTCAAACGAGCATCAAAATCGTTGTTAGATTATTTATCAATTATAAGAAAATATTAAATGTTATAGATGATACATATACGACAGAAATAATTATTTCATGTCAAAACTCGTGTGTTTTCAATATAACATATTAAACGAAACGAGATATTCCCTTATCATTGGTTTCTCTCTATTAGTCGTAGAGACTTGTGACACATTTAAATAATAATAATTACGAGGCTAATCGTGAGATGAATCGTAAACATCGTATTGACGTACATAAATGCTTATTCTTTAATAGAAAATATTTTTCAATAATGCGTTAAACTTCGTGACTTCGTAAGTTCCATTGTTTCCATTGTTTTATTTATTTATTTTTCTCATTTATTATTCAGTAAACGTTATTTTCATTAAATTATATGTTCAATCGCATTTCTATTAGATATATTTTTACTTTGTTCTTTTTTCTTTTCTTCCTTTTTCTTTTTCTTTTTTTTTCTTTTCTTTCTTTCTTTCCTTGTTTTTTCTTCTTTTTTTTTTTTTCACCGCCATAATCTGTACGAAATCTGTACGAAAGCGGGAAATATGAAATATTCCATTAGATATGATCGAATTAATACGATAATGTTCTCCACGGACGATATTCTAATGGACGTTTGATCGAGTACAAATGCAAAATTTAAATATAAATATTTATAGTCTTTAATCAACGTTAAAAGTTATTCGTTTGCAATTTTTCAATTGACATTTTCCATTCGTAGAATCGATAATTTTGTTTTTTCCTTTTCTCCTTTTTTTTTTTTTTTCTTCTCTTTCTACGTATCATTCAATTATATTGGATCGTCTAAAAGCATTAATAGTTTTGTTCAGAAATTTAATACATAATTCAGTTCTTGTCCACCATTATCTTTTCTATCGTTTATGAGATTAAGTAATGCCATTGGAACGTTTTTACGATAACGATATTGAGTGCTTTTTAAATTTCACTTCGCGGATCATAGGTATTCTACGTACTACATATATCAATAAAGCTTTTGTCATTTTAAACGATCGTTTTTTACATTTTTTTTTAATATATATATGTATATACATATATATGAAATAATAGAGATATTTCGATATGTATTTTTCTCTTCTTTTTTTTCCCGTTTTTTTCGAGAGAGACAAAGAGAGAGAAAGAGAGAGAGAGAGAGAGAGAGAGAGAGAGAGAGAGAGAGAGAGAGAGCGAGCGAGCGAGCGACAGAATTCTTCATATTTAACATATGCAGATATATAAAAACTGGTTGAGTTAAAATTAAATTGAAAGTCCATCGTAGATGTTTACGGGTTTTTATCGTTGAACAGAGAAAAATAGAATAGATTTTATTTATTATAGAAATAGAATGTAGAACTCGGAATTATTAAAAAGCCGATGTGAATATTTTATCGTAACAAATTGTATTTCGTTTGGATCGATAATTATTAATGTTGGAATTTTTTTCTTTTTAAATAAATGGGATGAGCCACAATTTTTCAAGATTAAATTTTAAAAATCAATTATTACTTATTCTCTTTTTCTTTTTTGTCAAATATTTTAGATCATAAATTTTTGCTTTTAGAATGCGAAATCAATGACCTTAGGAATTTTATTTTGATAATGTGAAAAAAGGATGAAGGAACAAAAAAATTTAATCTTTGAAAAGTCTTACAAAAAAAAAAAATTATACGATTTAAGATTACACGGTTTGTTTGTTTCTTTGTTTCTTTCTTCTGTTTTCTTTTTTTTTTTTTTTTCGTTTTTTTTTTCTGAAAGATCAATTTACCGTTCGTTAATGGAGTGATGAAAGAGGGTGGAGAGGCTGAGGGAATTAAACGCAATTAATTTTATTAAAGCCTTCATTAAAAAGTTCTGATTTAGATAGATCCAATAAAAGTTCAATTCTACAATATCTTATTCGAAAGTATTTTAATATAATTAACGATAAACAATGTATTTTAATTTTCTTTAATCCTTTATTTAAGGAGAATAAATTCGTATTTAAAGTCGTGAAAATTGTATTCCGATTGGCGCCAATAAATTTCGTCGATCGCGTTATTCTCGGTTTCATGTAATCGATGATATTTTTGATGATACATAGTGATCGAATTGTTCTCTTATAGCTAATAATAGTTTTGCTGTTCATCGAGGAAAATACGTACAGTTACGTTCCTTTTTAACAAGAGCATAGAGAAGTAGCTACCATATTTTTCATTAAAAAAGAAAAAAGAAGAAAAAAAAAAGCAGAGAAAAAAAGAGAATACTCTCAAACATTTATTGACTTCCTACGGAAAAAGAGAGAGAGAGAGAGAGAGAGAGAGAGAGAGAGAGAGAGAGAAAGAGAGAGAGAGAGAGAGAGAGAAAGAGAGAGGGAGGAAGAGAGAACCATTTTAACTTGGATCGTTTCTACGAAACAATTTACGATGCAGTTTGCTCTGTTTCTAACTATAGAGTTATCTTAAATCGACAAATTCGTCCAATGATCGATCGTTCGTACGGGAAGAATAATCTAACGGTGCGACTTGTCGTCGATTAGAAATCATCGTTTTAAATATTTCTGATCGTACGATGAGAAGTAGGTGGATATGTAATACGAAAAAGAAAAAAAAACTGTAACGTTCGAATTCTATTCTTTTCTTTTGCTTTTTTTTTTTTTTCTTTTTTTTTTTGTCATATATTGATCGAAAAACATTGACGATATTATAGAATTAAATAATTTAATAGAACAAGACAATGTTGGAAATCGAAATCGTCCAAAAATGAAATCTTTAAAATCTCATTGTTATTATGAAAATATTAATAAGATTTTATTAATGAAAAACAAAAAGAAAGAAGGAAAGAAAGAAAGAAAAAGAAAAAAGAAAAAGAAAAAAAAAAAAAGAAAATATTCATTCCTCCTGATCATTATACGGTTTTACGTAATGATTAAAATTTAATTAATAGATTTACATTAGTTCCGAGTAAATTCATTTCTTTTATATATTCGAACCTTGTAATATTTACACGAATATGTAAATATACGAAGGTATATAGTTTGCATGCGATAAATAAAGGTGGTAGAAAGAGTATAAAAGTTTAAAAGATATATGTGGGAGATTGTTGATGCGTAAAATTTCATTAGTGTTGAATCGTGTGAAAACCTGTTACGAGTAATAATCTTGTCTCCTCGTTTTATCAAATATTTTAACAATCGTCGTCGCGCCTTTAATTATAATAATCCACGACGAAAATCCATTTCTTTAATATGGAACGAGAATTCTTCGCGTTCTATTTGTTCAACTTGTCATATTGAAAATGACGATGGCTATAAAGATGGATATGGAAAGAAAAGAAAAGAAAAGAAAAAAAAAAGAAGAAGAAGAAGAAAAAAAGAAAAAGAAAAAGAAAAAAAAACAATCTTGAATCTCTCTTTGTTGTTTTTAACGATATTCTCACGAGATTATAGAAATATTCTCATTCTCACGAAGATTTAAGATATGTGCGCTCTCGCAAATTGAAAAAGCAGAGTTCGTTCGTAAAACGTCTTCTTAAATTTAAAATTCTCGCGATAACTATTCCCAGACAATTTTCTTTCTCTCGATTCTCTTCTTTTTTACATTCTCTATTTTAAAACGTTTTCTACGCTGTTTTTTTCCTCTCATTTTCTTTTTTCTTTTTTTTTTTTTTTTTTTTTTTTATCGAAATAACACATAGAACATTATGAGAGATTTATAATTATTTAATCTAAATTCATGGATACATATATATATATATATATATATATATATATATATATATACCTATCATTTTCTTCGATTGAGCTTCGTGATGATCATCCTTTGATATCGTTACGTACGTACACGCGTATTTAATTTCGTATATCGAAGTTTCCATTCTTTCTCGCTTCAATGAATTATTTAATTATTATCAATGTTATATTTACATTTATATGTATCGTCTGTGTGCACAGACGAACGAAGATCAAAAAGCCACGAGTGATTTAAAAATTTTTTTTTAATTTTTTTATATTTTTTTTTTATTTTTTTTTTTTTTTTTTTTTCGATTCATTGATACAGTCATCGCGTTTCAAACTAGAAACGTGCAAGCGTTTACGCGCGAGCAAATTTTACAAGACTTTGGAAATCATAGGCGGAGTTCAAAGTAATCGTTGTCGTGTGTTGCTTTTTCATCACACGCAAAAGCGAGAAAACGGCGATCCGGGAAATGTAAAATGATCAAAAGCGATCGTTATTGACGGTTTAATAAAGAAGAGAAACGAACGCGTACTATGCCAAGAAAATGTCACTTTACGAGTATAATGATACCATTTGTATTTGTACAAATATATTAAAAAAAAATTATTTACATATATATATATATATATATATATATAATATTATTATTTACATATATACGTTTTTATTAGACAATAAAATTTGTCGAAATAGAATTTATTTTTTTTCTCTCTCTCTTTCTTTCTTTCTTTCTTTATTTTTTTCTTTCGAGCGGGGTTTCCCTCTTTACGATTTAAAAAGACTACATCTGTGTTTGCATAGCACTCGTTTGATCGAGCTTTTGTATTGAGATTATTTACCACATATATACATACATGTATACATATGTATATATATATATGTATACATATGTATATATATATGTATACATATGTATGTATGTATGTATGTATGTATGTACGTATGTATGTATGTATGTATGTATGTATGTATGTATGTATGTATGTATGTATGTATGTAGGCCAACAGGTAAACTGAATATAAGATATATTTGGGTGTTCGTTTTAAATATAAAAAAATAGAAAATAGAAAATAGAAAAGATGTTATTATGATAATCGTGCGGACGTTATAATGGCGTCGTGAAATAATGGGATTTCATATTTTAAGGATAAATATATTTCCTTGAATTCATTTGAAAAAAAAAAAAGAGAAAAAAGGATAGTTGAGCGAGACTTTGGTAAAGATTTTAGGAAATGATTATTCGTGCCATTTAATCTGAACATTCAGAGATTACGGATAGATTATATACATATACATACATACATACATACATACATATTTTCTCGTCTGTTTTTCTGACTTTTCTTTTTTCCTCACGAGACTTTACCGATCGATGCTTCCAATTATAATGAAAGCTTGAATTTGTACGATTGAACTCGATAGCATTATTTATATAGGACAAATATTTTTCAAAAGATTTTCACGAAAAAAATTATTATATATTTAAAATCTTTTATCTCTTTTGTTATTTTCGTCTTTCATATATTTTTAGATTTTTTATTAGATATCCTCATTTTTTTCTCTCTCTCTCCACCCTCCCCCCCCATTCTCTTTCTCTATCTATCTATCTATCTATCTATCTATCTATCTATATATCCATCTCTCTCTTTGACACGTAGATGAAAATTTGTCTTTGAAGTTTAATCAAAGTAGACGAAGACGAGATATAGATAAATTCATTGACCTTAATTTAAATAAGCCAGCATAGTTTAAAGATCTTAGATAAGTTTCGATACTTTCGATCCTTTCGAACTTGATGATCGATGAAATAGCAAAATAAAACAGAGATGATCTCATTTGGATCGATCTTGTGACCGTAAGTGATGGTACATCGTATATATATATATGTATATATATATATATGTATGTGTACGATGAAATTTTCGATAGGGTGGGTCGGTCTTTCAGTCGGTACGATTTAATCTTTGAGTCTTTGCTCGTGTTAAATTAGATAGGTTTGGCATACAGGCCGGGTATATTAGAGCACAGCGTGTTCTCTCGTTTATCGGGGTTAATGGCATGCGAATTAGGCACGCGAATAATCAACCAAATGTTTCCTTAATGGTTTTAATCAGTATGATTGAAATCGTATCCGATCGAATTTAACGATTATGTTTTATCGACAGTTTCTTTTTCTTTTCTTCTCTTTTTTTCTTCATCTTCTTTTTCTTTTTCTTTTTATCCCTTCTTGTAATTAGAAAAAATTCGAGAAAGCATTACGCCGCGAAACGACGTAGGTAGATCGTCGTTGTCTTTTTTTTTTTTTTTTTTTTTTTTTTTTTTTTAATAGATATAACGATCGAGCTTATTTGAAAAAAAAAAAGTTTCTCCTCTATGAGCCCCTGCGATGTTCATTTTGTATTATTTTGATTCATTTCCTTATTACTTTCGTTTTCTTTTTCTTTTCTTTTCCCTTTTGTTTGCTTTCTTTCTTTCCTTTTTTTTTCCCCTTTTCTTATAATACGATAAAAAAAAATTTCATGAAGTAGACAGAGTGATAAACGACGACGTAGTATTTTGATCTCGTATTCAAAAGTCGACAAGAAGCTTACATATCGACATAGTAAGACGTGATTGTCAACGAAGCGGAAAGCTTACTACTACTACTACCTCTTATCGATGGTGTAACGATTTCGAAACGAGTAAAAGTTTTCCTCTTGGGAACATTTTCGAAGGATGTACCATCTATCTATATCACATATACAACGTACTTATACAAGTACGTACTTTCCTATCACCTTTTCTTCCACCTTGAATTTTCCATTCTCTTTCTCTTTGTCTCTCTCTCTTCCTCTCTTTCTCTCTCTCTCTCTCTCTCTCTCTCTCTCTCTCTCTCTCTCTCTCTCTCTCTCTCTCTCTCTCTCTCTCTCTCTCTCTCTCTCTCTCTATCTCTCTTTCTCTCTCTCTCTCTCGTTGTCTTCATTGATGTTCCTTTGAAAATTTTGCGTAATCTTAACGCCTGTTAATTTTAATCGAATAAATCGAAATTATCCTTCAAATTGTTTTAATTTTCATTTCAATTAATTACTAGACTTAAAACAAAATGAAATTCTAACGAAGACGTAGTTGAATTTACTTTTATTCATTTTCCCGTGAGGATCATTAACGGCGTTAATTAATTTATCAGCTTGATAAATCGAGCCGACAGTCTTAAATTTAATTATAGTAGGGAAAACCTAAGTGAAGGACCGAAAGGGAGTTTTATTATCACATCGGTGTGTGTCTGGATGTATGTGTGTGTGTGTATGTATATATATATTTGTGATATTTTCTTATACAACCCTTTTCTACCTTCAACCCTTTCCCCCGTTGGATGATACTCATTGCGTTGTGGTAAAGTGAATGTGAAGAAAATCAATTGAGAGCTGTCATTCGTATTACTACTACTACTGTTCATTCCTTGACTTCTTTCCTTTTTTCCTTTTCTCTCTCTCTCTCTCTCTCTCTCTCTCTCTCTCTCTCACTCTCTCTTTATCTTTCTCTTTCTCTTTTGTTTTTTTTAGTCGTAGAAAAATAAATATTCATCAAGGTACGAGATAGTAGTATCATTAAGTCTCTTAAATACACTGAACTTATCAAGAATTCGAAATCAAACGGTACACTTAAATACTCTTCCGTAGGTTTTTACCAATTTCTCGAAACTTTACCGAAATCTTATTGGAAAGTTTTCGTCCTTAACTTTCTACTTACTTTCTCTGGAAAATTCGTACCGCATCGTGTCCTATACACCTACTCCATCCTCCTCCCCCACTTTTTCCTTCCTTCCTTCCTTCCTTTTTTCCTGCGTCTTTCGATCGCCTAGAAACTTTGATATACTCCTCTAGATATCCTTAAGGAGGAGAAAAAAGGAAGGAGGAGGAAGAAAGAGAGAGAGAGAGAAAAAAAAAAGCAAGAAGAAGAAAAAGAAAAAGATGATAAAGTTTCCAACTCGTCGATTAATGTTAATACCCTTTTATCTTATGCTACCGTGATAAGTTACCATCGATTGTTAAATTATTTCGACTAAATTTTATTATTCTTCTCTCTCTCTCTCTCTCTTTTTTTTCTTTAACCTTGTGCATTTTTCGTTCATATTTTTCGACTTTCTTTTTCTTTCTTCTTCTTTGCTTTGTTCAAAATTCCTTCATTCGTACATTAGTAGTTTTTTTTTTTTTTTATCATTGAAGCTTATATTTGTTAATATATTTTTGTTATCTCTGAAGAGATAATGAGATTCATTTTTTTTTAGATATGCATTGATACAGGATGCATATTTAAGTCTTGAATTAAAATGCGATATTAATTCATCTGTAGGACGAGATTAGTCTATCTTTCTTTCTCTCTTTCTCTCTCTCTTTTTTCCCCTCTCTTATATTATTATTATTATTATTATTATTATTATTATTATTATTATTATTATTATTATTATTATTATTATTATTATTATTATTATTATTATTATTATTATTATTATTATTATTATTATTATTATTATTTTTGTTTTTGTTTTCATCTTGTCAATTCGATCGAAGAAACGTCTCTATAGAATGTCATAAGTTTTTTATTGGAAAAATACGAAGGTGGAATTAAAACATTTCTCTCTTATAAAAAGTAAAAGAAAGAGAAAAAGAAAAAAAAGGAAGAAGTTCTTTTTTTCTTTTCCTCTTTCTTTTACTCCCTATAGAAAAGAAAAAAATGAATCGTGATTTATGATTTCTCTTCGTATTATAAATTTCCTTTCGGTTCAGATATTGGGGTTCACTATCGCTTTTTTTTTTTTACTTGTTGATTAATAAATAGTTATCGACGATATTTCATATATACGTATACATGTATATATATATATATATATATATATATATATATATATATATATACATTCTATAATATATATATATACACGAAGAATTAAATAAATGTTTGATTTATTTATATGCAAAACATCGTTTAACATTTATCTTTAATTTGTATAGGAATCGTATATTTAAATTTTATAAATAAATTCATTTTCTAAATTTGATATTTGCAAAATGATATTTTTAATTAATTAATTGAATCGTAAATTGTACCATCGAAAAAGTAATATTACAAAATGTGCTAGTATCGATTATAATAAATATTTTCAATTTATTTACGTAGAAAACGTATGGTATCTCTTTATTTTTTTATTTTCTTTTTTTCTGTATCTTTCTTTCTTTCTTTCTTTCTTTTTCTCCTTTTTTCTTCTCATTCTTAGAACGTTTAGAATTCTATGAAAGAGAATGATTTTGTGTCGCGTGCCGGCGGCTTTAAAAATAATAAATAAATGGATAACTGAGTATCTACGTTTACTTGTTGTTAGGTTTCATTGGCTCAAAGTTTAACACGATCCTAACGAGGAAACTCATGGAAATGACTTTAATAAACTTTCTCTCCGTTTTCTCTTTCCATCCTTGGATCTTGAAAATACAAAATGTGATACCTTTCGCAACGTTTGTAAGATGGAAAAGTACGATATATACCGAGTATTCGAGATATATTTATTTCTCAACGAGTCTTCTCTTTGGTGTCGTTGTCGTCGTCGTCGTCGTCGTCGTCATCCTCGTCGTTGTCGTTGTCGTTGTCGTTGTCGTTGGAAAAGGCTTTTCTTACTTGAAAAACTGTAGAAAACGTAACGTTGTTGGTTACTACCTTGTTTGTTCTATATTTTTATTTCTTTTATATACGTAGTACGAGGGTTTTATTTTTCAACCTCGCACTTATCGTCTCTCTATCTCTTTCTCTCTTTTTCTTTCTCTTTAGGGACAAAAGCTTTCTCAAAAGGGATTTTCTTTAATGTCCGACAATAGCATTGATTACTACATTTTTATCTTAAAAAAAAAAAAAAAATAATAACAATAATACGACGAATTTTATTTTTATTACTTCGTTAAATAATAAAATAATTTTTATTATTTAATCATCGACGTTATCTTATACGATATAAATCTCGATTTGTTTTATTTTTATTTTTTTTTTCTTTTTTTTTTTTCTTGACAATTATTTTACTTTAATTATAACAATTGATTTTCATTTATTATTAGTACGAAGCTATTGTTTTCCATCTCTCCTTTTAAGTATGAATATTTTTTATCACTTTACGTATGATCATTCTTAATTCACCGTTAGTTCAAAACGAGAAAGAATACGAGCTCGGTGATATCTATGGGTTTTGACACCTGTTGCTCGGTAAAGTAAATTATACATCCATACACTTATACACACACACATACACACATACACATATATTGAAATGTATCGGTTTGAATGATAACAGAATATATGTAAATGTTACAACTACCATTACATGATTAATGGTTTTCGACAAAATTGCTATTTCCGAAAGTACAAAATTGATGTGTTAGTAAACGTAAGTACAACTGTTAAGTAAATGAAGGTATTCGTAGAGTTCAATTTTCAAGGGTCATTCAGTTTTATTTATTGAAGAAATAACATTCGCAAGCTAATGGAACAGTTAGATATAATATTAGAATGTAGAATAAATGTAGGATTAAATTGATATAAGTAAAAAATGTTTATGAAATAATAACGAATGAAATAGAACGAATAACCGAGGTTCATTAAATTTTCAATGTAATCTTCTTTTTTACGTTTACATATATTTACAGGTATAATATTATAAAATATAACTATATCATATACATATATTCGTATAAACAAAAAAAAAGAAATATATATATATATATATAAATAATGTAAATGTACGTACTCTTTTTCCTACATTTTTTTTCTCATTCTTTTTTGTATTTTGTTTTTATTTATTTGTTTTTTCTTTTCTCTTTTTTTTTTCTTTTTTTTTTTTTAACTGGTATAATACCACTTTTATTTTATTTCGATATTTTTTATAGCATATTTTTTATAAACATATTCTTTAAATATATCGTTGAACATTAAAGAGCTCGTTCGACGCATTTAAAGTGCCATAATGTGTTTGAATTTTATTATGTGACACCATTTTAATGAATATTCTGCGAAGGAAAATATACTTTCGTCTTCTTTTCTTTTCTTTTCTTTTCTTTCTTTCTTTCTTCTTTTTCTTTTTTTTTGTCTTTTTTATTTCCTTTTCAAATTAATCGCGAATAGATCACTTGGAGGAATAATGAATTGTAAAAATTATTGAATAAGATGTCAAATTTAAATTTATATTTTATATCTGAAATTTTAATCGAGGTAGGCATTTTTTTTTCCTCTTCCTTTTTCTTTTTTTTTTTTTGTTTCTGTTTTAAATTCATAATAAAAAAGATAAAAGATATATTATCGAACGTAAAAATATGTTTGTTATATAAAATGTATGATAAACCGAAGCTGAGAATATTACTTGTGTCATGTATTTAATAAAAAAAAAAAAGAAAAGAAAAGAAAAGAATAGAGAAAAAAGAGGAAAAAATATTTGAAAAAAATTATAGTCTTGTGTACACACATATATATATATATATATATATATATATATATATATATATATGAATATATAATGAAGAGTTTTTCTAACAAAACTAATAAATTCATTCATTCATACAAATGAGGTTTTACCAGTCTAACAAAAAAGAAAATTAAAGAGAGAGAGAGAGAGAAAGAGAGAGAAAGATAAAAAGAAAGGGAGAAACATTTATGCAATCTCATTTAACAGCCAAACTTCTTTTGATTAATTCATAAGGATATTATACTGTGTTTATTTTGCTATTATAAATATAAACAGTATGTCTCTCTCTCTCTCTCTCTCTCTCTCTCTCTCTCTCTCTCTCTCTCTCTCTCTCTCTCTCTCTCTCTCTCTCTCTCTCTCTCTCTCTCTCTCTCTCTCTCTCTCTCTCTCTCTCTCTCTCTCTCTCTCTCTCTCTCTCTCTCTCTCTCTCTCTCTCTCTCTCTCTCTCTCTCTCTCTCTCTCTCTCTCTCTCTCTCTCTCTCTCTCTCTCTCTCTCTCTCTCTCTCTCTCTCTCTCTCTCTCTCTCTCTCTCTCTCTCTCTCTCTCTCTCTCTCTCTCTCTCTCTCTCTCTCTCTCTCTCTCTCTCTCTCTCTCTCTCTCTCTCTCTCTCTCTCTCTCTCTCTCTCTCTCTCTCTCTCTCTCTCTCTCTCTCTCTCTCTCTCTCTCTCTCTCTCTCTCTCTCTCTCTCTCTCTCTCTCTCTCTCTCTCTCTCTCTCTCTCTCTCTCTCTCTCTCTCTCTCTCTCTCTCTCTCTCTCTCTCTCTCTCTCTCTCTCTCTCTCTCTCTCTCTCTCTCTCTCTCTCTCTCTCTCTCTCTCTCTCTCTCTCTCTCTCTCTCTCTCTCTCTCTCTCTCTCTCTCTCTCTCTCTCTCTCTCTCTCTCTCTCTCTCTCTCTCTCTCTCTCTCTCTCTCTCTCTCTCTCTCTCTCTCTCTCTCTCTCTCTCTCTCTCTCTCTCTCTCTCTCTCTCTCTCTCTCTCTCTCTCTCTCTCTCTCTCTCTCTCTCTCTCTCTCTCTCTCTCTCTCTCTCTCTCTCTCTCTCTCTCTCTCTCTCTCTCTCTCTCTCTCTCTCTCTCTCTCTCTCTCTCTCTCTCTCTCTCTCTCTCTCTCTCTCTCTCTCTCTCTCCCTCTCTCTCTTCATCAGTGGCTGAATATTAAATAATTACATAACTTTAATTCATTTCGGAGTTACATCGTCCTAAAAAAAAAAAAAAAAAAAAAAGGAAGAAGACGAAGAAAAAAATAAAGAAAAAAGAAAAGAGAAAAGAGAACGAGTCATACGGATAAGAAATAAGAATCGATGATTAAGGAGTAATTATAGGATACGATAAAAAAAAAAAAAAAATAAAAAAAAAAGAGAGAGAGAAAAAAAGAAAGAAATAACTGCTTTTCGTTTTGTTTGAAATAGAAATAATATTTGGAATATTGGCATACACATTCAACATTTTACATTAGTTTACACAAGTTGAAAGCTTATTTTCTTATGAGGCAAACTCT
>NC_140829.1:3642500-3647500 GCF_050613455.1 Vespa mandarinia
ATGGAGAGACTAGGGAAAAAAGGAAGAAAGAAAGAAAAAAAAAAGAAAAGAAAAAGAAAGAAAAAGAAAGAAAAAAAAAAAAAGAAGAAATTGAGAGTGCAAGAAGACAAGCACTATCGACTGAATAGCGAAGGATGATATGGCAGAAAAATGATAGAGAGAATTTTAGAATCATCTCTCTGGGGAACCCCTTGATTCTCCTTTCCTTTCGTCGACTTTATATTACCACGAAAAAATAACGAGACACCATCGTTCACCTTTTTTCATGGTTTTCTATAATAACGTTAATAAATGTAAATTGGCATCGTTTAAGGATAAGGATCATCCAACGTTATTGCAAGGGGAGTACATTCCTTTATTTTTTTTCTCTCTCTTTCTCACTCTCTCGCTTTTTTTCCTTCCTCCTTCTTTCTCTCTTACATACACAATTTGTAATCAGAGATTTCTCCCACGAACGAATTCCCAACTTAATTCTTCAAGGCCAATTTCAAATGTATCCATAGCAATTCTGACGCATTTTGAATTTTGCGATTTGAAGAGTAGCTTTGTTCATTTATTTATTTTTCATTTTCTCTTTCTCCCCCTCCCTCTCCACCCCCACTCTCTCTCTCTCTCTCTCTCTCTCTCTCTCTCTCTCTCTCTCTCTCTCTCTCTCTCTCTCTCTCTCTCTCTCTCTCTCTCTCTCTCTCTCTCTCTCTCTCTCTCTATCTCTCTCTCTATCTCTCTCTCTCTCTCTTTATTCGCAAGATATTGTTCTTTTTTCCCTTTTCTACTTTTTTTTTTTTTTTTTGTTATATTTATCTTTAAAGCTAAATTAGAAAGTAATAATAATATGCGAATAGAAAAAGGAAGCACATCCCCCATTTTAAATTGGATTTAACTTACAATTGATATCAGGGCTTATCCAAAATTTATATTTTGACTGTTCTAATGATAATGAAATAATGCCGGGGCACGTTATACCGATTATAGTTATCCGATTATATTGAAGAAGGATTTAAAATAAGCGCTTTGTTTGATGCCACCTAGTTCAACCCTCGTAACGTCATTGTTATGCTAAATATATATTCCGAATCATTTATCAAATTTTAATTATATCAATCACATTAGAAAGTATAAGAATTCTTTTTTTTTCTTTTTTTTTTCTTTTTTTTTTTTCTTTTTTTTTCGTTTTTTATATTACATTATTCTAACATATATATTTGTATTTGAATTTAAATATTATCGAATTGTTTGATAATTTTTATTAAATATTTAATAATAATTCCATTCGAGATTTAGATGAATGAAGATTATATCATTGAAAATAAATCTTTGTCGATCAATCAAATATCTCTTTCTCTCTCTCTCTCTCTCTCTCTCTCTCTCTCTCTATATATATATATATATATATATATATATATATATATACATATATATGTATATATGTTGGAAATATTTCAAACGGAAAGTAAAAGAAGAATGATAGAAAGAAAAGGGGGTATCTTTTCTTCTTCTTAGTAAAAAAGGGATCGTTTAAGTACGTCGATAGATCGATTAATAACGGAAACCGATAGTCGAGCCAATTTGGTCGAAGGCTCTCTTTGTCATTGACTTTGACAATCGAGGGTGTGAGAATGAACGAACAATCATTCGCGTGGCTTTGCTCATGGCATGAAACTGTTATCGATCGTCTCTTAAAAGACTATACGTTTCGCGATAATAAACCTTTTCCCCTTCCACTCTTCTTTCCTCCTTCTTTCTTTTTTCCCCTCTCCTTCATCCTCTCTTCGTCAGCTATTAAATTCTTTTCTATCAAGATTTTCTAAATTTTCACGAAGTCGAGATGTGTTTAATCGTATGTTTTTTTTTCTTCTCTTTTTTTTTTTTTTCTTTTTCTCCGCCTATAAAAATCATTTAACAAATAATAATAGAACTATTAAGTTTGTATTCGTTCATTTGGATTCGATCACTTTTTAGAAAGATTGAATGTCTCGTGAAAAAAATTTTCTATACCAAATAACGAAATGTTATCGATCATAGTTATGATCAAATTTTTACGTGATTAATTTAAAGACAGAGAGGCAAAGAAGATAGAGACGTCTTTGCGTTTAAAAAATTCAATATATCGATTTGTAGGTATGTACTTATGTATGTATGTATGTGTGTGTGTGTATCTATGTGTGCATGCGTGTGTGTTAGAGTTAAGAAAGAAAGATCTTTCATAGATAAGATCATATATATCGTAGAAAGATCTTTAGATCAATTTGTTTAAATTCAGGCCAATCAACGTGTTTATTTATATAATCTATCTATCATATTATTTTCATAATTTCAAGTTCAATTTCATTTAAATTAAACAGAATAATTCTCGCGAATTAATCATTATCTCGTCGTTTTATACGGTTTATATGATAATAATGTGTGTGTATGTATGTGTCAGAAAGAGATAGAGAGAGATAGAGATAGAGAGATAGAGAGAGGGAGAGGGAGAGGGAGAGGGAGAATGAGTTCAATTCAACGTGAGTTTTCTTCCTCAATTTCGAGAATCTAATACCGTTTAATTACGTTTCCATTTAGATGAAAAGAATTTAATTATCAAAATATTGGATTTGGATTAGTCTGAGTTTGATAAGTGCTGAGACAAAATCGCGAGTAAGATATGCAATATTAAATGGTCATAAGGCAAATGATAATTGGACATAATTATAATATATATGTATGTATGTATGTATGTATGTATGTATGTATGTATGTATGTATGTATGTATGTATGTATGTATGTATGTATGTATGTATGTATGTATGTATGTATGTATGTATGTATGTATGTATGTATGTATGTATGTATGTATGTATGTATGTATGTATGTATGTATGTATGTATGTATGTATGTATGTATGTATGTATGTATGTATGTATGTATGTATGTATGTATGTATGTATGTATGTATGTATGTATGTATGTATGTATGTATGTATGTATGTATGTATGTATGTATGTATGTATGTATGTATGTATGTATGTATGTATGCATTTCGTTCCTTGCACTCAATGACCTATTTATTTTTTATAAAATTTTATTTTATTTTTTTTTATTTTTTTTTTCCAACTTTTATGAACATAAATTATTACTTTTATATATATATATATATATATATATATATATATATATATATGTATGTATAGTATGGAATAGAAAATTTATTGAAAAATATTATTTAAAAATATATAACATAGCGTAGAAAATTTTCATTTCGAGAGATATTATTTCTTGAGAAATAATAAAAATGAAATAAAAAATTGTATTCATGTTGGAGATTGAAAAATCGAGAAGAGATTAATAATCGTAAGATAATATTTGAACGGAAGAATAAGAGAATTATTTCGAGATTAAGGAATTTAATTTCGATAGTCATCTCTAGTAGTGATGGATAATAATATTTCATGTATCTCGATATCCTTAAGTATCTTGTTTCCTTATTAATCTTATCGTTTCGTTGAAATTTTATTGGATTTGATACGGGGCGCTCGATTGCGAAAGATTTTACGCGTAAAAGATCTCGCGAAATAATGTCAACATTTATTTTTTTTTAATCCAATGAAATCGTTATACGATCGTTTTCTTAACTATATTCTATCTTTATTTATATATTTATCTATCTATCTATCTAGTTTTTTTTTCATTCTTATCCTATCTTGTTCGTCAATTTACTGTTCCCGTTATTTTCGTAACCTTTTTCCATTTGGGAATTCTAGTTCGTAGGATGACCCTTCAAACGGCACTTTGAAATTTTCTAACAATTCTGAACGAAGTAAGTTTCAAGCGATGCTTGGGTAACGTTGAGGAAAGAAGGGAAACTTGCATTTGCACTTGCACTTTTTCTCACGTTTATCAAATTGCTTAACTTTTAGGAACACCAGTTGTTGTTAACCGATTTTATCGAACATCTGGTGCATCGGACGACGTCAAATCGTCTTCTCTTTTTATTTCTTTTTCCTTTTCTATCTTTTCCTTGCGCTTTTTTTTTCTCTCTCTCTTTCTCTCTCTCTCTCTCTCTCTCTCTTTCTCTGTGTTATTTTTTTTCTTTCTTTCTTTATCTCACTTGAGAAGATCACCAACAATTGGAAAAAGCAGCAAACACGAAATATCTTTCATTGCGAATTTCATATCATTTTTGTGGATAATTATTTTGTGGATATTATATTATTTTATCTTTTTCTTTCTTCTTTCTTTTTTTTTTTTTTTTTTCTTTAAATATTTTCTTTCTTTTCTCTATCTCTCTGTCTCTTTTTTTTTTTCTCCTTTTTTTTTTTTTTTTCTTTCCTTAGTCGAAGCTTTGTCTCTCAGATAAAGTACATAACCGGTAAAGAAAAAAGAAGATTTGCATGCTAAAATATTTCGTCGGCATTTCAACGAAATGATACCATAATTTAATTAATAATGATACTACGTTAGCAAGTTGGGATTCTTTTCTTAGATATCTTTTCTTTTTTATATCGTTGTCCCTTTTCTCCACTTTTAGATCCTTTTTTTATATTCGTTGTTCCTTTGAGAACGTGAATAATGAATTTTCGAGTGATCCAATGGGAAAGAATTAATTTTTATAATGTTACTCTTATGGATCTCCAAGGAGAGATATATACTGCAGAAATACTCTCATATTATACATACATACATACATACATACATACATACATACATACATACATACATACATACATATATATATATACATACATATATATATATATATACATACATATATATATATATATACATATATATATACATATATATATATATCAGATATAGAATATAGGATATGGATATAGAATATAGGTGTATATATATATATATATATATATATATATATATATATATGTATATATATATATGTTCTATGGGTTATATTATAGGGAGAAAAGACATTTTTCATGGAAAATATTGATGTATATAAAAGGTTGTTTCCGTTGGACCGAAACGATGGTTGGATAGTAATAGGGTCAATTTGTTAT
>NC_140829.1:3652500-3757500 GCF_050613455.1 Vespa mandarinia
GTTTTATTTACATGTGTAAGTAATAATTAAGTATGCAAAAAGAGAACGAAGAGGCAAACTTAATGAGACTTTATTAATGACAGAGAAATACGGAATTTAACTTTCGATCTTATTGGCTCTTTGTCACGAGTAATGATAATTAATTTGTAAATCAATTATACATTTTGAGTATCATCAATTTCAATTATAGATTTACGTTTGGACTCGATAGATACGTATATATGTAATATCATCTGATTTTATTTTCATTCATAGATTTCAATTAATTTGTAATAGTCTCTCTCAAATTGTATTTACATTTATGAAGTGTTTTTCCTATTATTATTATCGTTGTCATCATTATTATAATTTTTCATTCATAAAGATTTATATTTAATTTATAAGTTAAGTCTCGATTAATACCTTTGATTTTTATATTTTTAAATTTTACAGTTATCCATCGACAACGGAAAATACTGGAACGATTAGATTTTCCCATAGTGGATCGATCTCGTGACGGTAATATTAATTTTCATTATATTTTCGAATATTCATGTTAATCACAAAATCATCGTTCTTTATAATCGACTTTCTTTAATTATTATTTTCATCGTTATTAATATTATTATTATTATCATTATCATTATTATCATCATCATCATCATTATTATTATTATTTTTATTTTTATTATTTGTATGTGCGAGTGTGTGTATGTGCAAGCGTGCGCGCGTGCGCGAAATTTCTCTTAATTGTTCACTCATTAATTGAGACTAGAATTGGAGTAATACCGGAAATCTATCGTAATACCACGCTAATACCCCCTATGTAATAGAAGAGTGAGGATTACTCAGCACTCACGTGGTCTCGAATTTGATAAAAGCAGTTCATTCGCGCGAGAAATCAAAAATGGAGGAAGGATTTGAGAGAATCGTAACTAATCCTCGTAGATCAATACCTTTTATTCTTTCTTTCCTTTTCTTTCTTTCTTTTCTTTTTCTTTTTTATCTTTTTTTCTTTTCTTTTTTCTTCTTTTTTTTCTTTCTTCTTTCAAATCAGAATTCACGTTAATCCAATGAACTTTATATCGCTAATGGAACGATTTTTTAAATCGTTCCTTTATAAAAGAAACAAGTCGAAATTATATAGTGCGAGATTTTGTTTTTTTTGTTTCCTTTTTTTTTTTCTTTGTCTTTTTCTTTTTTGTTTTATTTCATTTGATCGTTAAATTCTTCGAAAACGAAAACGTATCTTTACGTTAATAATAAATAAAAAAGAAATTGTGGATAGTATATTTTACTTTTATTGTCCTTTTTTTTTTTCTCTCCATTTCAGTTCTTACTCTCTTCTCTCTATTTTTTTATTTATTTTTTTTATTTTTACTTATTTTTTTTTTTTTCTGAAGAAGATATACTATCCTTTAAAAATATGTTTTTTTTTTACATCCATACGTACACAATGCGTGCACACAACTCGTACATATATACATACATACATACATACATACATACATACAATGTAAATATATATCTTGTGTGTATATATATATATATATATATATTTATATATATATATATATTAATATATATATATATATATTAATATATATATATTAATATATATATATATATATATATATATATATATATATATATACACGGTCCATATATCTTATTTGTCTATTAATTCTTTCTTATTTTCATTAGATGTCAATGAACGCAACGGCAGGTACTATTCTCGTCGATCAAGAGATCAATCGAATACTTTTGGAACGGGCACAAGAATGTTTCGAGCAACAATCCGCAAATACCACTTCTCCGCCAGGTAAGATTAGGACGTTAAGAAAAAAAAAAAAGAGAATAGAAAAAGAAGTAGAAGAAGAAGAAAAAAAAAATAAAATAAAAAGAAAAGCATAGTACATTAAAAGTATTATCAATGACGTTGCTCGTATTAAATGAATATGTTGTTGTGCATTTTTTGAGAAACAAAACGAAACAAAAGAGAAAAGAACAAAGTCTAGAAAGGTTATTTCACATTAACTAAATGATTAACATTTCCTATGATTATTCAGTTCTGTATAGATATATACGTTATACGTCTCGTGCATACTTAGATCTTATCGTTAAATGCTTTCCGGGAAATTATTAAAAAGATGCATTAGCAGATGAACTAAGTGAAGTAATTGATTAGACTATTCAAACAGAGGAAGAAAAAAAGAATGTGTGTGTGTGTGTGTATGCGCGCGCGCTGCGTGCGTTTGTACGAAAAAAAAATTGGCAAGAGAGGAGAGAAAAGTGTAAGAAAAAGAAAAGAAAAAAAGAAAAAAAAAAGAAAAAGAAAGAAGGATCCGATATAAGAGCTGAGACATAAGATAATAATCGTAATATCATACATAATGATTTCGAAATCTACATAATATTTTTTCAACATCTATTTGATCCATTGTTAATTCATGAAATTCAAAAGGATTTTCATCGTATTAAAACGATGAATGCTCGTAAAAATTTTTCAATTGCATTAATCAAATTTCGTTTTAATTTAATCAATACTGCGGTCGAATATCTCTCCATATATATATATCAGATTTCGCTTAATCGAGAATTAACATTGAATTATTATAATTCATTTCATAATTCAGTTCATCGAGTCGATCAACAATCGCATAAAGAAAGTTTTCTTCTTTGTCTTTCTTTTTTTTTTTCATTTCGTTTCGTTTTTTCTTTCTTCTACTTTTTTTTTCTTTTTATAAAAAAAAAAAATATATGTATATATACACGACCTGTACATTATCCGTTCGTAATTATAATACGATCTTAGAAAAGACTATAAGTCGCAATATTTATCATATCGTATGTAAATTTTTCGATCTCAAAATTTCTTTTTCATTATCTCGTTTAATATATTATATACATGTATATAATATATATATATATATATATATATATATATATATATATATACGTATATATACATTATACTTAATATACAGAAGTAGTCTTTTGCAAACAGATCGAACTTTTTTTCTCTCTCTCTCTCTCTCTCTTTTTTTTTTGTTTTTTTTTTCCTCTATCGATAACAATTCATCTTATTTCCTTATTTATATAACGAATAAACGTTTTGTTCTTATTTTAAAATATCACTTATAATAATTTCGTCAATTGTTTTTCTTTGATTTAGACGGTGTTTTTCTATTATCAGATGCTTGAAAGATAAGACGATAAAAATATTTCAATCCACGTAAAAGAACTATGATAATATAGAGTATTATAATGATAGCAAGTAGTATCACTCCGTAGACGTCAAATAAATTTTTTTGCCACCAAGGTAAATGAATGGCCGGCGATTGTAAGATTTTACCGTGTTTGATAACATATTCAATCCAATATATTGCCGTATCCATCGCTGATTGTGGCCTATCGGCAAACATCTTAGAAAGTTCCTTCACGTTTTTCCTAGAAACAAACAAACAAATAAACAAACGAATAAACAAACGAATAAATGAATGAACGAATAATCATAATAATAAATGAAAATATTTCCATAATCCATTGATCGATACGATATAATAATTACGTTTGAGATATTATTAATTAGTGACGTTAATACGTTAGAAAACAGTGAGTAATAATGACTAACGTTAATTATCGTGGTAAAAAAAAATTGCGCGTTTAGTAAGAATCGTTTTTATTGTTTATCAAAAGAAAAAGAAAAAAAGAAAAAAAAAGAAAAAAAAAAAAAACCAAAAATATTAAAGGAAAATATAAATGATATATGTACAATTCGTAATAATGACATATTACGCCGTGACGTTATTAAATTCATTCCTCGTTTCTTTTTATTAAACTTTGTTCCTCTTTTTTCTTTTTTTTTCTTTTTTTTTTTTTTTTTAATATGATATTGCATTAGCACAAATATTTGTTATTTGTTTTGTCTTGTTCCTTCTTTTTTTTTTTCCTATTTTTTTTTTTTCTTCTTATTATTTCTCGATATATAAGAAATATAATATAATATAATAAAAAATGATTTGATAAAAGTATTTTAGAAAAGAATACTTTGAATTGATCGTCCATTTGATTTTACGACAGGATCATATTAAACGTCATAGAAAAATAATTTTATTTCAAAAAGTTCTTAGGTAACTCGTAAAAACTTATTTTATGTATTATCCTATCAATTTCGTGATTTTATTGATCACGTATAAAAGTTTTCTTTTCTTTTTTTTTCCCTCGGCCCCCGGCCCACTCCCCTCCGCCCTTCTCCTTCTCTCTATGGAAACACGTGAGAAATTATTTTTACAAAAATCAAATCGATTATACTTACATGTAAGAAGGATCATTTAGAATGGTTTCCAAGGCATTTGTCAATTTTTCTTCGGTAACCTCTTGAAACGAACCAAGGGAAATGGCTATCTTCCTCTTCACATAATTTTGCATATTTATTTTCTGATCGCCGAAAAGTGGTATACCTATCATTGGAACTCCACAGTATATCGATTCCGTCGTACCCATAAGACCACCATGGGTAATGAATGCACGTGTATTTTTGTGCTCTATAACATTAGATAAAAGAAATGGAAATAGGAATAAAAATTGTTAAATTTAATCAATATTAAATTCGACGGAATATATATGTATCGGTAATTATTTTAAATGATAAGTTATTTTAAAGAGATAATTGTTAAGTATGTTAAAAGTATGTATTCATACTAAAAGTTATTTATGACATTTAAATATATGCCAATGTTTAGATAATATTTATATTAAAAGTATGTAATATTTGTTATCATATATATATATATATATATATATATATATATATATATATATATATATATATATATATTCAATCGATCCTTTAATAAAGGAATTCTCCGGGTTAAAGATAAAGGTTTAGTAAAGATAATGAATTTTTTTTTTCTTTTTTTTTTTTTTTTTTCTTCTTTTACTCACTTAATATTGGTATCTGAGAAAACCAGCTTTGAGTCATAACATTTTTCGGTAAGCCAGGTAATAATTCTTCCTTCTTTGCCACCTTCATCAGTACACGGACGGGCGCTATTTTTTCAAATGCTTTGTAAAATATCTCCATCAATTCTTTCGGAAACGTTTCGATTCTGACCATAGAGCCAAACGTGAAATAAATACATCCGTGTTTGCTTTCGTCCAACCATTTTTGTACTTCCTTTTAAATGATTCATCATGAGATCGTCAATTAACAATTTAACAATAATAATCGATCATATAAAAAATATTTAACTTACCGGTGATAATGGGTCTATGTCATTGCTAAGATGCAATCCACCGACTTCGATTATAGATTGCGGAAATGATCTGATACCGTGTACAGTATGATGAGAATTAACTAATACCAATGATAGTTCATTGAAGAGATCTTTTATAGTCGTCTCCATACCAAAATGTTTCTTAATTAATTCAGTTTGTTTACTGGTATAATAATTAATTTGAATTTGTAAATAATAAATTGTTATTGTGTTTATTAATCTTTCCCAGAATGTCATTTGTTGGGAATAACCCGAGAAAATATTTGGTACGTAAGCCGTTTCAGTTGGTACGCCAATGAAATGACTCGTCCAATCGTGAAATGGAGAAGACATCATACCAACTACCGGTAAATTTAAATGACGACCAAACGCAAGATAACAATGAGCGACAAATAGCTGAAAGGTATTAATTTCAATTAACAATGTTTCTCAAATATACCCATTCATTCGAGATATTATATATAATATCTCGCTACTGTACAAAATCGTTCTATCATTTCTATATTTAGTATTCGCATCATCTTGACACGATTGGTATTTAATAATTACATAATTCTATTTTAATTCCAATTTAACACGTGTTTGGTATTTTCCCCCAAGAACGTTTCTTTTTTGTTATTATACGAAAGTATCAGTTACGTTGACGGAGTCCAAGGTCATATTACCGCGATTATTTGCTAAGTCATCGTTAATAGCTTTTAAAGTATATTGGATAGATAACTGCGCCGGGAAAATTTCTACTTCATAAGATTCAACGTAACATATCCATTTATACTAAGAGAAAGAGAGAGAGAGAGAGAGAGAGAGAGAGAGAGAGAGAGAGAAAAAGAGAGAGAGAAATGTTAATAATTGATTTACATTATGAATTATAATCAATCAAACTTGTTACCTCTGTGATGACGAGATCATAAGGTGGATTTTTTGCTGGATTTTTTATTATTTCTTGTAATTGTGGTTGCTCCAGTAACTCGCATAATTTGAAACCTGCTATATATGTAAGACGTTCTATATTCATACGGCCAAAATGTACGACTTCTTTTGCGGTCAAATTGTTAACAGCTGTTCCCATAGTATTTTCCAAAATGATCTCCCTATAATTGGGATTGTTATATCGTGATTTAAAATGCGTAATTACGTCAACTTGGTGACCACGTTCAGCGAGTCCTTTCATCATCGCCTCCATCATGATCCAATGACTTTTTCCATTAATCGGGAACACACCTAAAATTTTATATCCATCGGTGGAACATTGGGAGGCTATAAAAGCCAGAAAAAATGTTAGAACGATGAGTCGCATCTTTTAGACTTGTTGATTACCTGTTGATTAAAAGAAGAAGAAAAAAAAAAAGGACAAATGTTATTAGAATTATTTTTATCTTGAATCCGAGTATTATTTCGATGATAATTAATATAGGAATGATCATTATTTATGCGTTCGATATTGTGATAATTATTATTATTATTATTATTATTATTATTATTATTTATTATTTATTAATAGAGAGTAATGTGAATTGTAGCTGTCTTATGTTATCATTAATGATTGATACATGTGAAAAATGGATGCGCGATAATACGATATTTGTCTCTATCATTTCTCTTATCAGTATTTTGAAATTATCTTAGAGCAATTTTTAGTTTTTTTTCTTTTTTTCTTTTTTTTTTTTTGTTATTACGTAAGAAAGAATTTCTATTTTTAACAATATTTTATTTCTCCTTTTTTCTCTCTTTTACAAACACACACAAACATAGACGCACACACAAACACTGACATTGACGCACACATACACAGATACACATTTATTTATTTATTTGTTGATATACTATACGCTTCATTTCTAATATTTTTTCTCCTACGATAGACTTTATATTTTTGAAACGCCGAATGATACACATATTTCGTAAGTAATAATCCTTTAAGATTTTCAAATAAATCCGTACGATTGAGATTTTATTACGTTGCGTGTAAAGAGAGAAAAAGAGAGAAAAAAAAACAGCGGAAGAAGAAGAAGAAGAAGAAGGAGAAAGAAGTATATAAAGTACATAAATGAAACTTTTGTGAATGGTTTTACTCACTCTTTCTTATGCATTCATGAGACGTCGTTGATAACGACACGGAGATTGGCCAAGATTATTGTTACACGTTACGAGGGCGAAAATGGACTGACGTGTTTGATCTCTCACAAAGAAAGTTGGATGCGTTTGGTCGTCTGAATATTTGGACTAACAATAAAGTTTACCGCTAGAGGCAGGACTAACTTATAGCTTGTGGCGACATTGGACTTTATACTTGGTCGAAGTTACAAAATCATTTCGGTGACTTCAATCGTTATAGGAGTTATAATAATAGGATAATTTTCTTATGTTTTTACCTCG
Source organism: Vespa mandarinia (assembly GCF_050613455.1). Classification (NCBI taxonomy): domain Eukaryota; kingdom Metazoa; phylum Arthropoda; class Insecta; order Hymenoptera; family Vespidae; genus Vespa; species Vespa mandarinia. The sequence goes on from NC_140829.1 coordinate 3,660,135, forward strand.
CAGTATCACATTTTTTCTTCTCTTTCCTTTTCATTTTTTTCCTTCTTTCTTTTTTCCTTCCTTCCTTCCTTCCTTCCTTCCTTTCTTTCTTTCTTTCTTTCTTTCTTTCTTTCTTTCTTTCTTTTTTTTCTCTCTTTCTTCATCTTTTTCTTTTTCTCTTTTTTTTTTCTTTTCTCTCATTTTTTTAATTTTCTTTTCTTTCCATAACCCCCCACTCCTCGTCCCCCCTATCGAGATGAAATTCATTTCGAAATTATCTACCTTATCGACGGAGTACGTTTACATTTTTTCCCGTGTATCTTTTCAAAAGTTAAGCCGATTTTTAATAAACCGATTAGTTTCATTTTAATGATCGATGCTGATCATTTTAATGGGGAAACTTACACGAGGAACAAAAACTTTTCCAAGAATTTTTCTTTTTTACTCAAAGCAAAGTAGTAATATTATTATTATTATTATTATTATTATTATTATTATTATTATTATTATTATTACTATTATTATTATTATTATTATTATTATTATAGATCGTTCGATTCATCTTGATCTCAATTATAATATCACGATAGTATGTGGCTCTTTTTTTGTCCGCTTATGCGAAAAAATTATTTATATATCGTATATCGTATTATTTGTTCTCGCCTTGTAAGAAAAACAATTTTTGTACGAGCATTTATCTATTTTTTTTTCTTCTTCTTCTTCTTTTTTTTTTTTTGCTTTTTTTTTTCCGTATCTGATATACCTCGTCGTGAGATAGGCTACTGTTTATGTGTCGGCGCCATATATATACTACACGCACGTGCACATACATCATGAGAATTATATTTTACGTGACAGTAGTTACTTAAAACCGGATTTTATATGATACTTTTTCATTGAACTATTATGTAGCATCATTTTTTTGATGATCCCTCCCCCCTCGCTCCTCTCCGCCCCCTGATTTTATCATTAGTTTGTATAAGAACACACAATATCCAAGTTAAATTACTACCTATCATGAATATTCATTATGTTACGTATTAATCTAAATAAGTTTGTAACGGAATATAAGGTAATAGAAAGTAAATAAGAAAAGTAATTAATTAATATTTTTAATATGTCGTACCGATTGATTAGAAATGATTAAATCTTTTTTAGGGGGAATAAAAATCGATTCGATTCATTCTTTTGTTAGAAATAAATCGATCCTTTTTAAGAGTCGATAAGTATCATTTGATGAAGGCCGATTAATAAACAAATACCTATAGAAAAAAATATTCTTACGGAAAATATTTTTCTTCTAAGTTTAATCAAATTTTTTAAACGTTTCGAAGATAAGAATAATTCTTATCTTCGTGATTTTAAATGTCTATACGTGATAAATAGAGCGCATTTTATGACTTTATATTGCTTTGGCGTATTTGTTGGTTTATCAGGCTTTAATTTTTGTATAATTTTATCGTATATGTATTTTATTTCTAATAGGTTTTCTTTTTTTTTTTTTTTTTTGTTATTTATCGATGATTCAATTCGTCACGTTATAAGAAAATTATTTAATCTTTTAATCATTCGCAGGTTCGCTTCGTTTTATTATTAATGAAAATTGTATGTTTATTACTTATGTCTAAATTAAATTCTAAATTTCGAAGTTACCTTTTTATATTTATTACGATCCTAAGGAAAACTTTTGCATGAAATTAATTTTATTTATTCTAGTGACTATCGTGATCGTCAGAGAAATAACAACGTTCATATCTATATCGATAAAACATTGAGATAATTATAGATAAATATCGATGTATAAGATCTTTCATAATAGTTCCGCAAGTCATCATAAGATAAAACCTTATTTATATTATAAAAAAAGAACGGTTTATCTATCGATTTAAAATTTATTCATGTTCCTATAACGAAATGCAATTAAAATCTCTCGACAAAATTATATTCTTCTATGATATTTACGATAGATAATTAACTTCTATAATACGAGAAAAAGGTTTAAAATAAATTAGGATAATCGTTTAGAATTATCGTTATCTGAAATTAAATTTGTTACGACATCTTTTTCACGAGTGCAAAATTGTTATTTGTCTTTGATATTATCATGTTAAGAAGCATTAGTATTAATTGAATTGTTATGTAAATGATGATAACTATAATCAACAATAAGAATATATATACGTCTAAAAGATTGTTTTCCCACCAATTCAAGTCCATGGCCGGTGAACGGAGTGCGTCCCATCCGTATTTCACGATATATTCAATCCAATAATTAGCGGTGTCAATTGCCTTCAATGGCCTATCCACAAATTTTTGTGCAATTTTACGTGCAGCCTCCCTGAAAAATATATTGTTATCGTTATTCAAAATGTTCCCAAATAAAAAGTACATAATTTATATATTAGACATATATAATTTGAGTTGATAATATATCGTGTTCTTTCGTTGAAAATAATATTCGTAAATGATACGAGAAATTAAATATTTCTATTGGCTTTTACCTTGAAAAAGTTAAGAGGCAATTAAACTGCTAATTGGAAGTATGTACCTGTATGTGGAATTATTTAAGATTGCGTTCAATGCAGCGTCCATTTCATCTTGCGACAAATTATCGTGGTCTAGTTTTATTGCAATATTCTTTTCCACGTAATTGGCGACATTTGCAAATTGGTCGCAGAAGATAGGTATTCCAATCATTGGAACGCCGCATGAAATGGCCTCCTGTGTTCCCATAAGACCACCATGAGTAATAAATGCCTTCACGTTTGGATGTTCTAAAAATACATTGGATACAATGATTCTACGTTGTTTATGAGATACGATATGAATGTGAAAATTTCTGAATGTAATTTAATTAATTATAGGAATGTTATAGTTGTTAAAGGACATTGCTAAACGATGGAATTCTAATAAAACGTTCGAATTTGAGTTAATAAAACTCACGTAGAACTTTCAATTGCGGTATCCACGGCAAAATGTGAACGTTCTTTGGCAAACCAGGTGGTAACTCTTTGGGATTTGGAATCTTCATTAGAATATTTATTGGCGATATCCTTTCGAAAGATTTATAGAATATATCGAGAATCTTTCTTGGAAATGATTCGATCTTGATCAGAGAACCGAACGAGAAGTAGACAAAACCATATTTACTCTCGTCACACCATTTCTGTAACTCCTGTATTACGGAATTAGAATAGAAATAAAAAAAAAATGTTAATTAAATGAAAAAAATCTTTTTTCGTTGAGACACATTGTTGTTTTACAATTAGATTTTATTTTTTTACGTGGATGATTCGTACGTTGACTTACAGGTGATAATTTCGAGTCATCATCTTGAACGTGCAATCCACCGACTTCGACGAAGGCCTGCGTTAATGGTCTGATTCGGTCCACAGTAAAATATGAGTTGACTAGAATCATTGAGATATTCTTTTCCAATTGTCGCACACTCGGTAAATTTGGACCGACGTACTTTCTTATTTGTTCGTCTTGATATTTGGTCAAATGATCGAAGTATATTTTGTTGAAGAAAGTGTATAGAAAGTTGTACGTTCGTTGCCAAAAATTCATTGGATTGTTAAAATGCAATAAAGTATTAGGATGGATGGCGAAATTGTCGGGATTTCCAATATATTGATTTTGCCATGGATAGAGAATGGAAGAACTGACACCGATCACTGGTACGTTCAAAAGATGTCCGAATATGGCAAAACAATGGGCAGCAAGAACCTACATGTAGAAAAAATAATTTTGTTATTATGAAAGATTTCATATTGTTATTTTATGTAGATATAGTTTGTCGATTAGACTTTTCGAATTAATAGAAAATAGATTTTGTGCATATTTATTTTAATTTACCTAACTTATACGATCGCGCAGAGAAAAAGATTTACGAATACTTATTTTGGTCCTTACATTTATCTTAAAGTTATTATGTTTTTGGCCGATATTATATAATAGCCTCATATTAATTTATCACATATGTTTTTTATTTCTTAATGATATCGAATGATTTGATAGCAAATAAATTGGGAAGTTTATAATGTTTAGTTATGGTCAAATATTGTACGTGATCAGTTTAACATTTAATCTTTAACTGGTAGCATAATTTTTAGTTTTTCTTTCATTTTCTCTGTCTTTTTTTTTTTTTTTTTTTTTCCCTTGAACTGCATTGAAATGCATGCGTCATTGAAAATTTTTTTTGTAGAGACATGCAAATATCCGATATCTTGCATAGGAAAGAAAAAATAAAACTTTCAGTCTAATTCGAGGAAAAAATGAACAATACAAAAAAAAAAAATAGAAAAATAAATAAATGAAAAACAAAAATATTAAAGAAATACCTCTATCAGAACGACGTCATAGGGTGGATTCTTCGGAGGATTGTGAATTAGTTCCTGAATTTTTGGATTTGCCAAATGTTCACAAAGATTATTACCACATACGTTCGAAGTAATGTCAATCATGGAGAATTTTCTTGCGATATTGTATGACATGTTATTGACAATACTTATTTCCGATGGTATTACAACCAAATCGGTATAATTAACGAATGGTTTTTTCAATGGGTACGTACTAATCACATCGACTTGATGACCCTTTTTAACGAGACCTTTCATCAAACTTTCGAACATGATAAAATGACTTTTTCCATGATATGAAAAAATTCCGAGAATTCTATATCCGTGGGATAACGTTAAACATATGTAAATCCAAAAAATAATGCACAGTATGGATTTCATTTTTTTCTTTCAAAAATCTTTTCTTACTTCACTTTCTTCGTTTCTTCTTAATATTTTTTTTGTACTAATACAAAATACCGTCACTACTTCTTTCGGATATATGACATGATTTTTAACTCATCCATTCGTTTATATACGTACCATGAATATTCGGTCAAAAGTGATAACCTTCCAAGATAACGTTTAGTTTGAATTCTTTTCCCATTTACAGTTAATTTTCTTTTTTTCTACCAATATAATATCTGTCAATATATTAACTTTTGAAAAATATCATTAATAATTTTGCAAATGTATGATGAGCTCTAGCACATTGACGAATAATTTAATCTTCGTTCATTAAATTTTTTATCGTTATCAGGAAACTATAAATTTTTAAAGTAATTTAGTTTAATTTCTTTTTTATTTTCTTTTTGTTTTTTTTCTTTTGTTTTGTTTTTTTTCTTTTTTTTTTTTTTTTTTTTTTACAAACGTCGTGATAACGGAATGATTACGTCAAGGTCGGTGAATGTATTTAAGTTTGTAGAAAAGGAACTTTAATTGTCGAGAAATTATTATTGCTGCATATCATTAATGTTCAACGAAGATCATAAATTTTTTCTAACGCATGTGATAATTATCTTTTAGAAAACTAATACTTTAAAATCCCTGGATCATGGATCCTTTATAGATAGATATATCTACGTTTTTCGAGGAGTCATACTCAAACTTAGTATCAAACGTGAATGATTATTGAACTATTACATATCTGAATCACTCTTGACACTGTATTGATAATGCAAAAATTTTTAATGAATATATATATATATATATAAACTATTTGAAGTTTTAGATAACTTTGAGATACAACAAAACATAACAATTGTAACTGTTATGTAATAATATTACAATACATAATATCAGTTGGCATTACAACAACCTACTGATGGAAAATAATTATTATATAATATAATAAATGGTAGCATATACTTGTACGAGTACATCGATTGTATTTGCTGATTCATCCATCTTGGTGATTGTTAATGTCAGTTTTTTTGCCGAACGATATCTTAATTATTATTATTATTATTATTACTATTGTTAATATTATTATTATTATTATGATTATTATTATTCTTAATATGAACTTTTAATTTGTACAAAAATGTGCATTACTATAAATATTTCGTATTATTTTCGTACATTTTTATTGCTCTTATCAATAAACATCATAAACAATGACTTGCAGAAATATTGATATATCGAGTATTTATATTCAAATCAATCGTTAAGTAATTAGTCCTTTAATAAATTCATTAATTATTAGTTAGAAGTTAAATTTTCAAAGAAACTTTTGTTAAAAAGTCTAATATTCATTCCTTTTAACAACTAACTTATTGTAAATCAATAGAATGTTCATCTCTATGTCGATAAAAAATTGGGATACATAATTGAAGATATATTTGGAAATAGTAAATATTGAAATAATACTATGAGTGATCATAGATAAAACTTTACTTATTTTCTGAACAAGATTGTTTATCGATATATAATTTATTTATACATCGATATCAGCGTAAAGTCGAGTTGATCTTTCAAACATCACCACAAATTTATCATCAGTTGAATGTATTCATAGGAATAAATTCCAAATAAATTCATTTATGTTTTAAAAAATTATGAAATATTATATCCCGAAATCAGATTGTTATAACATCTTCTTCATGGTTGAAACGTTGATATTAGAGTTAGATAAAATTGTGCTCAGAAATATTTGAATTAATCGAATTGTTATGTAAATGAGGATAACTATAATCAACAATAAGAATGTATATACGTCTAAAAGATCGTTTTCCCACCAATTCAAGTCCATGGCCGGTGAACGGAGTGCGTCCCATCCGTATTTCACGATATATTCAATCCAATAATTAGCGGTGTCGATTGCCTTCAATGGCCTATCCACAAATTTTTGTGCAATTTTACGTGCAGCCTCCCTGAAAAATATATTGTTATCGTTATTCAAAATGTTCCCAAATAAAAAGTACATAATTTATATATTAGACATATTTAATTTGAGTTGATAATATATCGTGTTCTTTCGTTGAAAATAATATTCGTAAATGATACGAGAAATTAAATATTTCTATTGGCTTTTACCTTGAAAAAGTTAAGAGGCAATTAAACTGTTAATTGGAAGTATGTACCTGTATGTGGAATTATTTAAGATTGCGTTCAATGCAGCGTCCATTTCATCTTGCGACAAATTATTGTGGTCTAGTTTTATTGCAATATTCTTTTCCACGTAATTGGCGACATTTGCAAATTGGTCGCAGAAGATAGGTATTCCAATCATTGGAACGCCGCATGAAATGGCCTCCTGTGTTCCCATAAGACCACCATGAGTAATAAATGCCTTCACGTTTGGATGTTCTAAAAATACATTGGATACAATGATTCTACGTTGTTTATGAGATACGATATGAATGTGAAAATTTCTGAATGTAATTTAATTAATTATAGGAATGTTATAGTTGTTAAAGGACATTGCTAAACGATGGAATTCTAATAAAACGTTCGAATTTGAGTTAATAAAACTCACGTAAAACTTTCAATTGTGGTATCCATGGTGAAGTGTAAACGTTCTTTGGTAAACCAGGTGGTAACTCTTTGGGATTTGGAATCTTCATTAGAATATTTACTGGCGATATCCTTTCGAAAGATTTATAGAGTATATCGAGAATCTTTCTTGGAAATGATTCGATCTTGACCATCGAACCAAACGAAAAATAGACAAAACCATATTTACTCTCGTCACACCATTTCTGTAACTCCTGTAATACGGAATTAGAATAGAAATTAAAAAAAATGTTAATTCAACGAAAAAAACCTTTTTTCGTTAAGACACATTCGACACAGTGTTGTTTTACAATTAAATTTTTTTTTCTTACGTGGATAATAAATACGTTCTACTTACCGGTGATAATTTCGAACCGTCATCTTGAACATGTAATCCACCGACTTCTATGTAGGCCTGCGTTAAAGGTCTAATTCCGTCCAAAGTAAAATATGAGTTCATTAAAATTATGGAAATATTCTTTTCCAATTGTCGCACACTCGGTAAATTCGGACCGATGTACTTTCTTATTTGTTCATCTTGATATTTGGTAAAATAATTAATGTATATTTTACTGAAGACAGTGTATAGAAAGTTGTACGTTCGTTGCCAAAAGTTCATTGGACTGTTCAAGTGCAATAAATTATTGGGAAAGATGGCCAAATTTTGGGGATTTTCTAATAAAGAACTAAGCCATAAATAATTTGCAGTACTGACACCGATCACTGGTACATTGAAAAGGTGTCCGAATATAGCAAAACAGTGAGCAGCAAGAACCTAAGGCAATTAGAAAAAATAATCCAGTTACTAGGAATTCTTTCATATTATTATTTTCTAATGATCCGTTTTGTCTGGACAATTAGACTCTTGCAAATTATCAAATTATCATCTTCCGTATAAATATTTAAGTTTACGTAACTTATACGATTTTGCACAGAAAAAGGCGTGTGAACGCGATTCTCATCTTTATGTTCACCTTTAACTTATTATTCGCGTTGTTTTTTATCGAGATTATAAATTATCGTAACGTTAATTTATCATGTATAATTTTTGTTTTCTAATGCTATTATATGATTGGAAGCATACAAATTGGAAAGCTTACATAATGTAAATCATAGTCAAGAATAGAACGTGATCAGTTTAACATTTAGTTTTTAAGTGATAGTGGAATTGTTAGTTTTTTTATCATTTTCACTATCACATTTTTCTTTAACTGCATTTAAATGCTTGCATTATTTAAAATACTTTGTGGAGATATGCAAACATTTGACATGTTGCGTAAAAAGATATAAATCTGTTAATATAATTTTAAGAAAAGTATGAAAAAAAGAAAAAAAGAAAAAAATGATAAACAAAAAAGTTGAAGGAATACCTCTATCAGAACTACGTCATATGGTGGATCCTTCGGAGGATTGTGGATTAGTTTTTGGATTTTTGGATGTCCCAAGTATTCACAAAGCTGATAACCACCTATGGTTGAAATCGCATTTAACATTGGCAGTTTATTTGCGGTGTCGTACGAAACATTATTGACATATTCGATTCCTTTTGATAACACAGTTAAATCTGTATAATTGACGAATGATTTTTTCTGTGGGAACGGACTAATGACATCGACCTGATGACCCTTCTTAGCGAGACCTTTCATTAAACTTTCGAACATAATAAAATGACTTGTCAGTTTATGTGGAAATATTCCGAGGATTCTATAACCTTGGGATAACATAAGACACAAACTCATCCACAAAATAATATATTGTAAAACCTTCATTTTCTTTTGAATCTTTTTTTCTTCAATTCTACTTCGTTTTTCCTTGTATCTATCCTTATGCAATTTACCGTTGCTACTTTTTCCCGTAATATGAAATTTTTTAAATTCATTCGTCCGTTTATATATGCATACTTTGTCAAGAAAATAATATCATGGAATAATATTTAGCGTGACATTTTTCCTTCATTTATATACATTTTCCATACTAAGATAGTACATTTACATATAATGACGTTTAAACGATATGGTAGATAGTTTTGTAAATGGTCAACATTTTAACTAAATATTTAAACTATTATGAATTTTTAAGGTTATCAGCAAAATATTTATATACATGGCAATTTCGTTTTATCTTTTTTTTGTTTTTCTTTTTGTTTTGTTTTGTTTTTGTTTTTGCACAATCATCGTAATAACGGCATAATTACGTCAAAGTCGGTGAATGTATTTAAGACTATAGAAAATGAGCGTTAACGAGCGTTCTTGAAGAGTTACTATTAATGCATGTCACTAACGATCAACGAAGACCACGAATTTTAATGCATGCGATAATCATCTGTTAGAGACTTAACACTTTAAACTCATGGATCATGGATCATTTAACGACAAATATATCTTCGTTTTTCGTGGACTCATGCTCGAAATTATCCGAACTGTGAATATAGAGCTATTATCAATATATCGGAATCATTTTTTACACTAAATTGATAATGCAAAAGATTTAAGTGAATATGTCAATTTAAACGATTTAATCTATTTGATAACTTTTATTAAGAGAAAAAACAAAACATGATAATCGTAACTATTATATAGTAAACAGTATCATGTTTTGTATGGGTATATTGTACTTACTGACTGACTTAAGTTAGCTGGTTGGTGTAGTGAGTCGTCTGTTGCCAAACGATTCCCTTAATATTTGGAATCGATGATTTCGATATGGATTTTTCTTTGATACAAAAATATGAATTATTATTGATATCTTTTTTATCATCGACAAAAAAATTGGGATACATAATTGAAGATAAATTTGGAAATAGTAGATATAATAGTAGATATTCTATTAGTCATCATAGATAAATCTTATATTTTTTCTGAACAAGATCGTTTATCGATCTATAATTTATTTATACATTAATATCAGCGTGAAGTCGAATTAATCTTTCAAACATCACCACAAATTTATCATCAGTTGAATGTATTCATAGGAATAAGTTCCAAATAAATTCATTTATGTTTTAAAAAATCATGAAATATTATATCCCGAAATCAGATTGTTATAACATCTTCTTCATGGTTGAAACGTTGATATTAGAGTTAGATAAAATTGTGCTCAGAAATATTTGAATTAATCGAATTGTTATGTAAATGAGGATAACTATAATCAACAATAAGAATGTATATACGTCTAAAAGATCGTTTTCCCACCAATTCAAGTCCATGGCCGGTGAACGGAGTGCGTCCCATCCGTATTTCACGATATATTCAATCCAATAATTAGCCGTATCGATTGCTTTCAATGGCCTATCCAAAAATTGTTGTGCAACTTTACGTGCGGCCTCCCTAAAAAATATATTGTTATCGTTATTCAGAGTTATCGTTGTTCGAAATAGAGATTGCATAATAATATATCACATATATACAATTTGAGTTGTTAATGTATCGTGTTCTTTCTTCGAAAATAATATTTGAAGATATGTATATATATATGTATAAGTTAAATATTTCTTTTGACTTTTTCCTTAGAAAAATTAAGAGGTAATTAAAGCTTTAATTGCTCATAGAAAGTTTGTACCTGTATGTGGAATTATTTAAGATTTCGTTCAATGCCGCGTCCATGTTATCTTGTGATAAATTTTTATAGTCTAGCTTTATTGCGATGTTCTTCTTAACATAATTAGCGACATTTGAAAATTGGTCGCCGAAGATTGGTACTCCAATCATTGGAACGCCACATGAAATGGCTTCCTGTGTTCCCATAAGACCACCGTGAGTAATAAACGCCTTCGCATTCGGATGTTCTAAAAATATATTGGATACAATGATTGTGATTGGTGACATTGGATTGTGAGATACGATATAAACGTGAATATTTCTCAATTTAATTTAATTAATTATAAAAATATTAAAATTTTTAAAGGATATTGCTAAAGAATGGGAATTCTGATAAAATATTTTGCGTAATTAAACTCACGTAAAACTTTCAATTGCGGTATCCATGGTGAAGTGTGAACGTTCTTTGGTAAACCAGGTGGTAACTCTTTGGGATTTGGAATCTTCATTAGAATATTTACTGGCGATATCCTTTCGAAAGATTTATAGAATATATCGATAATCTCTCTTGGAAATGATTCGATCTTGATCATCGAACCAAACGAAAAATAGACCAAACCATATTTACTTTCGTCCAACCATTTCTGTAGGTCCTGTATTACGGAATTAGAAATGAAATAAAATATATGTTAATTCAATGAAAAAAATCTTTTTTCGTTAGGACACATTTGACACAGTATTGTTTTACAATTAGATTTTATTTTCTTACGTGGATGATAAATACGTTCGACTTACCGGTGATAATTCCGTACCGTCATCTTGAACATGTAATCCACCGACTTCTATGTGGGCCTGCGTTAATGGTCTAATTCCGTCCATAGTAAAATATGAGTTCACCAGAATCATGGAAATATTCTTTTCCAATTGTCGTATACTCGGTAAATTCGGACCTACGTACTTTCTTATTTGTTCATCTTGATATTTGGTCAAATGATCGAAGTATATTTTGTTGTAGACAGTGTGTAGAAAGTTATACGTTCGTTGCCAAAAGTTCATTGGAGTCTTAAAGTTCAATAAATTATTCGGCAAAATGCCCAAATTTTCGGGATTTCCGATATATTGATTTGCCCATGGATAGAGATTGCAAGAACTGACTCCGATCACTGGTACATTGAAAAGGTGTCCGAATATAGCAAAACAGTGAGCAGCAAGAACCTAAGGCAATTAGAAAAAATAATCCAGTTACTAGAAATTCTTTCATATTATTATTTTCTAATGATCGTTATGTTTGTACTATTAGACTTTGGCGAATTATCTCAGATTATTATCTTCTATGTAAATATTTTAATTTATCTAATTTAGACGATTTTACACAGAGAAAGACGTACGAATGCGTTTCTTGTCCTTACATTTATCTATAATTTATTATTCGCGATGATTTTTGTCGAGATTATAAATTATCCTAAAGTTAATTTATCTCACATATAATTTTTCTTTCCTAATGCTTACGGGTAGTCAAAAGCAAACAAATTGGAAAGCTTATAATGTGAATCATGGTCAAGGATAGAACGATTGTCAATTAAACAATTAATCGTTAAAATCTTGCTAAATTTTTTAATCTTTCCTCTGGTTTTTTTTTCTTTTTTCTTTTTTTCTTTAGTCTCCGCGAACCTATTTCCTCTTATTATCTTTTTTGAACTTCATTGAAATGCATTGCGTCATTTGAATTGCCTCGTGGAAATGTGCTAACGTGTTCGACATGTCGCGTAAAAGATGTTAATTTGTCAATCTTATTTTACAATAGGATGAAAAGGACAATTAAAAACAAAGAATGTAAAGAAATACCTCGATCAATACGACGTCATAAGGTGGATCCTTCGGAGGATTACGAATTAGTTTTTGAATTTTTGGATGTGCCAAGTTTTCACAAAGATTGTTACCAGCTATGTTTGATATCTTCTGCAAAACGGATATTTTATTTGCTAATTTGTATGATATGTTATTGACAACATTTATTTCCATTGGCACCACAATTAAATCGGTATAATTAACGAACGGTTTTTTCAATGGGTACGAACTAATCATATCGACCTGATGACCCTTCTTAACGAGTCCTTTACACAAATTTTCGAACATGACAAAATGACTCTTTCCGAGAAATGGAAAAATTCCAAGGATTCTATATCCCTGGGATAACGTAAGACACAAACTCATGCACAATATAATCCATAATAAAATCTTCATTTTTCTTTAAATCTTTTTTTCTTCAATTTCTTCGTTTTTCCTTGTATCTTTTCTTATGGAATGTACCGTCGTTATTTCTTCCCGTTATATTACGTTTGTTTAATTCATTCATTCATTTATATATCAACATTTTGGAAACAAATGATAATATCAGAAAATGAAATGTATCTTCGTTTAAGTTAATTTATAAGTCAACTTTCAAGTTAATTTTTGCACTAAGGACGTTTTTCCTTCTCATTTATATTTATTTTTCATACTAATACAATACATTTCCATAGTCTAGAATTTTAAAAACTATGATAATGAAGTTTACTAATCGCGAGCATTTTAACAAGATATTTAAAATTTTACAAGCTTTTACGATTATCAGAAAAATATTTATATGTATGGTAATTTGGTTTTTGTTTCTGCACAATCATCGTAATAACGGCATAATTACGTCAAAGTCGGTGAATGTATTTAAGACTATAGAGAATGAGCGTTAACGAGTTTTCTTGAAGAGTTACTATTAATGCATGTCACTAACGATCAACGAAAACCACGAATTTTAATGCATGCGATCATCATCTGTTAGAGACTTAACACTTTAAACTCATGGATCATGGATCATTTAACGACAAATATATCTTCGTTTTTCGTGGACTCATGCTCGAAATTATCCGAACTGTGAATATAGAGCTATTATCAATATATCGGAATCATTTTTTACACTAAATTGATAATGCAAAAGATTTAAGTGAATATGTCAATTTAAACGATTTAATCTATTTGATAACTTTTATTAAGAGAAAAAACAAAACATGATAATCGTAACTATTATATAGTAAACAGTATCATGTTTTGTATGGGTATATTGTACTTACTGACTGACTTAAGTTAGCTGGTTGGTGTAGTGAGTCGTCTGTTGCCAAACGATTCCCTTAATATTTGGAATCGATGATTTCGATATGGATTTTTCTTTGATACAAAAATATGAATTATTATTGATATCTTTTTTATCATCGACAAAAAAATTGGGATACATAATTGAAGATAAATTTGGAAATAGTAGATATAATAGTAGATATTCTATTAGTCATCATAGATAAATCTTATATTTTTTCTGAACAAGATCGTTTATCGATCTATAATTTATTTATACATTAATATCAGCGTGAAGTCGAATTAATCTTTCAAACATCACCACAAATTTATCATCAGTTGAATGTATTCATAGGAATAAGTTCCAAATAAATTCATTTATGTTTTAAAAAATCATGAAATATTATATCCCGAAATCAGATTGTTATAACATCTTCTTCATGGTTGAAACGTTGATATTAGAGTTAGATAAAATTGTGCTCAGAAATATTTGAATTAATCGAATTGTTATGTAAATGAGGATAACTATAATCAACAATAAGAATGTATATACGTCTAAAAGATCGTTTTCCCACCAATTCAAGTCCATGGCCGGTGAACGGAGTGCGTCCCATCCGTATTTCACGATATATTCAATCCAATAATTAGCGGTGTCGATTGCCTTCAATGGCCTATCCACAAATTTTTGTGCAACTTTACGTGCGGCCTCCCTAAAAAATATAATGTTATCGTATATATTAAGAATGTCTGAAACAATAAGTATATAATGATATGTTAATCATAAGTAGATGTATATTTATTATTAGTATCGTGTACCATTTTTCAAAATAACATTCAGACATAACGCAAGAATATATCTTTATATACATATATACATATGTATACGCTATATACTTGTTTTAGCTTCTCCTTGGAAATATTAAAAGGTAATTAACGCATTAACTTTTCGTAGAAAGTTTGTACCTGTATGTGGAATTATTTAAGATTTCGTTCAATGCCGCGTCCATGTCATCTTGCGATAAATTTTCATGGTCTAATTTTATTGCGATGTTCTTCTTAACATAATTAGCGACATTTGAAAATTGGTCGCCAAAGATTGGTACTCCGATCATTGGAACGCCACATGAAATGGCTTCCTGTGTTCCCATAAGACCACCGTGAGTAATAAACGCCTTCGCATTCGGATGTTCTAAAAATATATTGGATACAATGATTGTGATTGGTGACATTGGATTGTGAGATACGATATAAACGTGAATATTTCTCAATTTAATTTAATTAATTATAAAAATATTAAAATTTTTAAAGGATATTGCTAAAGAATGGGAATTCTGATAAAACATTTTGCGAAATTAAACTCACGTAAAACTTTCAATTGCGGTATCCATGGTGAAGTGTGAACGTTCTTTGGTAAACCAGGTGGTAACTCTTTGGGATTTGGAATCTTCATTAGAATATTTACTGGCGATATCCTTTCGAAAGATTTATAGAATATATCGAGAATCTTTCTTGGAAATGATTCGATCTTGATCATAGAACCAAACGTGAAATAGACAAAACCATCTTTGTTCTCGTCCAAACATTTCTGCAGCTCCTGTATTACGGAATTAGAAATGAAATAAAATATATGTTAATTCAATGAAAAAAATCTTTTTTCGTTAAGACACATTTGACACAGTGTTGTTTTATAATTAGATTTTATTTTCTTACGTGGATGATAAATACGTTCGACTTACAGGTGATAATTCCGAGCCGTCATCTTGTATATGCAATCCACCGACTTCTATGTGTGCCTGCGTTAATGGTCTAATTCCATTTAAAGTGAAATATGAGTTCACCAGAATCATAGAAATATTCTTTTCCAATTGTCGCACACTCGGTAAATTTGGACCGACGTACTTTCTTATTTGTTCATCTTGATATTTGGTCAAATGATCGAAGCATATTTTGTTGAAGACAGTGTGTAGAAAGTTGTACGTTCGTTCCCAAAAGTTCATTGGATTGTTAAAGTTTAATAAATTGTTCGGCAAAATGGCTAAATTTTCGGGATTTCCGATAATATGATTGTGCCATGGATAAAGAGTACACGAACTGATACCAATCACTGGTACGTTGAAAAGATGTCCGAATATGGCTAAACAATGAGCACCAAGAATCTATGGGAATTAGAAAAAAACGATTTAGTTATTATATTATTTTAGGGAGATTTTGTTTGCCAATTAGACTTTTCGAATTATCAGAAATCATATTCTCTGTTTATATATTTTAGTTTACGTTATTTATTATACGATCGTTTCTAAGAAAATACATGCGTAATGCAATTCTCATCCTCACTTTTATCATAAATTTATAATTCGTAATGATTTTAAAGGAGACATAATTAATTAACGTCGCATTAATTTATCACGCATGATTTTTCTTTTCATGATGCTTCTGGAATGTTAGAAAATAAACAAATACGTAAGTTTATAATGGAAGTCATGATAAAATATAGTACATGATCAATTTAATGTTTAATCATTAACTACTGGCGGAATATTTATATGAAATTTTTAAATGAAAATTTTTCCTTTTTTCATCTTCCCTTTCATTATTTTTCTTGAATTGCATTGAAGTGTATGCATCGTTAGAAACACTTTGTGAAAATATGCAAACGTTCGACATGTTGGGTAAAAGATATAAATCTGTTAATATAATTTTAGAAAAGGATGAGAAGAAAAAAAAATGAGAAACAAAAAATTTTAAGAAATACCTCTATCAGAATTACGTCATAGGGTGGATCTTTCGGAGGATTGTGGATTAGTTTTTGTATTTCTGGATGTGCCAGGTATTCACAAACGTGATTACCACTTATGGTTGACACCGCATGTACTGTGAAGATTTTGCTTGCGACATCGTACGATACATTATTGACTGTATTTACTTGCGATTCTATCACAATTAAATCATTATAATTAACGTATGGCTTTTTCAATGGGAACGGACTAATGACATCGACCTGATGGCCATTCTTAGCTAGTCCTTTCATCAATGTTTCGAACATGACAAAATGACTTTTTCCATAGTATGGAAATATTCCAAGAATTCTATATCCCTGACAATACAACAAACATAAATCCATCCAAAATATAATGCATAGTGACACTTTCATTTTTCTTCGTATATATTTTTTCTTTTTCTTCCTGTATTCTCCTTTTCTTTTCGTTTTCCTTCTGCCGTTCTTTATTTCTTTTAAAATTCATATTTATTTTAACTCATGCGTTTATTTATATACCTTCGTATCAGTAACAATCGATAATGTCCAAAAAAAAAAAAGAAAAGGAAAGAAAAAGAAATATGTTAGCAAAATATTTATTTATCATTTATATTCATTTTTCGTATTAAAATACTACATTTCCGTATTTTAACTATTGAAAATTGATAGACGATTTTACAATTATCTAACGTCGTAGCATTTCATTTAAATATTTATACTTCCGTATATTTTTTTTACGATTATCATGAGAATATTTTTACATGAATGATAATTTGTATTTTTTATTTTTCTTTTTTCTTATTTTTTTTATTTTTTTTATTTTTTTTTTCTCTACAAACATCGCGATAACAGAATGATAATAATAACCAAAATGGTCGATGGATATATTTAGGATGTTAAATAGTAAACTGAAGCGAGCATTCTCGCGAGAAGTTAGTATTGATACAGTTAGCACTTGACGTTCAACTAAGATCACAAATTTTAACGCATTGAAAATCACATGTTAATAGAGTTAAACTCTTGGATCATAGATCGTTTATCGATAAATATATCTTCGAGAAGTTATCGAGGACTTACACTACGAAATTTAATTCAATGTGTGTGATTATTGTGCTATTATGAATAATATCATAGTAACATTTGATATCAAATTAATACCACAAATGTTTTATGTGTATAAGTGAATATAAACGATTTGACCTAATTGATAACTTTTATTAATAGGAAAAACAAAAGATAACAGATATAACTATTATATAATAATATTATGATAGACGAGTACCAATTGGTACTACTTACTTATTAACTGTTAATACAAAATAATTATTATATTATATAGTAAACTATAGTGCACTTGATCTACAAGTATTACATGATCGTATTTATCAATTGATCTAGCTTTATCGATTGTACCGGTCTTACGTGAAATTTATTGATCGTCACCGTGTCTGATTAAAAAGCTATAACGATTTTTATTCGTTTCAATGGAAATAAGAAGATCCATCAGTTGCGAGCAACATTAATTCATTCATATTTATCGTTCTTAGTTAAAATATTATTTTTTAAAAAATATTAAAGAAGAGTCAGTGCGAGCCAGTGAAAGAATGAAAAATTTACAAGATGATTAAAAACGAAGGAAAAAAAAAAGAAAATACAAAAAAGAAAATGAAAGAGAAATTTGAATTGGGCTCAGGATAGTGCTTGCTGTGCTGGAATATATTAGAAATCAACGTGGAGATAGATTGAACTTCATTGTTATAATATTTCCTTTTTAAATATATTTTATAAACTAATTACTTTCTATTTTAATGATTGTGCTTGCAATAACAAACAATGTTCGTTTAATGACAATCGAAGTTTTTCGATATTCTTCATGTGGAATATTTTTTCGAAAAATTACTTTTCTTTTTTTTTTTTGTCATAAATAATATCAAATTTATAACTGTTATTTGTCCAATATTTTCTGCATTGTAGTGTCAACGTAAAAACGAGTTTTAAAAATTGAATTTAGAATGGGAAAAGTGATATAATTATTTTAACTAGTGATATATTATTATTAAAAAGTGATATATTATTCTTTTATTTTTATTGCGTAAAATATGATGATGATGATGATGATGATGATGATGATGATGATGATGATGATGATGATGATGATGATGATGATGGAAGTACTTATGATTGATATGTTTAACGAGAATGAAAACAATTTTGTTATTATCCGTAATACCATGTACGAAAAATATACGTAGGAAAATCAATTTTTCTTTTTTTTTTTTTCTTTTTTTTTTTTTTTTTTTTTTTTTAGATTTTAAGAATATAAGATTAATATTTCCGTGACTTTGAATGTTTTCACGTAAAAACGTGGCCCATATTATAACTCGGTATCATTTCCGTGTGATAATCCAATTGGTCGATCGTTATTTAACATTTATATAATTTCATCTTACGTATTTTATTTCGAATCATTTTTTTTTTTTTTTTTTTTTTTTTTTTTAATTAGTAATCGATCGATCATTTCAATACACACTTTTGTTTTGTACAGAAATAAGAATCACCATTTATATATTTCGTAATTTTTCTCATGTTTCGTTTTATCAATGAAAAATTACAAATCAACGACTCGGAAAAATATCGATATATCGAATATTTATATTATAAATCAATCGTTAAATATTAAATTTGTTTAATAAATTCATTATAATTAGAAGTTACATTTTTCATTACAAATTTTGCAAAGAAACTTTTGTGAAAAAAAAAAAAAAAAAAAAAAAACAGCTTTTATTCTTTTCATTACGTTTTAACAATTATAATTTATCGTAAAAATTACGAGAATGTTCGTCATTTCTTATATCGATTAAAAAAAAAAAAAAAAAAAAAAATTGAGATACATAAACAAAGATAAATTTGAAAGTAAATAGAATATTCAAATATTTCCATGAGTCGTCGTCATAGATTATTTAAACAAGATTCTTATTTTTTTTTTTAAACTAGAGTCAGCTTATCGATTTATAATTTTTTTCATACATTGATATCGACATAAAGTTAAATTATTAATTAAATTACATATTTTGATATGTACAAAATTCAAAGAAATTCATCTATATGGATTCATCTAATTCGAAATCAAATTGTTATGACATTTTCTTTACGCGTGAAACATTGACGTTTGCGTTAGATAAAACCATGTTCCGAAGTATTTGAATTAAACGAATTGTTATGTAAACGGTGAAAACTGTAACAAGAATTAGAAATGCATATACATCTAAAAGAGCTATTTCCCACCAATTTAAATCTATGACCGGTGAACGGAGCGCATCCGGTCCATATTTCACGACAAAATCAATCCAATAATTAGCTACGTCGATTGGTTTCAATGGCCTATCCGAAAATTTCTTTCCTATTATACGTGCCGTCTCCCTAAAAAATATATATATATATATAATTTGAGTTGATAGAATAACATGATCCATGTTTCAAAAAAATATTCAAAATCAATAATGATTCGTACCTGTAAGTGGAATTATACAAGATGGCGTTCAATGCAGCGTCCATAGAATCTTCCGACAAATTTTCGCAATCCAATTTTATTGCAATCTTTTTTTCCACATAGTTATCGATATTTATAAATTGATCAGCGAATAAAGGTATTCCGATCATTGGAACGCCGCAAGAAATGGCCTCCTGTGTTCCCATAAGACCACCATGAGTAATAAATGCTTTCACGTTCCGATGTTCTAAAAAAAAAATATATATATATATTCGATATAATGATTATTTTCCCTTAATTAAGAGATACGATATATTAACGTGAAAATTTTTGAATGTAATTTAATTAATTATAGAAATGTTATAGTTGTTAAAGGACATTACTAAAGTACGTAATTCTGATAAAATATTCGAATGTTTCATTTTGCGTAATTAAACTCACGTAAAACTTTCAATTGCGGTATCCATGGTGAAGTGTGAACGTTCTTTGGTAAACCAGGTGGTAACTCTTTGGGATTTGGAATCTTCATTAGAATTTTTACTGGCGATATTTTTTCGAAAGATTTATAGAATATATCGAGAATCTTTCTTGGAAATGATTCGATCTTGACCATCGAACCAAACGAAAAATAGACAAAACCATCTTTACTTTCGTCCAACCATTTTTGTAGCTCCTGTATTAAGAAATTAGAAATGAAATAAAATATATGTTAATTCAATAAAAAAAATCTTTTTTCCTTAAGACACATTTGACATAGTGTTGTTTTATAATTAGATTTTATTTTCTTACGTGGATGATAAATACGTTCGACTTACAGGTGATAATTCCGTACCGTCATCTTGAACATGTAATCCACCGACTTCTATGTGTGCCTGCGTTAATGGTCTAATTCCATTTAAAGTGAAATATGAGTTCACCAGAATCATAGAAATATTCTTTTCCAATTGTCGCACACTCGGTAAATTTGGACCGACGTACTTTCTTATTTGTTCATCTTGATATTTGGTCAAATGATCGAAGTATATTTTGTTGAAGACAGTGTGTAGAAAGTTGTACGTTCGTTGCCAAAAGTTCATTGGAGTCTTAAAGTTCAATAAATTATTCGGCAAAATGCCCAAATTTTCGGGATTTCCGATAATATGATTGTGCCATGGATAAAGAGCAGACGAACTGACACCGATCACTGGTACGTTGAAAAGATGTCCGAATATGGCAAAACAAGGAGCACCAAAAATCTATGGCAATTAGAAAAAAGAAGAAAAAAAAAACAATTCAATTATTATAAAATCTTTCATATTATTAATTTATGATCCTTTTGTTTCGTCGATTTGACTTTTCGAATTATCAGAATTTATCTTCTTTGGATATATATATATTTATATATATATATATTTATTTCTTTTTTTGGTCAACTAATTCCATTCTCACTATTATTCATTTCTTATTATTATTCGTAAAATTATTTGTCTAGGAAAAATTGTTCGAAATGATAATTTAATTCGTTAATTTATCGCGTACGATTTTTTATTCTTGAATTATCTTAGAAAATTTTTTAATGCAATTATGATGGATTGTACGTGTTCAATTTATAAACTAAACGTACTTCCAAAATTCCAGCTTTCTTTTTCTTTTCCTTTGTTTCTTTTTTTTTTTTTTTTGGTTTTGTTTTTCCCCCATTATCTCTAACGTTTTGTTATAGATGGGAAAACGTAGATAGGATAGTGAGGAGGTTTTCCTCACATGTTATAAATATCGTTATATTTTATAAAAATAAAAAGGATGATAAAATGAGCTAAATGTATATGTATTTTATGATAGAAAAAGAAAAAAAAAAGAAAATGGACTGATAAATAAAGATAATATACCTCTATGAAAATGATATCGTAAGGTTCCTTTTTCGGTGGATCGTGTATTAATTTTTGGATTTGTGGATTCGCCAAGTGTTCACAAAGTTGATTACCAGAAATAATTGATACCATGTACAACGGTTTATGCAACATAATTTTCTTCATAGTATCGTACGTTATATTATTGATAAATGTCATTTGCGATTTTAATACAACTAAATCGGTATAATTAACAAACGACTTTTTTAATGGAAACGTACTGATTACGTCAATCTTATGGCCCTTTTTAACGAGACCTTTCATCAATCCTTCGAACATATTAAAGTGACTCTTTACGCTGATTGGAAAAATTCCGAGTATTCGATAACCCTGAATTAACGTGAGACACAAAGCCATGAAAAAAATAATCCACCGTAACAATTTCATTTCACTTCGAATCTTTTCTTTATTTCTTTTTTCCCTTCGTTTCCTTTTTATTAGTTTCTTTTACTTTTCCTCTTTTCTCTTCCGTTTCCAAACTCCTTTTGTCACTTCTTTCTTCTACGATATTTCAGTTTAATTCATTAGTTCACTTGTTTATATATATATATATATATATATATATATATATATATATATATATATATATGCAAACACGGAAATAAAAATTCTGTTAATGATGTCATAGTTCGATAGCAAGTTTATCGTGTGCATCAATGACTGTGTAAATTTTGTTAAAATAAAAGTTAAAATTCTAGAGAAAAAATTAAGTTTCAAACGTTGTTTGCATATATAATATATGCATATATAACATATATGCATATATAAATATTAATATTTTGCTATTTTTCGTTTCTTTCATTTTTTCTCTTTTTTAAGTCCTTTTTTTTTTTTTTTCAAAAGGAGAAAGTATCAATGGCGTTTCAGCGGGACTACATTAATTATTATTATCTCACACTAACTATCAGGATCGAAGAATTTTACGTATTTTCAATGTTTTATTAAAAATGTTCACTGAAAACTGTTTGAATAGTCGATCGTTTAGAATGAAGAAACTAATCTTTTTTTTTTCTTTCTTTCTTTCTTTTCTTTTTTTTCTTTTTTTTCTTTTTTTTTTGTAAGTTATGCATTATTGTTGTCTAAAAGGAAGTATGTGTACTTTGAATAGATATAATGATATACGTAAGAACGAATTTCATTAACCGAATGATAAGAGAAAAAAAAAAAAATAAAAAAAACGAATGCGGAAGAATTTGGAAAGCGAAAATGTTTTTGACGTATCTTCAAGTCTTTTTTTCCTGCTTTTGACCAGTCTGACCTAAACGATAATTATCGATTTCCTCATACTTTACGTTTTTTCTTGATTACAAAATCAATAGATATATGTATAATCATACATAGAGATATATATTTAAATATGTAATATTATTGAGCATTAATAAGTCATATTATTATTTAGTATTAAATTAATTTATATGTTATTAAATTCATTGTCGATGTTATATTATAAACATACGCTCGTAAATTTGATACTGTAGTAATCATTGATTTATTATTATTGTTATTATTATCCTAATATAGTCTGACATAAGTGGATCACGTAAAACGTTTAATAAATGTTATGTATATCATACATCG
This sequence comes from Vespa mandarinia, assembly GCF_050613455.1. Classification (NCBI taxonomy): domain Eukaryota; kingdom Metazoa; phylum Arthropoda; class Insecta; order Hymenoptera; family Vespidae; genus Vespa; species Vespa mandarinia. The sequence goes on from NC_140829.1 coordinate 3,683,798, forward strand.
TCAGAAGTGAGAATGAAGTAATGTTTAAATAGATTTTTGATACATCTTTCCTTTTTTTTCTTTTTTTTTTTTCTTTTTTTTTTTTCTTCCCCCATTCTAACCCTTTTCCTTTTTCCTTTTCCTTTTTTCCTTTTCCTTTTCTTTTTCTTTTACTTTTTTCTTTCTTCTTCCTCTTCTTCATCCTCCTTTTATTTGCGATCGATTCATTACAATCAATTTTTATTATCTTTCATAGGTTTCAATTGATAAAGAAATTTCTTTTTTTTTTTTTTTAAACGTCGTTTACAACGTTACGAACGTCTTACATAATTATTTTTATTATTATTCGTCGTCTTAAAAAAAAAAAAATTGAATTCATTGAATTATTATATTAAAGTAAGTCGATCGTTTTAACGAGATAATTACTTTTGAAATCTTGCGAATCGTACGTTTTATAATGGTGGTCAGGGATTTAATGGCGAGAAAATATTTCAGAGGGTGATTATATTACGTTAGCTATGATGTGTAAAATAAATATGCGTATCCACTTGTTGCGTATTTATCCTCGGTATCATCGTTTCATCAATTTACGGCATTAACGTGTAAGAAAGAGAATAAAGGGCAACTCGTATGCTTCGTTTTTATACAGATATATATATATATATATATATGTGTGTGTGTGTGTGTGTGGGTGTGTTACGATGATAACCAAAGATAATTGTCAACTTTAATAATTAATCGTCAAAGTAAACAATGATATTTAATAATGATATGATATGATATGATATGATATATGATATGATATGATATGATATGATATGATATGATATGATATATATATATATAAAACAAGTTGATATGTTTCTTTAAGAGATTTTTTTTCGATATTGTCCTTCACTAATATTTATCTTTTGTTTATTTCACTTGGTTATATATATATATATATATATCGAATAGTTTTTTTATCTTTATTTTTTTTTCCTTTTTTTTTTTTTTGTCAACTTAAACAAAATCGTCAACGAAAATAATTGTACTAATAACTTAATGAACGCTTTAAAATGATTTTTCGAGAAAATTTTAACGAGACTGAATGAGAAGGACTGAACCGATTTATCTCGCATATAATATATATCACTTACGAAAAAAATCGAAAATGTATTACACAATCTCGAGATTATTTTAATGGGAGATATAAATTTATGATTTGATGATCGAAAGAGTTTAATTAATTTTAACAAATTAAAATTGGACCATTACGATTTCGTTTGTTTTCGTATTTTTCTCCCTATCTTTTCTCTCTCTCTCTCTTCTCTCTCTCTTTTTCTCTCTTTCATAGAATTGATTTTTCTCGCGATATCAATTTTCCTTTGAAAATTTTACCATTGAAAATTGAAAGAGACGTGCGAACGGTTCCGACGTTGTTGCGAGGATGTAAAAGCAAAAACGTGCTCGTAGGTTTTATTTTACAAAGGTAACGAGAAAGAGGATTGAAAAAAAGGGAAAGGATTGGGAAGGAGGGCGGAGGCGGAAAGGGAGAGAGGGGGGAAATAAAAGAGAGAGAGAGAAAAACGAAAAAAAATAAAGCAACGAAGGAGCAAAAAAGAAAAATTACATATGTATAATATTTACGTACCTCTATCAAAATGACATCGTACGGTGGATTCTTCGGAGGATTTCGTAATAATTTTTGAATTTCTGGACGTCCCAAATATTCACAAACTTCAATACCACCCATGTTAGCAATCGCTTTTACCGGAAGAACGGTTAGTAACGTCTTCATCTGTTCGTACGATATATTATTGACCAATTTCATTTGCGGTGTTATCACAACCAATTCTGTAATATTAACGAATGGCTTTTTCAAATGAAACGAAGTTATCGCGTCAATTTGATGACCCTTATTAGCAAGATTCTTCATCAATGCTTCGAACATGACAAAATGACTTTTTGCTTGAAATGCAAAAATTCCAAGTATTCGATATCCCTGAGAATACGTCAGAAACAATGTCATCCAAATAATAATATACCGTAACGCTTTCATTTTCTTTTTTTTTGTTTTTTTTTTTTCACCCTCGTATCTCTTTTTCCTCACTCTCCTTCTTTTTTCTTTTTCCCTTTTCTTTTTCTTCTTTCTCCTTTATTTTCCACCGAATCTCCTCCTCCTCCTTTCACCCTTTCCCTTCGCTCTCGTTTGCAAATTTCTTCGGTTACGTCTAATCAATATTATTTAACTCAACTCTGCATTCATTTCGTTTTATATACATACATACGTATCGGAAACATGCAATAGCAAATGACGTAAAGTTCAGAAATCAACAGTAACTACGTAATTATAGTTCTGTATCTGTTTTTCTCTTCCTCTCTCTCTCTCTCTCTCTCTCTCTCTTTCTCTCTCTCTCTCTCTCTCTCTCTATCTATCTCTCGCTTTTTCTTTTTCGTTTCCGTTTCCGTTTTCTTTTGGCCTTTCCCTTCTTCTTTTCTTTTCTTTTTTTTTCTTTTTTTTTCTTTTTTTACTTTTATTTTTTTTTCATATAATCATTCAAAATTAATTCTACCCATGTCAATTAAAATATTCTCTATTTCTTTTTCTTTTTTTTTTCTTTTTTTTTTCTTTTCCTTTAAATTAAGAAATATGATTTTAAAAATGTTCCAAATTTCGATCCAACAAGGTACCTTTATAATAACGATAATATTGTAATTTAGTTTTTAGAGAAAACGATATTAATTATTAAATGTGACGTTAGTACTTGGTATATTATTTTTTTCTCTCTCTTCTTACTCTTTGCCAAAGCATCGTGATTGAGATTAATTATACAAATTTAATATTAAACACGATTTCGTTCTTGATATCTTTCAATGATATTAGAAAATAATATTATAAACGATATCGTTCACTTTGATTACATTGATATTTTATTTTCAATATCCGTGATATTTCAATGATGTGAACAAAATTTTCAGATATTGACGATCTTCTTGTAGAAGATGCAACTGCAAACTGAAGAATCGTTTATACTTGACAGATAGAAATCTTCAATTTTTATTTTGTGAGTCATGTTCTGACGTTATCGAATAGATGTATCACGAGTTTTCATTACTAGTGTACGTTCATTATCTGTTATTTGATATTAAATAACCAATATTCGTATTAACATAGTTGAATTTCTCAATGAATTTATATGAATTTGTAAAGATGATATTGCATTATCTCTCTCTCTCTTTTTCTCTTTTTATTTCCCTCTCATTATCCTTCCAATTAGCGGTATACCTATTGTATTACATCCTCGCTTCTTAAATTCCGAAAGTATATTTCAAAAAAAAAAAAAAAAAAAAAAAAAAAAAAAAAATAAAGAAGACCTATATATTAGAATGATGCTTTTTTTTTTTATTTTTCATTTTCATTTCCTTTTCTTTTCTTTTCTTTTTCTAAATAAATTTTTACAGGATATAATTCTGTGCATTTCAAATGTTCTAATGTTAAATTGTTCAGAAGTCGAGCTCCGTTTAAATAAAAACAGAACTTACTATCGCGTATTAATGATTTTACAGTTTCTTATTTTACACGTAGATCTTTATATATTATTAAAGAAAAAGAAAAAAAAAGAAAAAGAAAAAAAAAAAAGATAAAGATGTAGAAAAATAAACGAGTATAATTTATAATATCTCTACTCATAGAAATTATTTGATTCATTAATCGGTTAATCATTTGATCGATTAATGTCAACATTAAGTATTATTTATTGAATATTTCTATGTGATCAATGATTTCTCTTCTCCTTTTTTTTTTTTTCTTTTTTTTTTTTCTTTTTTTTTTTTTTTCTTTTTTTTTTTTTTTCTTTTTTTTTTTTTTCTTCCTTTGTATACTGCACTTGTGCGAAAAATTGAATAATAATAATAACAACGTTAGAACATGTATAAGATATAAAAAAATTTATGCAGTATAAAAATACTATGCACATTTGTAAAACACTATATATATTCGTTTCTTTTTCTTTTTTCTTCTCCACTTTAGATATACAATTATAAAGGGTGTCATTATGAAAAAAAAAAAAAAATAAAAAAAAGAAGCAAAAAAAAAAAATAAACAAAAAATGTTGAAATCATTCGTTATAAGAAGCATCGAACAATAAATCAAATGGGGTTTTGAACGTAAAGTAAATCTTTCTATTACGTTCAATAGATTATCTAACTGTCGTTTGTTTGTAATTGAAAATGAAAATTTTCCAACGCGTCCAGTTTATATTATAAGTGAGAAAAATTGTAAAACGATATGATAACTCTTATATTAATTCTTTTTATCTACGTTTATTATCCTATCCGATTAAATTTCTTTTAATTGGTAATATTATCTTATTTTTCTTTATCTTTTTTAATGTTTTATTTCTTCTTCTTCTTCTTCTTGTTTTTTTTTCTCTCTTCCTTTTTTCATTCATTCATTATGTAAACAAATAAATATTTGAAACTATAAATATCCAAGTAAAGTACGCATTTAGCTTATTTATTTACGTTAGTTTAATATTACACATCGAATGAATTTGAATTCGAATTCTCTTATGAACGTGACGATGATGTACCAAATAATGAATTATGTAATTCGATTTCTTCGTTACAACCTTCTTTCATTCGATTCATAAAAAACATCTTTGATATCACGTCGCTTCTGCATATCATACAGAATGTGTAATTGAGATAGAAATTAGAAACAAAAAAAAAAAAAAAAAATTATACACAAAGAGTTAATCATATGTTGACGTAAGTTCATTGATTTAACATCTTGTCGTACGATCTTCTTTTAATTATAACTTCGATACAAAATGATTTTGTTACTTTACATTTTCCTTTTTCATCCTCTTTTCATCGCAACTTTAAGTGTCATGAATATTTTGAAAATTGTATTGTCATTATTATTATTTCGTATTAATAAATAATAAATAAGATTTCGTCAGAGGATAGTTAGGTGGCAAAAAAAAAAAAAAAAAAAAAAAAAAATTCCTTTCTTTAGTTATTTTATTTCTTTTTATTTTGAAATGACATACGTAAGAACGACCTTTGAACTTTTACGAAAGCTTTCGCGTGACACTAAGGCGTACGTGCGTGGAATCATTATTACCTTACGAAACGGACTTCCGGATGGCTTCTCAACGTCGGCAGAGTGCTCGCTCTGCGTGAATCTCGAAATTGCAATTGCATAGATAACGCCTGGGAATACGTATATTGAATGGTAAAGGAGAACGCTTGCGCGTTCGGTTAGAACCGATATCCTAAGATAAATTGATTTTATAATGATGACTATCTAATAAACAAGAGATCGAACAATAAATAATTCACTAATATTATTTGATAATCTCTAATATTATTTGATCTAAGATTATTTGATCATACTACACGATGACGATTGGTTCTGCGTATCATTATTTTTCAACTTATAAGTATCATGTTATCTTTATCTAATATAACTTTTTTTTTATGATTTACGTAAAACAAATTAAGCGAATAGTGTCAATTGCATTGGTCAATATGTAATGTAAAAACTTTTGTGTGGGTATTTTATTTGCACGTAAAAGAATAACATTAGTAATTTTTCTTTTTCCTCTTTTTTTTTCTTTTTTTTTCTTTTTTATTTTTTTTTTATTTTTTTAAGTGTTTAGTGTACTTCGTATCGATATAAATAATATACTTTTATCGTATTTCTCATTGAATGAACGTTCGATATTTATACATCTAAATGAACTACGTTATGGAATACATTTTTTTTATATTGAGAGAAAGAACATAAAAATAAATTGTATATCTTAGTATTGTTTTTATTAAGAATAAATTTTTAATATTTTTTTTTCTATCTATATGAACAAATGTTAAATTTTTTTTTTTTTTTTTTTTTTTTTTTTCTTCATTGGATTAATTCTATTTACTGGCCAAGCGAAATATAATTCATAAAGATAATATATATATATATATATATATATTATATATTTCCTAGATATTTCATAAATCGAATTGTTATCTTCAATAACATGAAATTACAAAAAGTCATTTTTCTTTTATCATTCTAGAGCCCTTCTGTCCTACGACGTTTGATGGATGGTCCTGTTGGCCGGACACACCAGCCGGATCTACCGCTTACATTCCTTGTCCCGATTTCATTACAGGATTCGATGCATCGTGTAAGTAACCTTTAATCCACATTTCTAATACATTTTTATACTTACATAATTCTATATGATAGAAAATATTTATAGATATTATCAATCAATTAATATCTAATATTATTATTATTTATATATATATATATATATAAAATTGAATTAGACGAAGAATATCTGTTGTAATGTTTTTTTTTTTTATTTTCTTTCGATGAGAGGGAGGGGAAGGGAAAAGGGAGATAGGGAAGAGGATTATATATAGAGAATAAATATAAGCCAATGGCAAAACGTGCAAAGTTCTTTTTAATAAGATAACATACGTTCTTGCGTGCGCATCATATAAAAAAGTAATAAACAAATTTATCAATAAGCATAACAATAAATGAAAGCGTAAGAAGAAGAAGATAAGAAAAATAACAAGAAAAAAATAAATCGTATAAAAATATCACTCTACTTTTTATTCACGCTTGTTGTTACTATTAATTATTTACATAGCTATACGATGAATAAAAATATGATTTATTGTAATGATTTTACAGTGATTGATTAGAGAGAAAGAGAAAGAGAGAGAGAAAGAGAGAGAGAGAGAGAGAGAAAATGATAACAATAAAAAAATGATGAGTCTGTTAATGAATAACGCATTAGGCGATACTAATATGACAAATTTTGTACTTAAGGACGATAATTTATATAATATCTTTTAAAGAAATTGATGAATTTACACGCGCACGTGTGTGTATATATATATATATGAGCTTTTGTATGTATGTAATGTGCGTGCTTATGTATATAGAAAAATATGTATCTAACGTCGCAATATGTAGATATTTCCTTAATGTATTAAAAAATGAAAATTAAAAATTATTAATTAAGTTTTTATTGATCAACGGTGCAACTGTAAAAACCAACTGCATTGATCTTCGTATAAAGTATACTTCTAATCGTAGCATTATTACTATTACGAAGTATATTTACCAATGCATCGTATTTTGGAACGTTGGTCGGTATTTTGATGATCGGCAAAGTCGACACTGCGACCAATTGAGCATAAATGGATGGACATTCGATCAGATTTTCTATTACGATTAATTTCATTTCCTCGAGATTATCAATACGAATGATAGCAAAGAAATGTTGTAGGGCATCGATTATACTTGTAGGATAAAGGGGACTATACTCGCAAACCAATTTCGGTATTTTATCGCACAATTTCAACGCGAATACATATGGTTCGTTCGATTCTACATATTCCTTCGTTATTATCAACAAAAAGTATGAAGTAATATCCATTTCGGGTGTCAAACATTCATTGAATAATTTCAAAGTTCCATTGATTATTCTTAAATCGTATTGATTATCACTCAATAGATGGGAAATTATATCGTGTATTATAACGCGTAATGTATAATTAACGGGATAGAAATGTGACCTCTTAGGATGCGGCATATTCCAACCAATTTTGACGGCATTGAAAAAGATACGCATCAAAATGTCGAATCTCGATTCGAGCTTGTCCTTCCTCAATAAAAGATATTTGTTCACGGTAAATATTCTAAATGTATCTTGCATAACGTAATCAGAATCGAATAGATATTTCTCGATGATCTTCTCGCAATAATCATCCGGTAAAATATTAGCCGTAGCCTCGTCTATTTTACCGAAAATAGTTTCTATATACCATTTTATCGTACGATCATCGACACCATCCATCTGAACAATGGCGTTTTCCGCCATTTTTATGATCATACGAATGAAATCAGATATATATTCCGTGGGAATATTCGTCATTGGATTAATCAGATGTTTACAATTTTGCCAATCTTCCAATTTAAATTCGCTTATGCATTTTTTCAATGTCGACCAGGTAATCGGTCCAGGTTCCTTTTTGAACATATCAAAAGTTTTCGTTATTATAATCTCCCGAATCGAATAATGTTTTTCCTCTTTCAATTGTGACAAAAGAAAATCCGAACTATTTTGAAGCGTTTCAATTCTACAGACTAATCTTATTCCGTGTTTCTTAACTGAGACACGTTTATCGGTTAAATCTTTAGCGAACGATTTAATTTTGTTTATCGACGTTCGATCGCATACATTTGTTATAACCTGTAAAGCCGTCAACAGGTAATCACTTTCGCATATTCTAGCGATTATTTCAATCGGTACAGGCGGATCAGACAGAAGTATACCCCTCAAAGCGTTTATCAATAGTTTGTATCTGTTATTGGCATCGTTCGGTTCAATGTCGATAGTTTTTTCTTTAGGTATATACGGATCGATGATTTTCGCATATGTTTTCCCATAAAGAAGCACACCTAAGAATTGTAAATAATAAAATTTATTCTCATCCTTAAGACGTCTCATAGCCTCTTTCGCAAATTTAATCGGTATATCCTTGTACCAACGGCTTGTAGTAATGAAACGTTTCATCGTTCTAACGCGCGTACTTATCTCACAATTGTCCAAATAATTGGAAAAACGTTTCAATACAAATTCCGGATTCCTTTTCAATTGTGCCAGAGCATTTCCAGAATCAATATCCCCGGCAATTTCTTCCTCTATCATCCACAATTTGTAAAGATCTTCATCGTTCTTCAAAAACCTTTTAATATCTTTAACGAGATAGCTATCGATTGGCGGTACATTGGTTATTATCGATCGTACCTGTTCTATAAGCCATGGATAATTTTTCAATGACAATTTTCCCCATTTTGTATTCTTTCCTACTGCATGCCGTACATTGTAATTATTAATGGCAAGTAAAAGATCCTTTGTCACGGTTAACTTGTTCTCTTTCTCCCAATTAGGATCTTTCATTTCAAATTTCTTTACTATTATTTTGACGATACTATCGAAACATCTTCGTTGATATTCAGCGTCATCGTTAAATATGATCCACCTGTCCTCCCAATTTTGTAATTCTACATCGACGAAGATATTTAATATTTTTTCCAATGGCATATCATTCATCATTCGAAAACGAATTGCTGATTCCAATAGAAATTTGTTCTTCGACGAATAAAACCCACATAAATAATCCATAACGTAATTCCTTTCGATAATTTCATTGATGATAATCCAATGCCTTTTGCTCAATTTCGATAGATCGTAAATATTACGAAATTCTTCAAATAAAGAAGCCCAAAAATTAGCGTCCTCGTTTTTGTGCCTTACATTGATATATTCTAACGTTTTAAATAATGCCTCGTCGTCCTGATTTATCTTACAGGAATAAATTATCTGCATTATCAATGCTACTCTGTCCGCGGTATATTTGGTCTTATTTATTTCGCTTATGATCGTAGGAATTACCTCGTCCGTCGGTAAATAACACCTCCATACACATTTGTAATTCGTTTCGTATGTGCAATCGGTCGACTTTTGCGATTTCAACCGACGGGCCTCTGTTATTCGTTGATCGGTCGGCAAAATACAAAGTAAACTATCCGTGACGTTGGTTAGATCATCGAACAAGTTCTTCTTATAAACGTCCTTGTAGGATTTTAAAAAGAGCATCGCTTTTTTCTCATCTGGATAATACTCGAGATACTTTAACATTTGATTTGTATTAAATTTGCTTCTATCCTTTGGCATTAATTTCGGGAATATAATATCCATACGGTCGGAGTCTATCAGTTTGAGGGGCAATATATTTATAAATAACTTTGGCTTCTCTAGGAACTTTTGTGTAGCGTTTTTAAGGAACATATCGGCACACTTAACCTTAAGCTTAATCACCGGTGGATTAGTTTCGTATCTTTCAAAAATCTCGATGAAATCTTTCAGATTATATTTTATTAACGACGGTAAAAAGTCTATATATTTGTGAACGGATACCTTGTAAGTATTACGAAACAAGGGATCGTCCATTGGCTGATCGAGTTTCAAATAACGTATTACAAGATTCGGTTTGGTTAAGTACCATTTTTTCAATACATTACTCGAAACTACAATTCTATGACGAACTACGATATCGTATATGAATGATTCGCTGCAATTACGTAATAAAATTATCGATTGATCTATGCCATAAGCTTTCGATAATGCCATAAAAAATTTTTCGGCCAATTTAGGACGATTCCTTCCCAAATGACACGATAAACTCTTTATAATTCGTGCTCTAATTTTCAAGGACACGTAAGGCAAGATGTTTTCAAAGAAAAAATCAACGTTTACTATTTTCTTATTACGTCCGTCGAAATACCAACGTGCTTTGAGTGCTTTTGATACTACAAACATATCGTCTGATTTTAATGCCTCCGTAACGACATCGTACTTCTTTAACATATTCCCAGCAATTATTTTTACAAGCGGTATCAATGGCTGACCTATAATATTCGTCCAGATATTCAAATCGAATTCCGTACCCTCAACTTTGATACGATCTTTTATCATTTTCGATATCCATCGATATTTTTCGGTAGGCGTGTCACCTGGAATCGCTTGAATCGCTTCGAGATAAGGCGTCATTAAACTCATAGTGATTATTTTTCTAGAGAACAGAAAATAAAAATTTCAAATTATTATACTATTCTTTAATACAATTTAGATACACGCATTATGTATTTATTTATTTATTTATTTATTTATATACGCATCATCACTCGTTGTCTGTAAAATGAAACAATGTAATACCTTATTTGTTTGTTCCTCGAAATTGATCCTTTTTATTTCGTTCTTCTTTACGATCGATATTTTATCCGTCTATATCTAATTGCCGGTTACAATTCCTTCTAACGGTTACGATTTCTAAAGCCACCTTCGACATTCAAGCGATCACAAAGGAACGTCTTTCATGAACGTCTTATCGACGATTATTATAAACATTGCAACAAGAGGGACGTTAGACTTCTAGTTTGATTATAAAAAATAATTCACGAGATCAGTGATATATATATATATATGTGTGTGTGTGTATATATATATAACTTTCGGATTTCTTCTTAAAAAAAAATAAGGAAAAAAAAATTATAAAAAAAAAATAAACTAATAATAATGAAACACGTGTATACGCGTATCGCTTTCTTCTTGAAATTCTTGTTGAATAGTTCGTTAACGAGTAGTGTTGTTATTATTATTACGAATCTCGTCGATGACTAATTATAGACGTCACTTGTCGTTCGACCTTGTCGTCTATTCCTTTCGCGATAATAGAAGAAAAATATTTACTGAAGCCACTGATATTTGTACGACCGAAATTATTTCCTTTTTCATTTCACAAAGTCCTCATCTTTAAGTATACAAATGAAAAATTGTAACGATTTATCGATTAATTTATTAATATTAATTTATTATCGTTTATAATGAAAATCTTACCAAAGATCAAGAACAATAACTCTAATAAAATATACCGGCGTTGAACTAAACGTAACTAAACGAGATAGAATACGTACGTGTCAGTCTATTCGCGATTCCATCGACTAAATGCGATTGAAGCGACACAGTGGTTCTTTTCTGTACTAACTTATTATCTATAACTAAACGGATTAGCCATTAGGCGAGTAGCGTTTACTTGAATGTTATCAACCACGTTACCTTATTACTCTCTGTACGTCATACGTATATATATATATATATATATATATATATATCTATGCGTGTTTGTGTGTCTTATTTACATGCAATTTTCAATGTGATCACATATCTTTCTTTTCTTTTGCTTTTCTTTTGTTTTTCTCGTCAATCAATTTCTTCAAATCATCTTAAAATATTTGGTCATCATTATTACTTTCATTACTTTCTTCCTTCTCTTATTCTTATCTTTTTTTTTTTTTTTTTTTTTTTTAAACAAACATCTACACAATGATTAGATTTTTATTGAGCAAGATCACACGTTATAAAAAAAATACAGCTAGTATATTTATAACAAATTACAAATATTACAACAATAATAATAATGTAATAATGATAAGATTCTAAGAAAGAAGAAGGAAGGGAGAGAGAAAGTTAGTCGGATTAAAAACAATGTAAAAATTTTAGTCTGGATATCGATATGATTTAATTTTAAGCAAATCATTTCTCATGATTATAAATTTCTCTTCCTTATCGTATTCCATTCGAATCTTTGTGCACCTATTGGAATTCTTTCCATTCCTAAATTCTCATCGATGTTGAAATAATTGTATTCGTTCGCATTTTTTTCCAAAGGTTCCCATAAAACGGGAATAAGTTCTGTGGTAGTCGGTGTGGGATTTCTACGGGACGATTGTAATAATCGTTTAGTCGACAATATTCCATGCAAATATATATACATGCATATCTGTCTGTGTATGTGTGTGTGTCTTTATGTTTATAGGGATGTGGTTATAAAGAAATAAATTAGAAGACACTTTACCCTGTCTTAGCAAAATCAGTCCACAATTGCGTAAAATATTCCATTATTTTGTAATCTTTTGTCCCAGGACTATGCGGTTTGAATAATAAATATTTCTTTAATTTTCCATAGAACATATAAAACAATTCGTCGCTATGCGTGGGTCCTAGTATAAAAAAAAAAAATATGAAACGATTTATGTATAATGTGTGTTTTCATATACACTTAAAAAGATAAAAGTTTCTCCATATTTCTCTTTTATTTTTCTTTATTCTTTTCTTTTATTTCTTTTTTTCTTTTTACCTGGTATCTGAATGCACATGGCCGTCTTCATAAAGGTACCATTTGTGGAGTCATAAGAGAACTTGTATAAGTACACCGGATATTTATTTATCTTCGGCAAGATTCGTGCTAATTCAAAAATATGATAATAGTACATTAAGTCTCCTAGAAAATACATAATATTTTCGGAGGATTCATCGTTGAAGGATTTTTCACCGAAGTACAAACGTTCCAAATCATTTATCGTGGTATTTTTTTCTTTTAGCTTTTTCACAAGATATAGCGGTATTAAATCCTTGATAGTGGCTTTAAATTGACGAATTCTTTTCAAAATAATCGCTGTAGATGAAAAACATTCGTTAATGAAATTATATGAGCGTTTTAGTTTTATTCGTTCAAGTATTTTAAACGGATTATCAATAATTTGTAATAATAATATAGACTAAATCAATATCTCGATACTTAATTGTTAAATGCTTGTAATATAAACTATCGAACTTTTTTTTTCTCTCTCTTTCTCTCTATCGACGATAATAAACATCACCAACTTACATGAGATTTTATGAACACCCATAAAAAAGGATCCTTCTATACCGTTGAACCCAAACATGAACGGTACCTTGGTGCCAAGTTGCATAGCGATCTCCGGTGGTTGCGCTAAGAATGGATTCTTCGATTTGTAATCCACTCCTGGTGAAAACGCCGTGTACACCGTCAATTTATCCTAAAAAGTACATAACTTTCGTTTTTATTTATTTAAACGAAACGAACAACACTGTCCGCGTGATTCAATCGATAGAAGCAAGATATATTATTTACCTTTGGTATTACATATGATTCATATTTGACGAGTTTCTTAACATCCACCTTTCGTAGAAAATCAACGATGGCTTTTGGATCGATCGATTTGAAACCTAACATTGCTGATAACTGATAAGCATATTTTCTTGGTTCGTCGGATGCGCTAGCCCAACTATTCGTTGCTAAGCCGCTTTGCGCTATAGCCTTGTGAAATAATCCTGAAGGAGCAAAAAAAAAAGATAAAGAAACGAAAAAAGAAAGAAAGAAAAAAGGGATATCGATAAAGACGAGATTTTCAAAAATGTAGATGTTGTCTACGGAATATGTGTCCAATTTCTGATACGCGATATGGAAAGAAAAAAAAAACGTATAGGACAAAAAAAGAATCAAAAAATGCATTTATATAAAATTAATTAAATTTTTTTGTACTTCTGAATATCATTGTTTCAAATTTTTTCACCGTTTTAAAGATATGACCAAGGTAGAAACGCAATTAAATCAAAATAAATAAAAATCTACCTTCTGCCAACGGTGATATTGTTAAATAATGCACAGAGGCTGCTCCAGCGCTTCCACCAAATATAGTTACGTTCTGAGGATCACCACCGAATACTTCGATATTATCTCTGACCCAACGTAATGCCATCACTTGGTCTTTTAAGCCCTGATTTCCCGGTGCAACCTCATGTTCCAGATTAAGAAATCCTAAAGGATGTCTTCATTAAAATAAATATGTAACTATGCACGAAATAATACGGATTACTGAGTTTTCTTGTTTTGCATATAATCATTGCAGTGTTTTCTTTTTGTTCCTTTTTTTCCTCTTTCGTTTTTATCAGAAAGAAAAAGAGAGAGAGAGAGGTTGAGAGAGAAAGAGAGGGAGAGATAGAGAGAGAGAGAGAGAGAGAGAAAGAGAGGGAGAGAGAGAGAGAGAGAGAGATAGATAGATAGAGAATAAGAATTGCAATTATAGATTTTAATTAGAAAGAAGGAACGTTCGTTTTTTCTTGAATTTTAAAATACCGCTTAAATATTTATGAGAATATAATTAGAATTGTAATTATAATGTTATCGAACAGAAATAATGTTCGTTTTTACTTACCTAATACACCTAATCTATAATTGAACGTAACGAGTATGATGTCCTTTCGAATGATATAATCAGCACTATACATGTCATCGTTTCCTGATCCCACACAAAAACCGCCACCATGAATCCATACCATTACCGGCAGTTTCGCAAACATCTCGATTCTTTTTGACTTATAAACGTTTAGATAGAGACAATCATCGCTACCTATTACCTTATCACTCGTAGTTAATTGCATGGAAATATTACCGAATTTCGAACCATCCCTTATTCCGTTCCATCCTTCCGCTGGTAATGGATCCTAATGATTTGTTCTTTATTAAAAAAATTTAATATATTAAATAAATAATAAATATAAGCAACTACTTATAATATTAATAGTAAAATAAATAAGAAATTAAATTTATATTAAATATAAATATTATAATTATAAATGTATATATGTATATATTCATACAAAATGATAATTAAAATAGAATGAATATACAATGATCAAGAGACATTGCATTTTTTTCGATATACATATTTCATTTGATATGTATATATTCTACTAAAAATATTTCTCTTGGAATTTAATATTTTTTGATTTTACAATAGTGGTAATGTTAGTGGCCAATGATCTGATACTATCAACGTTTGTTCGTAAGAAAAATGATACATAATTTTTTTTCCCTTTTTTCTTACTTTTTTTTATTTCTTTTTTTTTTTTTTTGCGAACTAAAAAGAAAAAGAGACATTGATTCAGAAGAGTTCATTTCAATTAAATATTAAATACCTGAAACCTAAGCTCGCCGATCGGTGGTTTCGCATAAGGTATTCCTTGAAATGCCAAATAATTATCATTATTACTGCAAACGTTATACTTAATGACACCTTGAATTTTTCCCTGTTTGAGACATAGCACAGGTCCTTGTTGTTGGCGATCCATATATTTGTTCATATAATGCATATATTGTTCTACATATTTATATATAGCTGTGTATATATATTTATATATATAAGAAAAAAAAATTCGCACAATCATCATAAACATGAAGAAGATGAAAAATAATAATATAAGAGACCTGTATCTGGTCAACAGTCCGAGAGACACTGGGTTTCTCTTTTTTGTCGTCGTATTTCTGTACACGATATTCGAAGTGGGGAAAGATGAAATAGTAAGTGGGGATTAACAGAAAATAAAAGAAACGTCATTTTGTGCTAATCCTGATTTCTAGAATAGTGAATTGCAATGTTATTTTTCTCAAGTAATTATGATAAACGTAAATGAAGAAAAGAGTAAAATGATTAAGAAAATATATACATTTATGTACGTATTCATATAATATATGTGATCTTTTGCCTTCCGCTGATACACTGGCGTGACGTATGCTTGCCAATGATTATCGATCGCTGTTATGTACGTGATTTTTTCTCGCCAAGAATGGTGCTTCATATCAACGTTTGTATGGGTAGACATGCTTTTGCAAAGCAACATTTGACGATCAGGGAACATAGATTTCCGCCTACAACGTTCCTCTGCATTTTGGAAAATGTTTTCAAAATTATCATACTAAAAAAAACTATGAATCCTAGGAGTTAAATTTTTTAAGTAAAATGTTTTAGTACTAATTAAAAAATATAAGACTATGGAATAAAAATAGTGTAACAGTTATTTTAGTGCTTTCTTTAATAATAATTATATTCCAACTACTTATGTTGCGAAAAATTGCATAAATATCACCGTTGGCGAACAATAGAACCTGAGTGAATCTCGCCGGCGGAAACGTAACGGCCCTTCGATAAATGCGCGGCCGGCAAAGTGTAAAAAGTATATAATATATTATTTTGTTTTTTTTTTTTTTGTTTGTTCCATGTTTTTTACTTTTTAATACATGATTATAATATATAATAATTTCATGATTAATAATAATGTAACGATAGAAAGAATTTATTTATGACATATTTTATGATTATCGATTTTTGATGAAAATTTTCTTTCATTGTACGAAGATCTTATTTAGTACGTCTAGAGCATGAAGATACATACATAAGTCATAAAACATATTTAACTTTCAACCTTTGTATATTAAAAAAATGAATTAATATGAATCAAACCCGTATCGGTTGGTTATAAACTATAATGCATTTACATATTTATTTGTCGTTTATCCAAAGGAACATGATTTTGAAATTGTAAGTAGCATCTTATTCGAAAGTCGATATATATATATATAGTGTTTTATTAGAAATTAAAAATATTTGTTTCTTTTATTTTATTCTTTTTTTCATACAAAATAAATTATTATTTGCCAGATAAAATATATGAAATGTATGACCTTCTTATCATAAATCGTACTATTCTGACTATAATATTATTCTCGTCTCGGAATATTTTCCTCTTAATTATTATTATTGTTTCTATAGCGAAGAGAAATACGATATTTCTTCTATTTTATTTATTATTCTTCTTATCTTCTCTTTTTTTTCCTTTTCTCTTAGGAATCATAGTTACCCATATCGGACACGTATCGTACTTATGCGTAATAAAATTTTAACGTTCATATTAAATTTTCTTAAAATGCTTATTTTCTGTAATAATTACAATTTTCTTCCTCTCTTTTTAAGATGATATTTAACATTTATTGTAATGGTGATGTATTTGTTTTATTAAAACAAATTGCTGATTCCAGAATAGTTATGTCTCGATAATTTTGCGGGTGATGACCCATTGCCTTCCGCTTAATTTCGACAGATTATAGATATTACGAAATTTATAAGATAATGTAGTCTAGAAACTCATTTTTGGCCGTTACATTGATATTTTCTAACACTAAAACAAAAGCTTTGTCGTTTTGATTTATCTTACAGGAATAAATTATCAATTACAGGAATAAATTATCAATGCTGTCCAGTATATAATTGCTATAATTGGTCTTATTTATTTCGCTTACATTCGTAAGCTCTATCTCCTTCGTCGACATATAACATCTCCATTCTGTTATGTAATTCATTTCGTATGTGCCATTTGCCGAATTTTTGGGATATAACCGATGGGTCTCTGTCATTGGTTAATCGATTGACAGAATACAAAGTAAAGTAGCCGTGACGTTGATTAGATATCGAACAAATTCTTTTTTTAAACTTCCTTGTATGATTTTAAAAAGAGCATCGCTTTTTTCTCAACTAAATAATATAGCAGATATTTCAACATCTGATTTGTATTATATTTGCTTCTATCATTTGCCATTAATTTTGGGAATATAATATCCAAGCGATAGGTGTCTATCAGTTTGAAGTGCGACATATTTATAAATAACGTTGGCTTCTCTAGGAACGTTTCTTTGGCGTTTTTAAGGAACATACCAGCGGACTTAATCTTAAGTTTAATTTAGGGTGGATTAGTTTCGTATCTTTTAAAACTCTCATTTCGAAATAAGGCGTCATTAAACTCATAGTGACTATTTTTCTAGAAAACAGAAAAAAAAATTTCTAATTATTATACTATACTTTAATACTATTTAAATACAGGCATTATGTATTTATTTATTTATTTATTTATAAACGCACATCATTCATTGTCTGTGCAGTGAACCTTATTTGTTTGTTCTTCGAAAATGATCCTTTTTATTATTTATATATATATGTAAATATATGCGAGTTTGTATGTGTGTGTGTGTCTTATTTACATGCAATTTTCATGTGATCAAATTTTTTTTTGTTTTTTTTTTTTTTTTAACAAATATCTACACAATGATTAAATTTTTATTGAGCAAGATCACACGTTATAAAAAAGATACAGCTGGTATATTTATAAAAAATTACAAATATTACAACAATAATAATAATTTAATAATGATAAGATTCTAAGAAAGAAGAATAGATAGAGAGAGAAATTTAATCTAATTAAAAACAATGTAAAAATATTAGTCTGGATATCGATATGATTTAATTTTAAATAAATCATTTTTCATGATTACAAATTGTTCTTCCTTATCATATTCCATTCGAATCTTTGTGCACCTATTGGAATTCTTTCCATTCCTAAATTCTCATCGATGTTGAAATAATTGTATTCGTTCGCATTTTTTTCCAAAGGTTCCCATAAAACGGGAATAAGTTCTGTAGTAGTTGGTGTGGGATTTCTACGGGGCGATTGTAATAATCGTTTAGTCGACAATATTCCATGCAAATATATATACATGCATATCTGTCTGTGTATGTGTGTGTGTCTTTATGTTTATAAGGATGTGGTTATAAAGAAATAAATTAGAAGATACTTTACCCTGTCTTAGCAAAATCAGTCCACAATTGTGTAAAATATTCCATTATTTTGTAATCTTTTGTCCCAGGACTATGTGGTTTCAATAATAAATATTTTTGAAATTTGCCATAGAACATATAAAACAATTCGTCGCCATGCGTAGGTCCTAGTATAAAAAAAAATATGAAACGATTTATGTATAATGTGTGTTTTCATATACACTTAAAAAGATAAAAGTTTCTCCATATTTCTCTTTTATTTTTCTTTATTCTTTTCTTTTATTTCTTTTTTTTTTTTCTTACCTGGTATCTGAATGCACATGGCCCTCTTCATAAAGGTATCATTTGTGGAGTCATAAGAGAACTTGTATAAGTACACCGGATATTTATTTATCTTCGGCAAGATTCGTGCTAAGTCAAAAATATGATAATAGAACATTAAGTCTCCTAGAAAATACATAATATTTTCGGAGGATTCATCGTTGAAGGATTTTTCACCGAAATACAAACGTTCCAAATCATCTATCGTGGTATTTTTTTCTTCGAGCTTTTTCACGATATATGGCGGTATTAAATCCTTGATAGTGGCTTTAAATTGACGAATTCTTCTCAAAATAATCGCTGTAGATGAAAAACATTCGTTAATGAAATTATATGTCCGTTTTAGTTTTATTCGTTCAAGTATTTTAAACGGATTATCAATAATTTGTAATAATAATATAAACTAAATCAATATCTCGATACTTAATTGTTATATGCTTGTAATATAAACTGTAGCGAAATTCTTTTTTCTCTCTCTTTCTCTCTATCGACGATAGTAAACATCACCGACTTACATGAGTTTTTATGAATACCCATAAAAAAGGATCCTTCTACATCGTTGAACCCAAACATGAACGGTACCTTAGTGCCAAGTTGCATAGCGACCTCCGGTGGTTGCGCTAAGAATGGATTTTTCGATTTGTAATCCACTCCTGGTAAAAACGGCGAGAACATCGTTAATTTATCCTAAAAAGTACATAACTTTCGTTTTTATTTATTTAAACGAAACGAACAATACTGTCCGCGTGATTCAATCGATAGAACCAAGATATATTATTTACCTTTGGTATTACATATGATTGATATTTGACGAGTTTCTTAACATCCACTTTTCTTAGAAAATCCACGACAGCTTCTGGATCGCACGATTCGAAACCTAACATAGATGATAACTGATAACCGTATCTTCTTGGTTCGTCGGATGTGTGAGCCCAACTATTCGTTGCTAAGCCGCTTTGCGCTATAGCCTTGTGAAATAATCCTGAAAGAGCGATAAGAAAATAAAAAAAATAGAGAAATGAAAAAAAAGAAAGAAAGAAAAAACAGATACCGGCAAGACGAGATTCTCAGGAATGTAGATCTTAAATGTCTTGCATACGTATTGTGTTCAATTTCTGATACGCGATATGGATAGAAAAAGAAAAAACGTATAGGACAAAAAAAGAATCAAAAAATGCATTTATATAAAATTAATTCAATTTTTTTGTACTTCTGAATATCATTGTTTCATATTTTTTCACTGTTTTAAAGATATGACCAAGGTAGAAACGCAATTAAATCAAAATGAATAAAAATCTACCTTCTGCCAACGGTGATATTGTTAAATAATGAACAGAGGCTGCTCCAGCGCTTCCACCAAATATAGTTACGTTCTGAGGATCACCACCGAATACTTCGATATTATCTCTTACCCAACGTAATGCCATCACTTGGTCCTTTAAGCCTTGATTTCCCGGTGCAACCTCATGTTCCAGATTAAGAAATCCTAAAGGATGTCTTCATTAAAATAAATATGTAACTATGCACGAAATAATACGGATTACAGAGTTTTCTTGTTTTCTGTAAAATGAGTGGGATGTTTTTTTTTTTGTTCCTTTTTATCCTTTTTCGTTTTTATCAGAAAGAAAAAGAGAGAGAGAGATAGAGAGAGAGAGAGAGAGAGAGAGAGAGGGAGAGAGAGAGAGAGAGATAGAGAGAGAGAGAGAGAGAAAGAGAAAGAGAGTGAGAGAGAGATAGAAGGGAAAAGAATAAAAATTGCAATTATAAATTTTAATCAGAAAAATGGTACGTTCATTTTTTTTTGGACTTTTAAATACCATTTTGATATTTACGAGAATATAATTAGAATTGTAATTATAATGTTATCGAACAGAAATAATGTTCGTTTTTACTTACCTAATACACCTAATCTATAATTGAACGTAACGAGTATGATGTCCTTTCGAATGATATAATCAGGACTGCACATGTCATCGTTTCCTGATCCCAAATAAAAGCCACCACAATGAATCCATACCATTACCGGCAGTTTCGCAAACATCTCGATTCTTTTTGACTTATAAACGTTTAGATAGAGACAATCATCGCTACCTATTACCTTACCACTCGTAGTTAATTGCATGGAAATATTACCGAATTTCGAACCATCCCTTATTCCGTTCCATCCTTCCGCTGGTAGTGGATCCTAGTGATTCGTTTGTTATTAAAAAAATTTAATATAGTAAATAAATATTAAATATAAACAACTACTTATAATATTAATAATAAAATAAATAAGAAATTAAATTTATATTAAATATAAATATTAAAATTAGAAATGTATATATGTATATATTCATACAAAATGATAATTAAAATAGAATGAATATACAATGTTCAAGAGACATTGCATTTTTTTCTATATACAACAATTATGAAAGAATTATTTCGGAATGTTAAATGAATTAAATCCTAAATTTTCGATATTCATATTTCATTTGATATGTATATATTCTATTGAAAATATTTCTCTTGGATTTTAATATTTTTTGATTTTACAATAGTGGGAATGTTAGTGGCCAATGATCCGATATTATCAACGTTTGTACGTAAGAAGAATGATACATAATTTTTTTTCCCTTTTTTCTTACTTTTTTTTATTTCTTTTTTTTTGCGAATTAAAAAGAAGAAGAGACATTGATTGAGATGAGTTCATTTCAATTAAATATTAAATACCTGAAATCTAAGCTCGCCGATCGGTGGTTTCGCATAAGGTATTCCTCGAAATGCCAAATAATTATCATTATTACTGCAAACGTTATACTTAATGACACCTTGAATTTTTCCCTGTTTGAGACATAGCACAGGTCCTTGTTGTCGGCGATCCATATATTTGTTCATATAATGAAAATATTGTTCTACATATTGATGTATAGCTATGTATATATATTTGTATATATAAAAAAAAAATATTCGCACAATCATCATAGACATGAAAAAGATGAAAAATAATAATATAAGAGACCTGTATCTGATCAACAGTCCGAGAGTCACTGGGTTTCTCTTTTTTGCCTTCGTATTTATGTACACGATGTTTCGATTAAGTGGGGAAAGATGAAATAGTAAGTGGGGATGAACAGAAAGTAAAGGGGATCTCATTTTGACCTAAGGGTTTTCATTATCAAAAGTTGATTTGAATATTATTTATGTCAAGTAATTATGATAAACATAAATGAAAAGATAAGAAAAAAGATTGGAAAAATATATACATTTATGTATCTGTACAATATTATTAAAAATTATTTAATATATTGTTTTGTTTTTGTTTTTGTTCTTCTTTGTTTTTTTTTTTTTTTTTAATATATGATTATAATATATAATAATTTCATTATTAATAATAATGTAACTATAAAGCGAATTTATTTATGACAATTGTATTATTATCGATTTTTGATGAAGATTTTGTTTCATCGTACGAAGATCTCATCTGGTACGCCTAGAACACGAAGATGCATACATAAACCATAAGACATCTTTGCTTTTTAAGTTTTTTATACTACATAAAAAATGAATTAATATGTATCAAGCGTTTATAGATTTTTCATCAGTATAATGCACTTACATATTCATTCGTTGTTAATCAAAAAAAACATGTATTTTAAATTGTAAGTAGCTTATTAATAGATAATCATATATAGATATTGATTTAAATCATACATATATATATATATATATATATATATATATATATATATATATATGATATATATAATTTAGATGTTTTAGAATTTTTTTTCCTTTATATTTTTTTTTTTTCATAAAATAAATTATTATTTGACAGATAAAAGTATATATAATGTATGACCTCTTTATCATAAATCGTACTATTCTGACTATATAATTTTATTCTTGTCTCGGAATATTTTGTTTTTTAATTATTATTATTATTTCTGTAGCGAAGAGAAATACGATAATTTTTCTATTTTATTTATTATTCTTTTTTTCTTCTTTTTTTTTTCTTTTTCTATTCATTTTCGCGTAGGAGTCATGGTTACGCATGTCGGATGCGTATCGTACTTATGCGTAATAAAATTTTAACGTTCATATTAAATTTTCTTAAAATGCTTAATTTCTGTAATAATTACAATTTTCTTTCCTTTTTTTAAGATGATATTTTACACTTATTCTAATGGTGATGTATTTGTTTTATTAAAACAAATTGCTGATTCCAGAATAGTTATGTCTCGATAATTTTGCGGGTGATGACCCATTGCCTTCCGCTTAATTTCGACAGATTATAGATATTACGAAATTTATAAGATAATGTAGTCTAGAAACTCATTTTTGGCCGTTACATTGATATTTTCTAACACTAAAACAAAAGCTTTGTCGTTTTGATTTATCTTACAGGAATAAATTATCAATTACAGGAATAAATTATCAATGCTATCCATATATAATTGCTATAATTGGTCTTATTTATTTCGCTTACGTTCGAAGCACTATCTCCTTCGTCGGCATATAACATCTCCATTCTGTTATGTAATTCATTTCGTATGTGCCATTTGCCGAATTTTTTGAATATAACCGATGGGTCTCTGTCATTGGTTAATCGATTGACAGAATACAAAGTAAAGTAGCTGTGACGTTGATTAGATATCGAACAAATTCTTTTTTTAAACTTCCTTGTATGATTTTAAAAAGAGCATCGCTTTTTTCTCAACTAAATAATATAGCAGATATTTCAACATCTGATTTGTATTATATTTGCTTCTATCATTTGCCATTAATTTTGGGAATATAATATCCAAGCGATAGGTGTCTATCAGTTTGAAGTGCGACATATTTATAAATAACGTTGGCTTCTCTAGGAACGTTTCTTTGGCGTTTTTAAGGAACATACCAGCGGACTTAATCTTAAGTTTAATTTAGAGTGGATTAGTTTCGTATCTTTTAAAAATCTCGTTTCGAAATAAGGCGTCATTAAACTCATAGTGACTATTTTTCTAGAAAACAAAAAAAAAAACTTCAAATTATTATACTATACTTTAATAAAATGTAAATACAGGCATTATATATTTATTTATTTATTTATTTATTTATAAACGCACATCATTCATTGCCTGTGAAGTGAACCTATGTAATACCTTATTTGTTTGTTCTTCGAAAATTATCCTTTTTATTATATATATATATATATATATGCGTGTTTGTGTGTTTGTCTGTCTCATTTACATGAAATTTTCATATGTGATCAAATTTTTTTTTAACAAATATCTACACAATCATTAAATTTTTATTGAGCAAGATCACTCGTTATAAAAAAAATACAGCTATTATATTTATAAAAGATTACAAATATTACAACAATAATAATAATTTAATAATGATAGGATTCTAAGAAAGAAGAATAGATAGAGAAAGAAATTTAGTCCAATTAAAAACAATGTAAAAATTTTAGTCTAGATATCGATATGATTTAATTTTAAGCAAATCATTTCTCATGATTATAAATTTCTCTTCCTTATCGTATTCCATTCGAATCTTTGTGCACCTATTGGAATTCTTTCCATTCCTAAATTCTCATCGATGTTGAAATAATTGTATTCGTTCGCATTTTTTTCCAAAGGTTCCCATAAAACGGGAATAAGTTCTGTGGTAGTCGGTGTGGGATTTCTACGGGACGATTGTAATAATCGTTTAGTCGACAATATTCCATGCAAAAATATATACATGCATATCTGTCTGTGTATGTGTGTGTGTCTTTATGTTTATAGGGATGTGGTTATAAAGAAATAAATTAGAAGATACTTTACCCTGTCTTAGCAAAATCAGTCCACAATTGCGTAAAATATTCCATTATTTTGTAATCTTTTGTCCCAGGACTATGCGGTTTGAATAATAAATATTTCTTTAATTTTCCATAGAACATATAAAACAATTCGTCGCTATGCGTAGGTCCTAGTATAAAAAAAGATATGAAACGATTTATGTATAATGTGTGTTTTCATATACACTTAAAAAGATAAAAGTTTCTCCATATTTCTCTTTTATTTTTCTTTATTATTTTCTTTTATTTCTTTTTTTTTTTCTTACCTGGTATCTGAATGCACATGGCCCTCTTCATAAAGGTAGCATTTGTGGAGTCATAAGAGAACTTGTATAAGTACACCGGATATTTATTTATCTTCGCCAAGATTCGTGCTAATTCAAAAATATGATAATAGAACATTAAGTCTCCTAGAAAATACATAATATTTTCGGAGGATTCATCGTTGAAGGATTTTTCACCGAAATACAAACGTTCCAAATCATTTATCGTGGTATTTTTTTCTTTTAGCTTTTTCACGAGATATGGCGGTATTAAATCCTTGATAGTGGCTTTAAATTGACGAATTCTTTTCAAAATAATCGCTGTAGATGAAAAACATTCGTTAATGAAATTATATGAGCGCTTTAGTTTTATTCGTTCAAGTATTTTAAACGGATTATCAATAATTTGTAATAATAATATAGACTAAATCAATATCTCGATACTTAATTGTTAAATGCTTGTAATATAAACTGTAGCGAAATTTTTTTTTCTCTCTCTTTCTCTCTATCGACGATAATAAACATCACCGACTTACATGAGTTTTTATGAATACCCATAAAAAAGGATCCTTCTATACCGTTGAACCCAAACATGAACGGTACCTTAGTGCCAAGTTGCATAGCGATCTCCGGTGGTTGCGCTAAGAATGGATTCTTCGATTTGTAATCCACTCCTGGTGAAAACGCCGTGTACACCGTCAATTTATCCTAAAAAGTACATAACTTTCGTTTTTATTTATTTAAACGAAACGAACAACAATGTCCGCGTGATTCAATCGATAGAACCAAGATATATTATTTACCTCTGGTATTACATATGATTGATATTTGACGAGCTTCTTAACCTCCACCTTTCGTAGAAAATCAACGATGGCTTTTGGATCGAACGATTTGAAACCTAACATTGCTGATAACTGATAAGCATATCTTCTTGATTCGTCGGATGCGCTAGCCCAACTATTCGTTGCTAAGCCGCTTTGCGCTATAGCCTTGTGAAATAATCCTAAAAGAGCGAAAAAAAAAATGAAAAAAATAAAGAAATGAAAAAAAAGAAAGAAAGAAAAAACTGATACCGGCAAGACGAGATTTTTAGGAATGTGGATTGCTTACGTTTTGTGCTCAATTTCTGATACGCGATATGGAAAGAAAAAGAAAAAACGCATAGAACAAAAAAAGAATCAAAATCGCATTTATATAAAATTAATTCAATTTTTTTGTACTTGTAAATATCATCGTTTCAAATTTTTTCACCATTTTAAAGATATGACCCAGGTAGAAACGCAATTAAATCAAAATGAATAAAAATCTACATTCTGCCAACGGTGATATTGTTAAATAATGAACAGAGGCTGCTCCAGCGCTTCCACCAAATATAGTTACGTTCTGAGGATCACCACCGAATACTTCGATATTTTCTCTGACCCAGCGTAATGCCATTACTTGGTCCTTTAAGCCTTGATTTCCCGGTGCAACCTCATGTTCCAAATTAAGAAATCCTAAAGCATGTTTTCCTTAAGATAAATATGTAACTATGCACGAAATAATACAGATTACAGAGTTTTCTTGTTTTCTGTAAAATCATTGTGACGTTCTCTTTTTGTTCCTTTTTTTCCTCTTTCGTTTTTATCAGAAAGAAAAAGAGAGAGAGAGAGAGAGGGTGAGAGAGAAAGAGAGGGAGAGAGAGAGAGAGAGATAGGGAGTGAGAGAGAGAAGGGAAAAGAATAAAAATTGCAATTATAAATTTTAATTAGAAAGAAGGAACGTTCCTTTTTTCTTGAATTTTAAAATACCGCTTAAATATTTATGAGAATATAATTAAAATTGTAATTATAATGTTATCGAACAGAAATAATGTTCGTTTTTATTTACCTAATACACTTAATCTATAATTGAACGTAACGAGTATGATGTCCTTTCGAATGATATAATCAGGACTATACATGTCATCGTTTCCTGATCCCAAATAAAAGCCACCACAATGAATCCATACCATTACCGGCAGTTTCGCAAACATCTCGATTCTTTTTGACTTATAAACGTTTAGATAGAGACAATCATCGCTACCTATTACCTTACCACTCGTAGTTAATTGGATGGAAATATTACCGAATTTCGAACCATCCCTTATTCCGTTCCATCCTTCCGCTGGTAGTGGATCCTAATGATTCGTTCTTTATTAAAAAAATTTAATATATTAAATAAATATTAAATATAGACAACTACTTATAATATTAATAATAAAATAAATAAGAAATTAAATTTATATTAAATATAAACATTATAATTATAAATGTATATATGTATATATTCATACAAAATGATAATTAAAATAGAATGAATATACAATGTTCAAGAGACATTGCATTTTTTTCTATATACAACAATTATGGAAGAATTATTTCGGAATGTTAAATGAATTAAATCCAAAATTTTCGATATACATATTTCATTTGATATGTATATATTCTATTGAAAATATTTCTCTTGGATTTTAATATTTTTTGATTTTACAATAGTGGTCATGTTAGTGGCCAATGATCCGATATTATCAACGTTTGTTCGTAAGAAAAATGATACATAATTTTTTTCCCTTTTTTCTTACTTTTTTTTATTTCTTTTTTTTTTGCGAACTAAAAAGAAGAAGAGACATTGATTGAGATGAGTTCATTTCAATTAAATATTAAATACCTGAAATCTAAGCTCGCCGATCGGTGGTTTCGCATAAGGTATTCCTCGAAATGCCAAATAATTATCATTATTACTGCAAACGTTATACTTAATGACACCTTGAATTTTTCCCTGTTTGAGACATAGCACAGGTCCTTGTTGTCGGCGATCCATATATTTGGTCATATAATGCATATATTGTTCTACATATTTATATATAGCTCTGTATATATATTTATATATATAAGAAAAAAAAATTCGCACAATCATCATAGACATGAAGAAGATGAAAAATAATAATATAAGAGTCCTGTATCAACAGTCCGAGAGTCACTGGGTTTCTCTTTTTTGACGTCGTATTTATGTACACGATGTTCGATTAGGTGGGGAAAGATGAAATAATAAGTGGGGATTAACAGAAAGTAAAAGAAACGTCATTTTGTTCTAATCCTCTTTTCTACAATAAATGAATTGGAATATTATTTGTCTCAAATAATTATGATAAACGTAAATGAAGAAAAGAGTAAAATGATTAAGAAAATATATACATTTATGTACGTATTCATATATGTAGTCTTTTGCCTTCCGCTGATACACTGGCGTGACGTATGCTTGCCACTGATTATCGGTCGCTGTTATGTACGTGACGTTTTTTCGCCAAGAATGGTGCTTCATATCAACGTTTGTATGGGTAGACATGCTTTTGCAAAGCAACATTTGACGATCA
This sequence comes from Vespa mandarinia, assembly GCF_050613455.1. Lineage (NCBI taxonomy): Eukaryota > Metazoa > Arthropoda > Insecta > Hymenoptera > Vespidae > Vespa > Vespa mandarinia. The sequence goes on from NC_140829.1 coordinate 3,712,435, forward strand.
GGGAACATAGGTTTCCGCCTACAATGTTCCTCTGCATTTTGGAAAATGTTTTCAAAATTATCATACTAAAAAAAACTATGAATCCTAGGAGTTAAATTTTTTAAGTAAAATGTTTTAGTACTAATTAAAAAATATAAGACTATGGAATAAAAATAGTGTAACAATTATTTTAGTGCCTTCTTTAATATTAATTATATTTCAACTACTTATGTTGCGAAAAATTGCATAAATATCACCGTTGGCGAACAGTAGAACCTGAGTGAATCTCGCCGGCGGAAACGTAACGGCCCTTCGATAAATGCGCGGCCGGCAAAGTGTAAAAAGTATATAATATATTATTTTGTTTTTGTTTTTTTTTGTTTGTTCCATGTTTTTTACTTTTTAATACATGATTATAATATATAATAATTTCATGATTAATAATAATGTAACGATAGGAAGAATTTATTTATGACATATTTTATGATTATCGATTCTTGATGAAAATTTTCTTTCATTGTACGAAGATCTTATCTAGTACGTCTAGAGCATGAAGATACATACATAAGTCATAAAACATATTTAATTTTCAACCTTTGTATATTAAAAAAATGAATTAATATGAATCAAACCCGTATCGGTTGGTTATAAAATATAGTGCATTTACATATTTATTTGTTGTTTATCGAAAGGAACATGATTTTGAAATTGTAAGTAGCATCTTATTCGAAAGTCGATATATATATATATATATATATATATATATATATATAGTGTTTTATTAGAAATTAAAAATTTTTGTTTCTTTTATTTTATTCTTTTTTTCATACAAAATAAATTATTATTTGCCAGATAAAATATATAAAATGTATGACCACCTTATCATAAATCGTACTATTCTGACTATATAATATTATTCTTGTCTCGGAATATTTTGTTTTTTAATTATTATTATTATATTAATTAATTATTATTATTATATTAATTAATTATTATTATTATATTAATTAATTATTATTATTATATTTCTATATCGAAGAGAAATACAATATTTTTTCTATTTTATTTATTATTCTTTTTTTCTTCTTTTTTTCTTCTTTTTCTTTTCATTTTCGCGTAGGAGACATGGTTACGCATGTCGGATGCGTATCGTACTTATGCGTAATAAAATTGTAATGTTCATATTAAATTTTCTTAAAATGCTTAATTTCTGTAATAATTACAATTTTCTTCCCTTTTTTTAAGATGATATTTTACATTTATTCTAATGGTGATGTATTTGTTTTATTAAAACAAATTGCTGATTCCAGAATAGTTATGTCTCGATAATTTTGCCGGTGATGACCGAATGCCTTTCGCACAATTTCGTGAGATTATAGATATTGCGAAATTTTTTAAATAATGAAGTCTAGAAATTCGTTTTTGGCTCTTACAGTTAGATTCCCTAACACTAAAAAAAACCCTTGTTGTTTTGATTTATCTTACAGGAATAAATTATCAAGTACAGGAATAAATTAATGCTAATAAATAAATCAATGCTATCCAGTCCGTGCAAAAATTGGTCTTATTTATTTCGCTTCCATTATTTATTTCGTAAGCACTATCTCCTTCGTTGGCATATAACATCTCCATTCTGCTATGTAATTCATATCTGTATGTAATTTTTGGAATATAACCGATGGGTCTCTGTCATTGGTTAATCGATTGACAGAATACAAAGTAAAGTAGCTGTGACGTTGATTAGATATCGAACAAATTCTTTTTTTAAACTTCCTTGTATGATTTTAAAAAGAGCATCGCTTTTTTCTCAACTAAATAATATAGCAGATACTTCAACATCTGATTTGTATTAAATTTGCTTCTATCATTTGGCATTAATTTTGGGAATATAATATCCAAGCGATAGGTGTCTATCAGTTTGAAGTGCGACATATTTATAAATAACGTTGGCTTCTCTAGGAACGTTACTTTAGCGTTTTTAAGGAACATACCAGCGGACTTAATCTTAAGTTTAATTTAGGGTGGATTAGTTTCGTATCTTTTAAAAATCTCGTTTCGAAATAAGGATTCATTAAACTCATAGTGACTATTTTTCTAGATACAGAAAAAAAAAATTTCAAATTAATATACTATGCTTTAATACAATTTAAATACACGCATTATGTATGTATTTATTTGTTTATAAACGCACTCCACTCATTATCTGTAAAATGTACCAATGTTATACCTTGTTTGTTTGTTCCTCGAAAATGATCCTTTTTATTATTTATATATATATATATGTAAATATATGCGTGTTTGTATGTGTGTGTGTGTCTTATTTACATGCAATTTTCATGTGATCAAATTTTTTTTTTTTTTTTTTTTTTTTTAACAAATATCTACACAATGATTAAATTTTTATTGAGCAAGATCACACGTTATAAAAAAAATACAGCTGTTATATTTATAAAAAATTACAAATATTACAACAATAATAATAATTTAATAATGATAAGATTCTAAGAAAGAAGAATAGATAGAGAGAGAAATTTAGTCCTTTTGAAAACAATGTAAAAATATTAGTCTGGATATCGATATGATTTATTTTTAAACAAATCATTTCTCATGATTATAAATTGCTCTTCCTTATCGTATTCCATTCGAATCTTTGTGCACCTATTGGAATTCTTTGCATTCCTAAATTCTCATCGATGTTGAAATAATTGTATTCATTCGCATTTTTTTCCAAAGGTTCCCATAAAACGGGAATAAGTTCTGTAGTAGTTGGTGTGGGATTTCTACGGGGCGATTGTAATAATCCTTTAGTCGACAATATTCCATGCAAAAATATATACATGCATATCTGTCTGTGTATGTGTGTGTGTCTTTATGTTTATAGGGATGTTGGTATAAAGAAATAAATTGGAAGATACGTTACCCTGTCTTAGCAAAATCGGTCCACAATTGCGTAAAATATTCCATTATTTTATAATCTTTTGTACCAGGACTATGTGGTTTCAAGGATAAATATTCTTGAAATTTCCCATAGAACATATAAAACAATTCATCGCCATGCGTAGGTCCTAGTATAAAAAAAAAATATGAAACGATTTATGTATAATGTGTGTTTTCATATACACTTAAAAAGATAAAAGTTTCTCCATATTTCTCTTTTATTTTTCTTTATTTTTTTCTTTTATTTCTTTTTTTTTTTTTTTACCTGGTATCTGTATGAACATGGCCGTCTTCATAAAGGTAGCATTTGTGGAGTCATAAGAGAACTTGTATAAGTACACCGGATATTTATTTATCTTCTGCAAGGTTCGTGCTAATTCAAAAATATGATGAAGAAACAATACGTCTCCTAAAAAGTGCATTACATTTTTGGAAAGATCGGCGCTGAACAATTTTTCACCAAAATACAAACGTTCAAAATCATTTATCGTGATATTTTTGTCTTGAAGCTTTTTCGCGATATATGGCGATATTAAATCCTAAAGTGGGTTTTAATTGACGAATTCTTTCGAAAATAGTCGCTGTAGATGAAAAACATTCGTTAATGAAATTGTATGAGCGTTTTAGTTTTAGTCGTTCAAGTATTTTAAACGGATTATCAATAATTTGTAATAATAATATAAACTAAATCAATATCTCAATTCTTAATTGTTAAATGCTTGTAATATAAACTGTAGCGAAATTCTTTTTTCTTTCTCTTTCTCTCTATCGACGATAATAAACATCATCAACTTACATGAGATTTTATGAACACCCATAAAAAAGGATCCTTCCATACCGTTGAACCCTAACATGAACGGTACCTTAGTGCCAAGTTGCATAGCGACCTCCGGTGGTTGCGCTAAGAATGGATTCTTCGATTTGTAATCCACTCCTGGTAAAAACGGCGAGAACATCGTTAATTTATCCTAAAAAGTACATAACTTTCGTTTTTATTTATTTAAACGAAACGAACAACACTGTCCGCGTGATTCAATCGATAGAACCAAGATATATTATTTACCTCTGGTATTACATATGATTGATATTTGACAAGTTTTTTAACTTCCACTTTTCTTAGAAAATCAACGACAGCTTCTGGATCGCACGATTCGAAATCTAACATAGATGATAACTGATAACCGTATCTTCTTGGTTCGTCGGATGTATAAGCCCAACTGTTTATGGCTGTGCCGCTTTGCGCTATAGCCTTGTGAAATAATCCTGAAGGAGCAAAAAGAAAAAGATAAAGAAACGAAAAAAGAAAGAAAGAAAAAAGGGATATCGGTAAAGACGAGATTTTCAAAAATGTGGATGTTGTCTACGGAATATGTATCCAATTTCTGATACGCGATATGGAAAGAAAAAAAAAACGTATAGGACAAAAAAGGATCAAAAAACGCATTTATATAAAATTAATTCAATTTTTTTGTTCTTGTGAATATTATCGTTTCAAATTTTTTCACCGTTTTAAAGATATGATCCCAGGTAGAAACGCAATTAAATCAAAATGAATAAAAATCTACCTTCTGCCAACGGTGATATTGTTAAATAATGAACAGAGGCTGCTCCAGCGCTTCCACCAAATATAGTTACGTTCTGAGGATCATCACCGAATACTTCGATATTTTCTCTGACCCAGCGTAATGCCATTACTTGGTCCTTTAAGCCTTGATTTCCCGGTGCAACCTCATGTTCCAAATTAAGAAATCCTAAAGCATGTCTTCCTTAAGATAAATATCTAACTATGCACGAAATAATACAGATTACAGAGTTTTCTTGTTTTCTGTAAAATCATTGTGACGTTCTCTTTTTGTTCCTTTTTTTCCTCTTTCGTTTTTATCAGAAAGAAAAAGAGAGAGAGAGAGAGAGGGTGAGAGAGAAAGAGAGGGAGAGAGAGAGAGAGAGAGATAGAGAGTGAGAGAGAGAAGGGAAAAGAACAAAAATTGCAATTATAAATTTTAATTAGAAAGAAGGAACGTTCGTTTTTTCTAGAATTTTAAAATACCGCTTAAATATTTATGCGAATATAATTAGAATTATAATTAATAATATTATAATTAGAATTGTAATTATAATGTTATCGAACAGAAATAATGTTCGTTTTTACTTACCTAATACACCTAATCTATAATTGAACGTAACGAGTATGATGTCCTTTCGAATGATGTAATCAGGACTGCACATGTCATCGTTTCCTGATCCCAAATAAAAGCCACCACAATGAATCCATACCATTACCGGCAGTTTCGCAAACATCTCGATTCTTTTTGACTTATAAACGTTTAGATAGAGACAATCATCGCTACCTATTACCTTACCACTCGTAGTTAATTGCATGGAAATATTACCGAATTTCGAACCATCCCTTATTCCGTTCCATCCTTCCGCTGGTAGTGGATCCTAGTGATTCGTTCTTTATTAAAAAAATTTAATATATTAAGTAAATATTAAATATATATAACTACTTATAATATTAATAATAAAATAAATAAGAAATTAAATTTATATTAAATATAAATATTAAAATTAGAAATGTATATATGTATATATTCATACAAAATGATAATTAAAATAGAATGAATATACAATGTTCAAGAGACATTGCATTTTTTTCTATATACAACAATTATGGAAGAATTATTTCGGAATGTTAAATGAATTAAATCCAAAATTTTCGATATATATATTTCATTTGATATGTATATATTCTATTGAAAATATTTCTCTTGGATTTTAATATTTTTTGATTTTACAATAGTGGTAATGTTAGTGACCAATGATCCGATATTATCAACGTTTGTTCGTAAGAAAAATGATACATAATTTTTTTTCCCTTTTTTCTTACTTTTTTTTATTTCTTTTTTTTTTGCGAATTAAAAAGAAGAAGAGACATTGATTGAGATGAGTTCATTTCAATTAAATATTAAATACCTGAAATCTAAGCTCGCCGATCGGTGGTTTCGCATAAGGTATTCCTCGAAATGCCAAATAATTATCATTATTACTGCAAACGTTATACTTAATGACACCTTGAATTTTTCCCTGTTTGAGACATAGCACAGGTCCTTGTTGTCGGCGATCCATATATTTGTTCATATAATGAAAATATTGTTCTACATATTGATGTATAGCTATGTATATATATTTGTATATATAAAAAAAAAATATTCGCACAATCATCATAGACATGAAAAAGATGAAAAATAATAATATAAGAGACCTGTATCTGATCAACAGTCCGAGAGTCACTGGGTTTCTCTTTTTTGCCTTCGTATTTATGTACACGATGTTTCGATTAAGTGGGGAAAGATGAAATAGTAAGTGGGGATGAACAGAAAGTAAAGGGGATCTCATTTTGACCTAAGGGTTTTCATTATCAAAAGTTGATTTGAATATTATTTATGTCAAGTAATTATGATAAACATAAATGAAAAGATAAGAAAAAAGATTGGAAAAATATATACATTTATGTATCTGTACAATATTATTAAAAATTATTTAATATATTGTTTTGTTTTTGTTTTTGTTCTTCTTTGTTTTTTTTTTTTTTTTAATATATGATTATAATATATAATAATTTCATTATTAATAATAATGTAACTATAAAGCGAATTTATTTATGACAATTGTATTATTATCGATTTTTGATGAAGATTTTGTTTCATCGTACGAAGATCTCATCTGGTACGCCTAGAACACGAAGATGCATACATAAACCATAAGACATCTTTGCTTTTTAAGTTTTTTATACTACATAAAAAATGAATTAATATGTATCAAGCGTTTATAGATTTTTCATCAGTATAATGCACTTACATATTCATTCGTTGTTAATAAAAAAAAACATGTATTTTAAATTGTAAGTAGCTTATTAATAGATAATCATATATAGATATTGATTTAAATCATACATATATATATATATATATATATATATATATATATATATATATGATATATATAATTTAGATGTTTTAGAATTTTTTTTCCTTTATATTTTTTTTTTTCATAAAATAAATTATTATTTGACAGATAAAAGTATATATAATGTATGACCTCTTTATCATAAATCGTACTATTCTGACTATATAATTTTATTCTTGTCTCGGAATATTTTGTTTTTTAATTATTATTATTATTTCTGTAGCGAAGAGAAATACGATAATTTTTCTATTTTATTTATTATTCTTTTTTTCTTCTTTTTTTTTTCTTTTTCTATTCATTTTCGCGTAGGAGTCATGGTTACGCATGTCGGATGCGTATCGTACTTATGCGTAATAAAATTTTAACGTTCATATTAAATTTTCTTAAAATGCTTAATTTCTGTAATAATTACAATTTTCTTTCCTTTTTTTAAGATGATATTTTACACTTATTCTAATGGTGATGTATTTGTTTTATTAAAACAAATTGCTGATTCCAGAATAGTTATGTCTCGATAATTTTGCGGGTGATGACCCATTGCCTTCCGCTTAATTTCGACAGATTATAGATATTACGAAATTTATAAGATAATGTAGTCTAGAAACTCATTTTTGGCCGTTACATTGATATTTTCTAACACTAAAACAAAAGCTTTGTCGTTTTGATTTATCTTACAGGAATAAATTATCAATTACAGGAATAAATTATCAATGCTATCCATATATAATTGCTATAATTGGTCTTATTTATTTCGCTTACGTTCGAAGCACTATCTCCTTCGTCGGCATATAACATCTCCATTCTGTTATGTAATTCATTTCGTATGTGCCATTTGCCGAATTTTTTGAATATAACCGATGGGTCTCTGTCATTGGTTAATCGATTGACAGAATACAAAGTAAAGTAGCTGTGACGTTGATTAGATATCGAACAAATTCTTTTTTTAAACTTCCTTGTATGATTTTAAAAAGAGCATCGCTTTTTTCTCAACTAAATAATATAGCAGATATTTCAACATCTGATTTGTATTATATTTGCTTCTATCATTTGCCATTAATTTTGGGAATATAATATCCAAGCGATAGGTGTCTATCAGTTTGAAGTGCGACATATTTATAAATAACGTTGGCTTCTCTAGGAACGTTTCTTTGGCGTTTTTAAGGAACATACCAGCGGACTTAATCTTAAGTTTAATTTAGAGTGGATTAGTTTCGTATCTTTTAAAAATCTCGTTTCGAAATAAGGCGTCATTAAACTCATAGTGACTATTTTTCTAGAAAACAAAAAAAAAACTTCAAATTATTATACTATACTTTAATAAAATGTAAATACAGGCATTATATATTTATTTATTTATTTATTTATTTATAAACGCACATCATTCATTGCCTGTGAAGTGAACCTATGTAATACCTTATTTGTTTGTTCTTCGAAAATTATCCTTTTTATTATATATATATATATATATATGCGTGTTTGTGTGTTTGTCTGTCTCATTTACATGAAATTTTCATATGTGATCAAATTTTTTTTTAACAAATATCTACACAATCATTAAATTTTTATTGAGCAAGATCACTCGTTATAAAAAAAATACAGCTATTATATTTATAAAAGATTACAAATATTACAACAATAATAATAATTTAATAATGATAGGATTCTAAGAAAGAAGAATAGATAGAGAAAGAAATTTAGTCCAATTAAAAACAATGTAAAAATTTTAGTCTAGATATCGATATGATTTAATTTTAAGCAAATCATTTCTCATGATTATAAATTTCTCTTCCTTATCGTATTCCATTCGAATCTTTGTGCACCTATTGGAATTCTTTCCATTCCTAAATTCTCATCGATGTTGAAATAATTGTATTCGTTCGCATTTTTTTCCAAAGGTTCCCATAAAACGGGAATAAGTTCTGTGGTAGTCGGTGTGGGATTTCTACGGGACGATTGTAATAATCGTTTAGTCGACAATATTCCATGCAAAAATATATACATGCATATCTGTCTGTGTATGTGTGTGTGTCTTTATGTTTATAGGGATGTGGTTATAAAGAAATAAATTAGAAGATACTTTACCCTGTCTTAGCAAAATCAGTCCACAATTGCGTAAAATATTCCATTATTTTGTAATCTTTTGTCCCAGGACTATGCGGTTTGAATAATAAATATTTCTTTAATTTTCCATAGAACATATAAAACAATTCGTCGCTATGCGTAGGTCCTAGTATAAAAAAAGATATGAAACGATTTATGTATAATGTGTGTTTTCATATACACTTAAAAAGATAAAAGTTTCTCCATATTTCTCTTTTATTTTTCTTTATTATTTTCTTTTATTTCTTTTTTTTTCTTACCTGGTATCTGAATGCACATGGCCCTCTTCATAAAGGTAGCATTTGTGGAGTCATAAGAGAACTTGTATAAGTACACCGGATATTTATTTATCTTCGCCAAGATTCGTGCTAATTCAAAAATATGATAATAGAACATTAAGTCTCCTAGAAAATACATAATATTTTCGGAGGATTCATCGTTGAAGGATTTTTCACCGAAATACAAACGTTCCAAATCATTTATCGTGGTATTTTTTTCTTTTAGCTTTTTCACGAGATATGGCGGTATTAAATCCTTGATAGTGGCTTTAAATTGACGAATTCTTTTCAAAATAATCGCTGTAGATGAAAAACATTCGTTAATGAAATTATATGAGCGCTTTAGTTTTATTCGTTCAAGTATTTTAAACGGATTATCAATAATTTGTAATAATAATATAGACTAAATCAATATCTCGATACTTAATTGTTAAATGCTTGTAATATAAACTGTAGCGAAATTTTTTTTTCTCTCTCTTTCTCTCTATCGACGATAATAAACATCACCGACTTACATGAGTTTTTATGAATACCCATAAAAAAGGATCCTTCTATACCGTTGAACCCAAACATGAACGGTACCTTAGTGCCAAGTTGCATAGCGATCTCCGGTGGTTGCGCTAAGAATGGATTCTTCGATTTGTAATCCACTCCTGGTGAAAACGCCGTGTACACCGTCAATTTATCCTAAAAAGTACATAACTTTCGTTTTTATTTATTTAAACGAAACGAACAACAATGTCCGCGTGATTCAATCGATAGAACCAAGATATATTATTTACCTCTGGTATTACATATGATTGATATTTGACGAGCTTCTTAACCTCCACCTTTCGTAGAAAATCAACGATGGCTTTTGGATCGAACGATTTGAAACCTAACATTGCTGATAACTGATAAGCATATCTTCTTGATTCGTCGGATGCGCTAGCCCAACTATTCGTTGCTAAGCCGCTTTGCGCTATAGCCTTGTGAAATAATCCTAAAAGAGCGAAAAAAAAATGAAAAAAATAAAGAAATGAAAAAAAAGAAAGAAAGAAAAAACTGATACCGGCAAGACGAGATTTTTAGGAATGTGGATTGCTTACGTTTTGTGCTCAATTTCTGATACGCGATATGGAAAGAAAAAGAAAAAACGCATAGAACAAAAAAAGAATCAAAATCGCATTTATATAAAATTAATTCAATTTTTTTGTACTTGTAAATATCATCGTTTCAAATTTTTTCACCATTTTAAAGATATGACCCAGGTAGAAACGCAATTAAATCAAAATGAATAAAAATCTACATTCTGCCAACGGTGATATTGTTAAATAATGAACAGAGGCTGCTCCAGCGCTTCCACCAAATATAGTTACGTTCTGAGGATCACCACCGAATACTTCGATATTTTCTCTGACCCAGCGTAATGCCATTACTTGGTCCTTTAAGCCTTGATTTCCCGGTGCAACCTCATGTTCCAAATTAAGAAATCCTAAAGCATGTTTTCCTTAAGATAAATATGTAACTATGCACGAAATAATACAGATTACAGAGTTTTCTTGTTTTCTGTAAAATCATTGTGACGTTCTCTTTTTGTTCCTTTTTTTCCTCTTTCGTTTTTATCAGAAAGAAAAAGAGAGAGAGAGAGAGAGGGTGAGAGAGAAAGAGAGGGAGAGAGAGAGAGAGAGATAGGGAGTGAGAGAGAGAAGGGAAAAGAATAAAAATTGCAATTATAAATTTTAATTAGAAAGAAGGAACGTTCCTTTTTTCTTGAATTTTAAAATACCGCTTAAATATTTATGAGAATATAATTAAAATTGTAATTATAATGTTATCGAACAGAAATAATGTTCGTTTTTATTTACCTAATACACTTAATCTATAATTGAACGTAACGAGTATGATGTCCTTTCGAATGATATAATCAGGACTATACATGTCATCGTTTCCTGATCCCAAATAAAAGCCACCACAATGAATCCATACCATTACCGGCAGTTTCGCAAACATCTCGATTCTTTTTGACTTATAAACGTTTAGATAGAGACAATCATCGCTACCTATTACCTTACCACTCGTAGTTAATTGGATGGAAATATTACCGAATTTCGAACCATCCCTTATTCCGTTCCATCCTTCCGCTGGTAGTGGATCCTAATGATTCGTTCTTTATTAAAAAAATTTAATATATTAAATAAATATTAAATATAGACAACTACTTATAATATTAATAATAAAATAAATAAGAAATTAAATTTATATTAAATATAAACATTATAATTATAAATGTATATATGTATATATTCATACAAAATGATAATTAAAATAGAATGAATATACAATGTTCAAGAGACATTGCATTTTTTTCTATATACAACAATTATGGAAGAATTATTTCGGAATGTTAAATGAATTAAATCCAAAATTTTCGATATACATATTTCATTTGATATGTATATATTCTATTGAAAATATTTCTCTTGGATTTTAATATTTTTTGATTTTACAATAGTGGTCATGTTAGTGGCCAATGATCCGATATTATCAACGTTTGTTCGTAAGAAAAATGATACATAATTTTTTTTCCCTTTTTTCTTACTTTTTTTTATTTCTTTTTTTTTTTGCGAACTAAAAAGAAGAAGAGACATTGATTGAGATGAGTTCATTTCAATTAAATATTAAATACCTGAAATCTAAGCTCGCCGATCGGTGGTTTCGCATAAGGTATTCCTCGAAATGCCAAATAATTATCATTATTACTGCAAACGTTATACTTAATGACACCTTGAATTTTTCCCTGTTTGAGACATAGCACAGGTCCTTGTTGTCGGCGATCCATATATTTGGTCATATAATGCATATATTGTTCTACATATTTATATATAGCTCTGTATATATATTTATATATATAAGAAAAAAAAATTCGCACAATCATCATAGACATGAAGAAGATGAAAAATAATAATATAAGAGTCCTGTATCAACAGTCCGAGAGTCACTGGGTTTCTCTTTTTTGACGTCGTATTTATGTACACGATGTTCGATTAGGTGGGGAAAGATGAAATAATAAGTGGGGATTAACAGAAAGTAAAAGAAACGTCATTTTGTTCTAATCCTCTTTTCTACAATAAATGAATTGGAATATTATTTGTCTCAAATAATTATGATAAACGTAAATGAAGAAAAGAGTAAAATGATTAAGAAAATATATACATTTATGTACGTATTCATATATGTAGTCTTTTGCCTTCCGCTGATACACTGGCGTGACGTATGCTTGCCACTGATTATCGGTCGCTGTTATGTACGTGACGTTTTTTCGCCAAGAATGGTGCTTCATATCAACGTTTGTATGGGTAGACATGCTTTTGCAAAGCAACATTTGACGATCAGGGAACATAGGTTTCCGCCTACAACGTTCCTCTGCATTTTGGAAAATGTTTTCAAAATTATCATACTAAAAAAAACTATGAATCCTAGGAGTTAAATTTTTTAAGTAAAATGTTTTAGTACTAATTAAAAAATATAAGACTATGGAATAAAAATAGTGTAACAATTATTTTAGTGCCTTCTTTAATATTAATTATATTTCAACTACTTATGTTGCGAAAAATTGCATAAATATCACCGTTGGCGAACAGTAGAACCTGAGTGAATCTCGCCGGCGGAAACGTAACGGCCCTTCGATAAATGCGCGGCCGGCAAAGTGTAAAAAGTATATAATATATTATTTTGTTTTTGTTTTTTTTTGTTTGTTCCATGTTTTTTACTTTTTAATACATGATTATAATATATAATAATTTCATGATTAATAATAATGTAACGATAGGAAGAATTTATTTATGACATATTTTATGATTATCGATTCTTGATGAAAATTTTCTTTCATTGTACGAAGATCTTATCTAGTACGTCTAGAGCATGAAGATACATACATAAGTCATAAAACATATTTAATTTTCAACCTTTGTATATTAAAAAAATGAATTAATATGAATCAAACCCGTATCGGTTGGTTATAAAATATAGTGCATTTACATATTTATTTGTTGTTTATCGAAAGGAACATGATTTTGAAATTGTAAGTAGCATCTTATTCGAAAGTCGATATATATATATATATATATATATATATATATATAGTGTTTTATTAGAAATTAAAAATTTTTGTTTCTTTTATTTTATTCTTTTTTTCATACAAAATAAATTATTATTTGCCAGATAAAATATATAAAATGTATGACCACCTTATCATAAATCGTACTATTCTGACTATATAATATTATTCTTGTCTCGGAATATTTTGTTTTTTAATTATTATTATTATATTAATTAATTATTATTATTATATTAATTAATTATTATTATTATATTAATTAATTATTATTATTATATTTCTATATCGAAGAGAAATACAATATTTTTTCTATTTTATTTATTATTCTTTTTTTCTTCTTTTTTTCTTCTTTTTCTTTTCATTTTCGCGTAGGAGACATGGTTACGCATGTCGGATGCGTATCGTACTTATGCGTAATAAAATTGTAATGTTCATATTAAATTTTCTTAAAATGCTTAATTTCTGTAATAATTACAATTTTCTTCCCTTTTTTTAAGATGATATTTTACATTTATTCTAATGGTGATGTATTTGTTTTATTAAAACAAATTGCTGATTCCAGAATAGTTATGTCTCGATAATTTTGCCGGTGATGACCGAATGCCTTTCGCACAATTTCGTGAGATTATAGATATTGCGAAATTTTTTAAATAATGAAGTCTAAAAACTCGTTTTTGGCTCTTACATGTAGATTCCCTAACACTAAAAAAAACCATTGTCGTTTTGATTTATCTTACAGGAATAAATTATCTAGTACAGGAATAAATTCTCAATGCTATCCAATCCGTGCAAAAATTGGTCTTATTTATTTCGCTTACATTATTTATTTCGTAAGCACTATCTCCTTCGTCGGCATATAACATCTCCATTCTGTTATGTAATTCATATCTGTATGTAATTTTTGGAATATAACCGATGGGTCTCTTTCATTGGTTAATCGATTGACAGAATACAAAGTAAAGTATCTGTGACGTTGATTAAATATCGAACAAATTCTTTTTTTAAACTTCCTTGTATGATTTTAAAAAGAGCATCGCTTTCTTCTCAACTAAATAATATAGCAGATACTTCAACATCTGATTTGTATTAAATTTGCTTCTATCATTTGGCATTAATTTTGAGAATATAATATCCAAGGGATAGGTGTCTATCAGTTTGAAGTGCGACATATTTATAAATAACGTTGGCTTCTCTAGGAACGTTACTTTAGCGTTTTTAAGGAACATACCAGCGGACTTAATCTTGAGTTTAATTTAGGGTGGATTAGTTTCGTATCTTTTAAAAATCTCGGTTTGAAATAAGGTGTCATTAAACTCATAGGGACTATTTTTCTAGATACAGAAAAAAAAAATTTCAAATTAATATACTATACTTTAATACAATTTAAATACACGCATTATGTATGTATTTATTTGTTTATAAACGCACTCCACTCATTATCTGTAAAATGAACCAATGTTATACCTTGTTTGTTTGTTCCTCGAAAATGATCCTTTTTATTATTTATATATATATGTAAATATATGCGTGTTTGTATGTGTGTGTGTGTCTTATTTACATGCAATTTTCATGTGATCAATTTTTTTTTTTTTTTTTTTTTTTTTTTAACAAATATCTACACAATGATTAAATTTTTATTGAGCAAGATCACACGTTATAAAAAAAATACAGCTGGTATATTTATAAAAAATTACAAATATTACAACAATAATAATAATTTAATAATGATAAGATTCTAAGAAAGAAGAATAGATAGAGAGAGAAATTTAGTCCATTTAAAAACAATGTAAAAATATTAGTCTGGATATCGATATGATTTAATTTTAAACAAATCATTTCTCATGATTATAAATTGCTCTTCCTTATCGTATTCCATTCGAATCTTTGTGCACCTATTGGAATTCTTTCCATTCCTAAATTCTCATCGATGTTGAAATAATTGTATTCGTTCGCATTTTTTTCCAAAGGTTCCCATAAAACGGGAATAAGTTCTGTAGTAGTTGGTGTGGGATTTCTACGGGGCAATTGTAATAATCCTTTAGTCGACAATATTTCATACGAATATATATATATACATGTATATCTGTTTGTGTATGTGTGTGTGTGTGTTCATCGGGATGTGGGTATAAAGAAATAAATTGGAAGATACGTTACCCTGTCTTAGCAAAATCGGTCCACAATTGCGTAAAATATTCCATTATTTTATAATCTTTTGTACCAGGACTATGTGGTTTCAAGGATAAATATTCTTGAAATTTCCCATAGAACATATAAAATAATTCATCGCCATGCGTAGGTCCTAGTATAAAAAAAAATATGAAACGATTTATGTATAATGTGTGTTTTCATATACACTTAAAAAGATAAAAGTTTCTCCATATTTCTCTTTTATTTTTCTTTATTTTTTTCTTTTATTTCTTTTTTTTTTTTTTTTACCTGGTATCTGAATGCACATGGCCGTCTTCATAAAGGTAGCATTTGTGGAGTCATAAGAGAACTTGTATAAGTACACAGGATATTTATTTATCTTCTGCAAGGTTCGTGCTAATTCAAAAATATGATGAAGAAACAATACGTCTCCTAAAAAGTGCATTACATTTTTGGAAAGATCGACGCTGAACAATTTTTCACCAAAATACAAACGTTCAAAATCATTTATCGTGATATTTTTGTCTTGAAGCTTTTTCGCGAGATATGGCGATATTAAATCCTTGAAAGTGGCTTTTAATTGACGAATTCTTTCGAAAATAGTCGCTGTAGATGAAAAACATTCGTTAATGAAATTGTATGAGCGTTTTAGTTTTATTCGTTCAAGTATTTTAAACGGATTATCAATAATTTGTAATAATAATATAGATAAAATCATAATATAGATAATAATAATACAGATAAAATCAATATCTCGATTCTTAATTGTTAAATGCTTGTAATATAAACTGTAGCGAAATTCTTTTTTCTTTCTCTTTCTCTCTATCGACGATAATAAACATCACCAACTTACATGAGATTTTATGAACACCCATAAAAAAGGATCCTTCCATACCGTTGAACCCTAACATGAACGGTACCTTAGTGCCAAGTTGCATAGCGACCTCCGGTGGTTGCGCTAAGAATGGATTCTTCGATTTGTAATCCACTCCTGGTAAAAACGGCGAGAACATCGTTAATTTATCCTAAAAAGTACATAACTTCCGTTTTTATTTATTTAAACGAAACGAACAACACTGTCCGCGTGATTCAATCGATAGAACCAAGATATATTATTTACCTCTGGTATTACATATGATTGATATTTGACGAGTTTCTTAACATCCACTTTTCTTAGAAAATCAACGACAGCTTCTGGATCGCACGATTCGAAACCTAACATAGATGATAACTGATAACCGTATCTTCTTGGTTCGTCGGATGTATAAGCCCAACTGTTTATGGCTGTGCCGCTTTGCGCTATAGCCTTGTGAAATAATCCTGAAGGAGCAAAAAAAAAAGATAAAGAAACGAAAAAAGAAAGAAAGAAAAAAGGGATATCTGGAAAGACGAGATTTTCAAAAATGTGGATTTTGTCTACGGAATATGTGTCCAATTTCTGATACGCGATATGGAAAGAAAAAAAAAACGTATAGGACAAAAAAAGGATCAAAAAACGCATTTATATAAAATTAATTCAATTTTTTTGTTCTTGTGAATATCATCGTTTCAAATTTTTTCACCGTTTTAAATATATGACCCAGGTAGAAACGCAATTAAATCAAAATGAATAAAAATCTACCTTCTGCCAACGGTGATATTGTTAAATAATGAACCGAGGCTGCTCCAGCGCTTCCACCAAATATAGTTACGTTCTGAGGATCACCACCGAATACTTCGATATTATCTCTGACCCAACGTAATGCCATAACTTGGTCCTTTAAGCCTTGATTTCCCGGTGCAACTTCATGTTCCAAATTAAGAAATCCTAAAGCATGTCTTCCTTAAGATAGATATGTAACTATGCATGAAATAATACAGATTACAGAGTTTTCTTGTTTTCTGTAAAATCATTGTGACGTTCTCTTTTTGTTCCTTTTTTCCTCTTTCGTTTTTATCAGAAAGAAAAAGAGAGAGAGAGAGGGTGAGAGAGAAAGAGAGGGAGAGATAGAGAGAGAGAGAGAGAGAGAGAGAGAGAGAGAGAGAAAGAGAAGGAGAGAGAGAGAGAGAGATAGAAAGAGAAAGAGAGGGAGAGAGAGAGAGAGAGAGAGAAAGAGAGGGAGAGAGAGAGAGAGAGATAGATAGATAGATAGATAGAGAATAAGAATTGCAATTATAGATTTTAATTAGAAAGAAGGAACGTTCGTTTTTTCTTGAATTTTAAAATACCGCTTAAATATTTATGCGAATATAATTAGAATTGTAATTATAATGTTATCGAACAGAAATAATGTTCGTTTTTACTTACCTAATACACCTAATCTATAATTGAACGTAACGAGTATGATGTCCTTTCGAATGATATAATCAGGACTGCACATGGCATCGTTTCCTGATCCCAAATAAAAGCCACCACAATGAATCCATACCATTACCGGCAGTTTTACAGACATCTCGATTCTTTTTGACTTATAAACGTTTAGATAGAGACAATCATCGCTACCTATTACCTTACCACTCGTAGTTAATTGGATGGAAATATTACCGAATTTCGAACCATCCCTTATTCCGTTCCATCCTTCCGCTGGTAGTGGATCCTAGTGATTCGTTCTTTATTAAAAAAATTTAATATATTAAGTAAATATTAAATATATATAACTACTTATAATATTAATAATAAAATAAATAAGAAATTAAATTTATATTAAATATAAATATTAAAATTAGAAATGTATATATGTATATATTCATACAAAATGATAATTAAAATAGAATGAATATACAATGTTCAAGAGACATTGCATTTTTTTCTATATACAACAATTATGGAAGAATTATTTCGGAATGTTAAATGAATTAAATCCAAAATTTTCGATATATATATTTCATTTGATATGTATATATTCTATTGAAAATATTTCTCTTGGATTTTAATATTTTTTGATTTTACAATAGTGGTAATGTTAGTGATCAATGATCCGATATTATCAACGTTTGTTCGTAAGAAAAATGATACATAATTTTTTTTCCCTTTTTTCTTACTTTTTTTTATTTCTTTTTTTTTGCGAACTAAAAAGAAGAAGAGACATTGATTGAGATGAGTTCATTTCAATTAAATATTAAATACCTGAAATCTAAGCTCGCCGATCGGTGGTTTCGCATAAGGTATTCCTCGAAATGCCAAATAATTATCATTATTACTGCAAACGTTATACTTAATGACACCTTGAATTTTTCCCTGTTTGAGACATAGCACAGGTCCTTGTTGTTGGCGATCCATATATTTGGTCATATAATGCATATATTGTTCTACATATTTATATATAGCTATGTATATATATTTATATATATAAGAAAAAAAAATTCGCACAATCATCATAAACATGAAGAAGATGAAAAATAATAATATAAGAGACCTGTATCTGGTCAATAGCCCGAGAGTCACTGGGTTTCTCTTCTTTGTCGTCATATTTATGTACACGATATTTTATTAAGTGGGGAAAGAAGAAATTGTAAGTGGGGATGAACAGAAAGTAAAGGGGACCATATTTTGACATAGTGTTGTTCATTATCAAAAGTTGATTTGAATATTATTTATCTCAAGTAATTATGATAAACGTAAATGAAGAAATAAGAACAAAAATTGAAAAAATATATACATTTATGTATCTGCACAATATTATTAAAAATTATTTAATATATTGTTTTGTTTTTGTTTTTGTTTTTCTTTGTTTGTTTTTTTTTTATTTTTTAATATATGATTATTATATGTATAATAATTTCATTATTAATAATAATGTAACTATAGAACGAATTTATTTGTGACAATTGTATTATTATCGATTTTCGATGAAGATTTTGTTTCATCGTACGAAGATCTCATCTAGTACGCCTAGAACACGAAGATGCATACATAAGCCATATAACATCTTTGCTTTTTAAGTTTTTTATACTAAATAAAAAATGAATTAATATGTATCAAGCGTTTATCGATTTTTCATCAGTATAATGCACTTACATATTCATTCGTTGTTAATCGAAAAAAATATGTATTTGAAATTGTAAGTAGCTTATTAATAGATAATCATATATAGATATTGATTTTAATCATATATATATATATATATATTTATATATGATATATATGATTTAGATGTTTTAGAATTTTTTTTCCTTTATATTTTTTTTTTTTCATAGAAAATAAATTATTATTTGTCTATATATATAAAATAAATTATTATTTATCTATTAATAGATAATCATATATAGATATTGATTTTAATCATATATATATATATATATATTTATATATGATATATATGATTTAGATGTTTTAGAATTTTTTTTCCTTTATATTTTTTTTTTTTTCATAGAAAATAAATTATTATTTGCCAGACAAAAGTATATATAATGTATGACCTCTTTATCATAAATTGTACTATTCTGACTATATAATTTTATTTTTGTCTCGGAATATTTTGTTTTTTAATTATTATTATTATTATTTCTGTAGCGAAGAGAAATACGATATTTTTTCTATTTTATTTATTATTCTTTTTTTCTTCTTTTTTTTTTCTTTTTCTTTTCATTTTCGCGTAGGAGTCATGGTTACGCATGTCGGATGCGTATCATACTTATGCGTAATAAAATTTTAACGTTCATATTAAATTTTCTTAAAATGCTTATTTTCTGTAATAATTACAATTTTCTTCCCCTCTTTTTAAGATGATATTTGACATTTATTGTAATGGTAATGTATTTGTTTTATTAAAACAAATTGCTGATTCCAGAATAGTTATGTTTCGATAATTTCGCCGGTGATGATCCAATGCCTTCCGCTCAATTTCGACAGATTATAGATATTACAAAATTATTAAAATAATGTAGTCTAGAAACTCATTTTTGGCCATTACATTGATATTTTCTAACACTAAAACAAAAGCTTTGTCGTTTTGATTTATCTTACAGGAATAAATTATCAAGTACAGGAATAAATTATCAAGTACAGGAATAAATTATCAATGCTATCCAGTCCGCGCTATAATTGGTCTTATTTATTTCGCTTACATTCGTAAGCACTATCTCCTTCGTCGGCATATAACATCTCCATTCTGTTATGTAATTCATTTCGTATGTGCCTTTTGCCGAATTTTTGGAATATAACCGATGGGTCTCTGTCATTGTTTAATCGATTGACAGAATACAAAGTAAAGTAGCTGTGACGTTGATTAGATATCGAACAAATTCTTTTTTTAAACTTCCTTGTATGATTTTAAAAAGAGCATCGCTTTTTTCTCAACTAAATAATATAGCAGATACTTCAACATCTGATTTGTATTAAATTTGCTTCTATCATTTGGCATTAATTTTGAGAATATAATATCCAAGGGATAGGTGTCTATCAGTTTGAAGTGCGACATATTTATAAATAACGTTGGCTTCTCTAGGAACGTTACTTTAGCGTTTTTAAGGAACATACCAGCGGACTTAATCTTAAGTTTAATTTAGAGTGGATTAGTTTCGTATCTTTTAAAAATCTCGTTTCGAAATAAGGCGTCTTTAAACTCATAGTGACTATTTTTCTAGAAAACAGAAAAAAAAACTTCAAATTATTATACTATACTTTAATACTATTTAAATACAGGCATTATGTATTTATTTATTTATTTATTTATTTATTTATTTATTTATTTATTTATTTATTTATTTATAAACGCACATCATTCATTGTCTGTGAAGTGAACCTATATAATATCTTATTTGTTTGTTCTTCGAAAATTATCCTTTTTATTATTTATATCTATATATATATATGTATATATATATATATATATATATATATGCGTGTTTGTGTGTGTGCCTGTCTTATTTACATGAAATTTTCATATGTGATCAAATTTTTTTTTTAACAAATATCTACACAATCATTAAATTTTTATTGAGCAAGATCACTGGTTATAAAAAAAATACAGCTATTATATTTATAAAAGATTACAAATATTACAACAATAATAATAATTTAATAATGATAAGATTCTAAGAAAGAAGAATAGATAGAGAAAGAAATTTAGTCCAATTAAAAACAATGTAAAAATATTAGTCTGGATATCGATATGATTTAATTTTAAACAAAACATTTTTCATGATTATAACTTGTTCTTCGTTATCATATCCCATTCGAATCTCTGTGCACCTATTGGAATACTTTCCATTCGTAAATTCTCATCGATTTTGAAACAATTGTATTTGTTGGCATTCCTTTCCAAAGGTTCCCATAAAACGGGAATAAGTTCTGTGGTAGTCGGTGTGGGATTTCTACGGGACGATTGTAATAATCGTTTAGTCGACAATATTCCATGCAAATATATATACATGCATATCTGTCTGTGTATGTGTGTGTGTATGTGTGTTTATAGGGATGTGGGTATAAAGAAATAAATTGAAAGATACGTTACCCTGTCTTAGCAAAATCGGTCCACAATTGCGTAAAATATTCCATTATTTTGTAATCTTTTGTCCCAGGACTATGTGGTTTCAACGATAAATATTCTTGAAATTTCCCATAGAACATATAAAACAATTCATCGCCATGCGTAGCTCCTAGTATAATAAAAAAACAAAAATATGAAACGATAAAAAGATAAAAGTTTCTCTATGTTTTTCATTTTTTTTTTTTTTTTTTTTAACCTGATATCTGAATGTCCATGGATCTCTTCATAAAGGTAGTATTTGTGGACTCATAAGAGAACTTGTATAAGTACACCGGATATTTATTTATCTTCGGCAAGATTCGTGCTAATTCAAAAATATGATAAGTGAACATTAAGTCCCCTAAAAAATACATAATATTTTCAGAGGGTTCATCGTTGAATGATTTTTCACCGAAATACAAACGTTCCAAATCATTTATCGTGGTATTTTTTTCTTGGAGCTTTTTCGCGAAAGACGGCGATATTAAATCCTTGATGGTGGCTTCTAATCGACGACTTGTTCTCAACATACTCGCTAAATAGATGAAGAACATTCGTTAATGAAATTATACGAGGATTTTAGTTTTATTCGTTCAAGTATTTTAAACGAATTATCAATAATTTGTAATAATAATATATACTAAATCAATATCTCGATACTTAATTGTTAAATGCTTGTAATATAAACTGTAGCGAAATTTTCTCTCTCTCTCTCTCTCTCTCTATCGAAGATAATAAACATCTCGACTTACATGCGAATTTATTAGTACCCATAAAAAAGGATCCTTCCATACCGTTGAACCCTAACATGAACGGTACGTTAATACTAAGTTTCATAGCGATCTCCGGTGGTTGCGCTAAGAATGGATTCTTCGATTTGTAATCCACTCCTGGTAGAAACGCCGAGAACAATGTTAATTTTTCCTAAAGAATAAGTAATTTTCATTTTTGTTTATTTAAACGGAACGAACAACACTATCTGGGCGATTCAATCGATCGAATTGGAAAATTATTTACCTTCGAGGATGTTATATACGATTGATATTTGACGAGCTTCTTAACCTCCACCTTTCGTAGAAAATCAACGATGGCTTTTGGATCGAACGATTTGAAACCTAACATTGCTGATAACTGATAAGCATATCTTCTTGGTTCGTCGGATGCGCTAGCCCAACTATTCGTTGCTAAGCCGCTTTGCGCTATAGCCTTGTGAAATAATCCTGAAAGAGCGAAAAAAAAGTGAGAAAAATAAAGAAATGAAAAAAAAGAAAGAAAGAAAAAACGGATACCGGCAAGACGAGATTTTTAGGAATGTGGATCTTAAATGTCTTGCTTACGTATTGTGTTCAATTTCTGATACGCGATATGGAACGAAAAAGAAAAAACGTATAGGACAAAAAAAGTATAAAAAAACGCATTTATATAAAATTAATTCAATTTTTTTATACTTGTAAATATCATCGTTTCAAATTTTTTCACCGTTTTAAATATATGATCCCAGGTAGAAACGCAATTAAATCAAAATGAATAAAAATCTACCTTCTGCCAACGGTGATATTGTTAAATAATGAACCGAGGCTGCTCCAGCGCTTCCACCAAATATAGTTACGTTCTGAGGATCACCACCGAATACTTCGATATTATCTCTGACCCAACGTAATGCCATCACTTGGTCCTTTAAGCCTTGATTTCCCGGTGCAACCTCATGTTCCAGATTAAGAAATCCTAAAGGATGTCTTCATTAAAATAAATATGTAACTATGCACGAAATAATACGGATTACTGAGTTTTCTTGTTTTGCATATAATCATTGGAGTGTTTTATTTTTGTTTCTTTTTTCCTCTTTCGTTTTTATCAGAAAGAAAAAGAGAGAGAGTGAGAGAGAGAGAGAGAGAGAGTGAGTGAGAGAAAGAGAGAGAGAGATAGAGAGAGAGAGAGAGAGGGAGAGAGAGAGAGATAGAGAGAGAGAGATAGAGAGAGAGAGAGAGAGTGAGAGAGAGATAGAAGGGAAAAGAATAAAAATTGCAATTATAAATTTTAATTAGAAAAATGGAACGTTCATTTTTTTTTTTTGGTTTTTAAATACCATTTTGATATTTACGAGAATATAATTAGAATTGTAATTATAATGTTATCGAACAGAAATGATGTTCGTTTTTACTCACCTAATATACCTAATCTATAATTGATCGTAACAAGTATAACGTCCTTTCGAATGATATAATCAGGACTGTACATGTCATCGTTTCCTGATCCCAAATAAAAGCCACCTCCATGAATCCATACCATTACAGGCAGTTTTATAGACATCTCGATTCTTTCTGGCTTATAAACGTTTAGAAAGAGACAATCGTCGCTACCTATTACTTCACTAGTCATTGTATCAATTTGTATAGATATATTACCAAATTTCGAGCCATCCCTTATCCCATTCCATCCTTCCGCTGGTAATGGATCCTAGAGATTGGTTTGTTATTAAAAAAAAATTTAATATATTAAATAAATATTAAATAGCAATTATTTTAATATAATAGTAATTAATTAAATATTAAAAGCAATTTCTTATAATATTAATAATAAAATAAATAAAAAATAAAATTTATATTAAATATAAATATTAAAATTATATACGTATACATATCTGTTTATCAATTTATAAATATATATCCAGACAGTCATGTAAGTGCACTTCGATCGTAAGAATAAATTAAAACTTAGAATGAATGTGTATGCTTATAAAAAGAAGGAGAGAGAGAGAGAGAGAGAGAGAAAATCTATTTCTATTGAAAATATTTCTCTAGGATTTTGATATTTCTTGATATTAGAAATGTCATATTAATGACCGATGATTTGATATTATCAACGTTTATTTGTAAGAAAAGTTTATCTATATGTAATTTTTTGTTTCTTTTTTTCTTTTTTATTTTTTAGAAAAGTAAAAAGAAAACAAAAAACACATGAAATTCGTTTGAAGGAATTTATTTCAATTAAATATTAAATACCTTAAATCTAAGCTCGCCGATCGGTGGTTTCGCATAAGGTATTCCTCGAAATGCCAAATAATTGTCATTATTATTGCAAACGTTATTCTTAATGACACCTTGAATTTTTCCCTGTTTAAGAGACAACACAGGTCCTTGTTGTTGACGATCCATATATATATATATATATATATATATACTATATAATGTATGTATTTGTGTACGTATTTATGTAATATTCTATATGTATATATACACACGAAAAAAAATTCGCACAGTCGTAAAAAGAAGAAAAAGAAGAAGTAAAATAATAATATAAGAGGCCTGTATCCGGTCAGTAACAGCACTCGTTCTAGAGTCACTGCTGTGTTTCTCTACTTGCTTGTAATATTTATCGACACATCCGTCTAAGTGGGGAGAGATTGGTATGAAAGTAACGGGAACGTCATCTTGTGCCAATCCTATTCACTGCAAAGAACAGTTGAATAGACTTGAGTATTAATCTCAAGTAATTATGATAAGTGTAAATGAAGAAAAAAAAAAAAAAAAGATTAAGAAGATTTATACATTTATGTACGTATCTATGCAATATGTGATCTTATTAAAAATTATATGTTTTTGTTTCCTTTTTTTTTTTTTTAATTTTTTAATTTAATTTTTTTTTTTTTTTTTTTTTTTTAATATACAATTATAATATATAATTTCATGATTAATAATAATGTAATTTATTTATGACAATTATACAATTAATCGATCGTTGATGCAAATTTTCTTTCATTTTACGAAAACCTTTAGCATATTTAGATCATGAAGATACATAAATAAGTCATAAGACATCTTTGTCTTTTAAATTTTTTATACTAAAAAAAAAATGAATTAACATGGATCAAAAATATATATATATATATATATATATATATATATATATATATATATATATTTGACATGTGGTACATGCGGTGTAATGTACATTAAATAATTTTTACGATGCACTCGAGGATATGTAGTAAATATTGCCTCGTAAAAAAAAAAAAAAAAAGGAAAAAAAAAACTGACGAGAAGAAAGAAAGAAAAACCTAAGTTTCTCTATTGTCTCGAAGGAAACAAGAAAAAAACAATGGAAAAAAAAAAGAAAAGAAAAAAAAATAAAAGAACAGAAACGATTATTATTTCTAATATTATCTAAACGTAATGATCAAAGGCAGATTATCATCCATCGCGTTCTTTGTTATCTTTACGTTGAAACGTTAATTTGTTGCTCGGAGCGATTTGAAATCAATTTAAAAACTCGTTACATATTATTAGATTATATCTTTTAGATTAAAGTTATGGTTGGCAATCGTTGCCTCCCCCCCCCTCCCCCACCCCCATTTTATATATCTTTACCGGTCCATTGTATGATAATTTTTTTTTTCCTTTTAACGTTTCGATACAGTCGAAAATTGAAGTAAATACATATGCATATCTATATACGTGATAAAGATCTTTAATTAAAGCAATGTTCTATTTAGGATTGGAAGTAATGTATTACCCTAAATGAAATATATTCTATTCGTAATTGAAACGAATGGATCTTACTCGATGGTACTGTGCTTGATCTTTATTACTGAAATTAATTAAGCAGAACGTATCATCGCAGATACGCGACTGTTGTACTAAACACGTTGTTACTTATTACGAAGTTTCTCTTTCTCTCTCTCTCTCTCTCTCTCTCTCTCTCTCTCTCTCTCTCACTCTCTCTCTATTCATCCATTACTATGGGAATATTACGTGCAATAATTAATACATGCAAATTTCGATATTTATAGAAAATCGTATCAACAAAATAAAAATTTCATGCTTTATTAATCCGAATTTTATATATATATATATATATATATATATATATATATATATATATGTATATAATGGATATTATTCTTTTATAAAGAATATCATTTTTTATTTTTTTTCTATTTTATTATCGTAACTCTGTCTCTCTCTCTCTCTCTCTCTCTCTTTCTATAATTATTTCTATCTCCATCTTTATCAATTTTATCATTTTCTATTTATTAAGATAAAAGTGGAGTGTATATCGAAAAAATGAATGAAACAAAAAAAATGTATTATTTATTAAAATAATATTCATTAATAAAAAAGTGAAAATATGAATCGTTCGAATGTTGTTACGATAACACGTTAATTATTAAATTAATTAAACGGTGATCGTATATCGGGATAGGTATAAAAAAAAAAAAAATATCGAACGCAGCAGGCCAAGTTCATTAGATCGCTTTATATATTACATCGATCATTCTCGCTCTCTTCTTCTATTATTAAAAATCATTATTTTATCGTTGAACGTCCCGCGTATAAAAATTCTTCTGATTTTCTACTCGTTATAAATGAAACTTTCTATTAATTTTCAACTTTTTTTTCTATTTATTTATAATATTTTCGCTTCGAACACAATTTTCTATTGTAAACGAAATATAATGATTAATTTTTTTTTTTTTTTTTTCTTCAATATGTTTCCGTATTCGACTTTAACTTATATTTTAGTTCAATCATACTTGAATAACTTTAGATCTCGGAATTATCTAATCATGAATATAAATCGTTATATTGTCATTAAATACTTCGTTGTTATTTTATTTTTAGATCGATCTCTATCAATGGCAACGTCATAAGACCTATTTCTTTTTTTCTTTCAAATCATACTCTCATTCACCCTACTTTTTGCAGTTCATTTTTCTTCGATCGAACGTTCACCGCGCAAGACAACCTTGGTAGATATAACTATCGTTGTGCCATTGGCGAAAGTAAAAAATCTCGATCCAATAGTAGATCGATGTTCTCCGTCACGCGCGCTATTGAACCGATAATGGTGCTCTCAGCTGTTCTCGAAGTTGATGTAAAAGCGCGTAACTACATTGAAAGTACTCGATGCACTTATATAATATCGACGATATATCGTCTAGCCGTTTATATTTGACATACAAAACGTATATCATACATAATAACTATCTTGATCGTTTAACATTATTGAACGATAATGGAAAGAAGTTCTCTTTTTTTTTTTTTTTTTTTTTTTTAATAGAAATTTCAATAAAATAATTAAATTCGTATAAGAATATTTTAATATGTGTATTAATATAATATCCTTTATGCTTTTAATATAATAATTCGAAATTTATTGTATTCAGATTTATATTACGTTACCATTAATATAACAGTGCTAAATTTATCTTGCAAACGATAATAGCCGAGCTCATACGATAATATAAATTTAGATTATAGATATAATCAATTTTAATTAAATGTATACCATCAGTAGTGTGTGTATGTGCGCGTATATATATATATATATATATATATATATATATAATTTTTTTTTTTGAGTGTCCTTGCGAGTTGAAGCAAGATAAAAAAGAAATATATATATATATATATATATATATATACATATCATGCATAATTGATTTGTTTTAACAAAAAAGAAAAAAAAAAAAAAAGAAAAAATCATATAATTCCGCTGACTTCGCGGATATTAAATCCGCCGATATAGGAGAATTCAATAGAGACAATTCGAATTTCTCGATAAATAGATTACGGTAAACTACTTGAATCAAATTCGCAGTGTTAATCAAAGTGTTCGAGACAATGGAGAGAAGTCAGTCATTTGGTGGTTACATTGAATATTCATGATTCCAACATTCCAACAATCTTATGTTAATATATTCGTGGATCAGTAGAGGGATGTCGTTAGGTATAATTTACTTAACGTTAGACGAATCTAACAGAGTTTGCTTTTGTGTTCACCACCACCACCACCACCCACCACCCCCCGCCCTTCCGCCCTTCTACCCTTTATTAGAAAGCTTTCAATGTTTTGAATTAGAATTTCTATTCATTATTTACATCCAATATCGATGTAAGTAAACCTTTTGACATTAGAGAGAAACCTCAATATGCTTTGAAACAATGTATCAAAGCTTAAGTATCAAAGCCGCACCTGGAAACCACTCCTACCTTAAACATAGAGAGAAAGAGAGAAAGAAAGAAAGAGAGAGAGAGGGAGGAAGGGCATTTACACCGCACCTCTAAACCACAATCCCATCCCCCACCCTACCCCACCTGGTCCTTCTATGATTAAGAAGGACTACTGTTTTAAATCGTTCAATGAACCCATTGATTCATCCCATCCTAATACATACATACATTGTATTATCATTCTATTATTCTCTATTGTAATTATCTTTCGTTGTTATTATCGAAGCTTAATCGAAAGTTCATATATGTATTAACGAACGATTATCGCTAATATATGGATATATTTAAAAAAATCGAATGTTAAAATCAATAAACATATATATATATATATTTGTGTTATCAACATTTTAATATGTTAAATATGTGTTTGGTAAAGTTAAATACGTGTATGTATATCCATGTATGTAGATTAATCTATTTCATTAAATAAAATAATTCTGATGGTATAACGATTGCATCGATCTTATTTCAATATTTTGAAATCAATTAATATCCCGATTGAAAATGTTACATTGTTTATTGTCAATGTAACATTTCTTGAAAGATGCTATTTTTTTTTCCTTTTTTTTTTTTTTTTTTTTTTTGTTTTTTTGAACGAACCAATTTAAAAGCGTCAAATACCATTTTTCGAGACATTTTATATTTTCGACTATATATCTTTGAGGACTTTTAGTAAGGGAACGCGTGACAGATAACGCGATAAATTCTATAGATTTCCATCGATGTGACGTATACGTGATACGTATGCATATTATGTGTACTTGAGAGAATCTTTATCCCTTATACTATAATTTCTCGATCGAACTAGGATGATCTCATGGCGAGAGTTTTTGATGGATGATAAGAGGCGGCATGTCGATATCTCCCTCTCTCTCTCTTTCTCTCTCTCTCTTTCACTTTCTCTTTCTCTCTCTCTCTCTCTCCCTCTGTTTCGTTAATGCAGGTCACATAGTAATATTTCTTCTTATACAGACTGAAGGGAAGGCCTATAAATCATTTTGAATCCAAAAGTACGAGATGATCGTAGCAGATTGCTAAACGTTAGAAAAAGGAAAAAAGAAAAAAAAAGAATGAAAGAGAGAGAGAGAGAGAGAGAGAGAGAGAGAGAGAGAGAGAGAGAGAGAGAATAAAAAATGAACGTTTTTTTTCCT
Source organism: Vespa mandarinia (assembly GCF_050613455.1). NCBI lineage: Eukaryota > Metazoa > Arthropoda > Insecta > Hymenoptera > Vespidae > Vespa > Vespa mandarinia. The sequence continues at coordinate 3,742,555 of NC_140829.1, forward strand.
TTGCTTCATACGCAAAGCCCTTTGATAAATGACCCAGTAAATGCTTGAAACTCGAATATCACAGATTTCGAATTATTCAACGTTTCTCAGTAGATATCTAACTATACGAGGGCGTACGATATTATTTTTTCTTCTTTTTTTTTTTTATCTATCTTTCGACTTGTTCTTTTTCTCCTTTTTATTATTTTAAAATGCGCATCTTTTTGTCCATGTCTTTTTATCTCTTCTTCTTTTTTTTTTGTTCTCAAAAAAAGAAAAAAAAAGAAAAAAAACAAAAAAGAAAAAAAAAGGAAAAAAAACAAAAAAGAAAAAAAAAAGGAAGTACTTCAAAGACTCATCTGCAAGATTTCCCCGATTGTAAATCATAGCCGGGTATGTTTCGATATAAGCCGACGATTTAAAAAAAAAAATCTTCGTTTTCCGAACGAAAGTATCTTTGTTTTTCTCTCTCTCTTTTTCTTTTTCTTTTTTTTTTTTTTTTAGATATACCTTTATCTTTAAATACATATACGTATGTATATCTACGTATATTAAACGTATGATTAAAACATGGCTCGATGATAAATCACTATATAAAAGCGATACTAATCGATATCGGATTGTAGTATCAACTAGATGGAACAGAAAAGAATAATAATAAAAAAAAAAAAAGAAAAAAAAAAAACAATATAATCGTTCAAACAAATATACGTGTAAATCTTATTCGAATGAAATTGTCAAATGATTTCTATCGACACGTCATGTTAAAAACGTGTCTTTATTATGATACTTATTACGACGTCGTCGTGTTTCAATTTTACGATATTCCTTTTTTATTTTTCTTTTCCTTCTTATTTATTTATTATTTCTTTTTTTTTTTTTTTTTCAAAGTAAAGATAAGTTATATCGTAATAGATGACGGATGAAGAAGAAGAAGAAGAAGAAGAAAGAAAAAAAGAAGAAAAAAGAACAAAATCCCATTTTGTCAATATTTTTTCTTTCTTTCTTTCTTTCTTTTTTTTTTCTTTTTACTCAATCTCTCCGTCGCATCCGAAGTCATCTGTAGTAAAAAGCTTATGCTTTTCTCCGGAACGTGGGGTGCGTTTTATATAACGCGTTTGTTACGGAAAGAGGGGAAAACGCATTCCGTCTACTTTACTTTTCATGATGGCCTGAGGGACCACGCGGAAGAACTCAGAGATAAAAAGAGAGAGAGAGAAAGAGAGAGAGAGAGAGAAAGAGAGAGAGAGAGAAATAAACAAAGAAAAGAGAGAACGAGACATACGTACGTACGTAGATAAAAGAAAGATAGAGAGAGAGAGAGAGAGAGAGAGAGAGAGAGAGAGAAAAGCGTAAAGAAAAATAGTCATTGTAGAAAACGGAATGAGTGTAGACGTTGCGGCGTCGTCTTTCAAATGGCTACGCCACGATTTATCATTTATAATCCTAGAGATCGTAGAAACACGAGTTTGCGAAAGACGCTTGTGGACGTTACGAATGATTGTCACCAATCTTTCTTCTCTACCCACCATCAGAAAAGAGTATCCATTTCTACGAGTGATATATGTATGTATCTATCCTATATATATCCTATATATATAGATACATACACACTTTCCCCTTTACACTTCCTTTTTTTTATTCTTTCCTTTGAATGTCAACAGTATGTTACAATGGTATCTAACATGATCTAGGATAGTGTATTCATGTATATGTATGTACATATGTATATATGTATGTATGTATGTAAACAACCGATCGATAAAAAAAAAAAAAAGAAAAAAAAATGCAAGCAAATATATAGGAAGAGTTTGCGAGTTGGAATTAATGAGGCCAACGTAAAAGCCAACGTAAAAGCCAACATTAATGTTAGTCACAGTATTTAGATAGAAAATACAGTTTTGCATTGAAAAATATATCCTTTATGCGGGTCATTGTAACACATGATTAAGTTCACGATTTATCTTATTTCTCTCTTGAAAAAGTAAAAAAAAAAAGTTTCACCTTTTATTTTATCTACATTTCTTTCTCATCTGTTCATAGACAATGAGAGAGAGAGAGAGAGAGAAAGAGAGAGAAAATGGAATTAATATTTGATCCTTTATACCTAAAAAATAAATCATGAAAGATTCATGATGTTGGAATCTTCGTCTTTTATTTTTTTTTCTCTCTTCAGAATTTCATCAAAATACCTTTGAAAGAAAGATTCTAATTTCTGTGTTTAAATCAACTTACCCTTTTAGTACATTCTACGATTGAAAGGCTCGTTTCTCTCTGTCCCTATCTATCTATTTATCTATCTATCTATCTATCTATCTATCTATCTATCTATCTATCTATCTATCTATCTATCTATCTATATATATATATATATATATATATATAACTATATATATATATATATATATATATATATATATCTATCGAAATCGCTAATCGAATTCCAATCGTACCACTTTATATTGAAAGTTTTGCAAAACTCGATTTCGTAACGAATGGAAATGGTTGAATAGAATGTGGGGAAAAGATATCTGTTCGTGAGAGAAAAAAAAAAAGAAGAGAGAGAGAAAAAAAAGGGTGAAAAAAGATGCACTCGGAGAGAAAGAGAGAGAGAGAGAGAGAGAGAGAGAGAGAGAGAGAAAAAGAAAGAGGAGGAGTAGGAGGGAGGCGGAAAGAATAGGTTACGGATTGATTTTCGATTGGTCAATATCAAGAGGAAAAAAAAATTGTTCGTGCGTGTTCGAAACAATCGAAGTGATTTTGATTTTTTCCGATTAACGGACGGCTGACCTTGTCAGAAGAATTTATTAAGCTATCGATAACTAAAGTTCCAAAATAAATTGAGATAAATCGTTATGTATCTTTCTTTTCTTTTCTTTTCTTTTCTTTTCTTTTCTTTTTTTTTTTTCTTCTTTTCTAAGACTTTTTATTCTACTATATTTCTTTGCATCTCTCTCTCTCTCTCTCTCTCTCTCTCTGTCTCTCTCTCTTTCTCTCTCTTTCACTCTTCCTGTCCTCGTCAATTTAGATATTTTTCGTTCCTGAAACATTAATGTCTACACATCGAACTAGCTATCCTCGATCAATTTATGTACCAACAACATGCGTGCGTGAGCTTCAATTAGCTCTCACGTCAAAGGAAGAGTTGCCCTCGAGATATTTTCAAGCTTCCCTTCTATCCTCCCTTTCTATTCGTTTAATATATTAAAGGTGGAAGACCATACACGGCATCATTCAACTTCATACAATATTCTTGCAAAGAAAGAAAAAGAAAAAAAAAAATATATATATATATATATATATATATATATATGAAAAACAAAATAAAAAAGAAAAAGAGAAATAAATCCAGTACAAAGTAGTTTCGCTTCATCAGAAAAAAAAAAATATATATATATATTCATATATATATATTTTTTGGAAATATTCATTGAATAAATTCATGGAATAAATTTGGATCGTATAGAAAGGTATAAGTAATGTTTAAGATATACGTATATATATATACGTATATATATATACGTATATATATATATATATATATATATATATATATATATATCGAAAAGAATAAAAATGTAATATTCTATAAAGCAATAGAATGTTCAGATAACGGAACACTCGGATGATAGAATAGTTAGATGATGGATACTCCAATAATAAAAGTTCTTTACTGTATTTATTGGATTTTTCTATGCGATATTTCTGAGATTTCCTTAGCAAAGTACAAAAATAGAAGGTTTTAGATTATGAATTTTCTCCTCTTTCTCTCTTTCTTGCATCGACAAGACTCAACCACAAAAGTGGTTTACTACCGACCTAATATAGCTACACGTCATGAAATTTACTATTTTGTAAAGCATGCTCTCTTTTGTATTTTCAGATATATTTTCTCTCTATTTCTCTCTCTCTCTCTCTCTCTCTCTCTCTCTCTCTCTCTCTCTCTCTCTCTCTCTCTCTCTCTCTCTTTCTATTTTCTTCCGTTCTAGAAACTACAAATAAATAGATATTTCCGTGCTCAACCAAAATCTTCCATCATTTTCAACAAATAAGATTTCAACATCTTGTTTGCTTTTACACATTTATCTCGGTCGTTCTCGAAAATCCAACAAAAAGTACTTTCACAAAATTCACAAAAGTCGAGAGACGCTTTTTAATGGTGATATCTTTGAAATGGAAATTTATGGTGAGTAGCACTACATCTATTAGTTTAAACCATCGAAAAATATATGTACGTTATTACGTACAATATAACACTTTTTATTCTTATATACTATATATGATATAAAAAATATTTATTATTATAGCGTTGTATAATACATTTGCATGAAGATCGTGTAATTTCTTCGATTAAAAAAAAAAAACAAAAAAAGAAAAAAACAATGTAATTTGTTTATTAATTATTTATTAATTTATATTAATTTTATAAATCAATCACAATAAAAATTTTATAATTAAAATCTATAATTTTACATAGTAAAACGAGACGAATGAAAGTCATAAGAATTTGTTTATAACAAATTGTTAATTAATTATTAACAATACATTGTTAAAAATAGAGTGAATTTAATCCTTTAAAATGATATTTGATTCGAGTCTCTATGACTTTTAGTTCCGAAGATATTTCCATGTCAATGGAAGAAAGTGATTAGTTGATGATAAAAAAAAAAAAAAAAAAAAAAAATTGTTTATTACATATCTATTAATTTATATAATTTTATCAATTTGTTGTAATATGGATTTTTTTTCATTTTTTTTTTGTTTTGTTTTTTGCGAAATAAAACAAATCGATTCGTAAAATTTCAATTGTAAAAATTGTTTATAACAAATTATTGATAAATTATTAACAATACGTTGAAAAAATAATATAGACAAAAATTTGCTCTTTAAAATGATAATTGTTTCAAGTCTCTACGACTTTTAGTTCCGGAGATATATCTACATAAGTAAAAGACGTTTACATTGACCAACTGATCTATATAATTTCATTCATGGCACGTAACCCAGTGACATACTAACCTACATAAATTCCAAGAATTTACTACTACTATTACTACTACTACTGTTACTACGAACAGCTGTACTGTTATTTAAATTATGAATGAAAATCTTTTAAAGACGATATCTTCGGAACGGAACGTCATAGAGACTTGATTCAAACATTGTTTTCAAGAGTAATTTATTATTTATTTATTTAAATATTGCAATAATATTGTTATAATAGAAACGATTTTGTTAATAATTTTTAATATTAAATTTTTTTTTCTTTTCTCTGAATAAAATCATATAAATTTGTATTATAATTATTTAAATCTTATTTTGTTTATTTAAAAAAGGCTCTACTATTACTACTATTACTATTATTACTATTAACAGCTGTTAACGGCTGTACGAATTATGAATGAAAATCTTTCGAAGACGATATCTTCGGAAAGGAACGTCATAGAGACTTGATTCAAACATTGTTTTCAAGAGTAATTTATTATTTATTTATTTAAATATTGCAATAAAATATTGTTATAATAAAAACAATTTTGTTAATAATTTTTAATATTAAATTTCTTTTTCTTTTTCTGTAATAAGAATATAACTACCCGTATTGTACGACTTTTCTAAAGAAAGTTTTTTCCGTTTATCTCTGAAAAGAACCGAAATATTTGAGATGATTAAAGTTATAGTGTATATATATATATATATTAAAGAATCTAGCTTAATGGAAGATGCTTTATATTCATAATCTGCCTATAATATACTTATACACCATAATTGAGAAAGGATTTAAAGAATTCGTATAATAGAAGTATAAGATAAAAAGATATAAAAGAAGAAAGATCTTCTCTTTTTTTTCTTGTCTTTTTTTCCTCTTTCCACTTATTTGAAATATTCCCTCGTGAAAAACGTACTTTTTTTCTTTCACTTTTCCTCTTCTTCCTCTCTTCTGTTTGTTTTTGAATTATCGAACAATTCATTTACCCATTGAAAAATATCGTAATGTATTTACCTACTATATATATATATATATATATATATAATATATATATATACATTCATCAATATATATATATATATGTATATATGAATATATGTATATACGTACATTCATCAATATCACTCACGTCTCGTAGAATCCACCACATTTTCAGTAGTAATTCCGCATCATTGAATGGGATTATGCGCTCGTATGCATATCGTGCAAAATGAACGGAATATCAAATGTGAATGTGAATAAAAATACGAAAGAAACAAAGGTAACTCATATTCCAACGTAGGTAATTAGATTAACTGATGTGCACTGTGCAGTTAAAACATTTCCATTAGAATGAGATATATATATATATATGAGATATAATATATATACATATATATATATATATATATATATATTATATTTATTGTAAGATATTAAATCGTATTTAAAAATAAAGAATTAAAGCTAAGTATTCCAATGGTTTATTACATCCCATAAATTTTTAGGGCCCATCTTTTTTCAACCATTTTCTTTTCTGATTTGTCCTTTATTTTTCACGAACAAATTTATAACATATATTTATAAAGGAAAAAAAGAACAAAAGAAAAAAAAAAAAAAAGAAATAAAAAGATTTTCCACAAATCACGAGTATAAACGAAGAAAAGAAAAAAAAAAAAAAGGAAGATAATTGTAATACGAATTTTGTTCGATATCGCCTTTCAAAAGATCTGTAATACATATGCGTATTTACATATTAAAAATTCTTTCCGATATATACGAAACATACGTAAACTTATAATGAGTTAGGTAATTGAACTATGTATATGCATGTAGATATATGTAAAAACAAAAAAAAGAAAAAAAAGGGCGAAAAAGAAGAAAAAATAAAAAAAGAATGAAATTGTGTATCAAAAGAATATTTCGATGGTCTCTTGGTATGAACGTGGTAGCAGTACATACATATGTAAATAGCTTCCTGTAAAAACGTATACAAAGTATATGTATATAAAGTAAAAAACGGTTTTAAAAAAATGTATATAAAGTATGTAAATAAAAAGATCCACCGATAGAAAGAAACTTTAAAGGGAATCCTTTATAGCTTATATATACCTCTCGTTACTCTGCGTTTTGAGTACGGGCTTGAAACGATGCGGATCGTGATAAAGTTTCATGGAATTTAAATATGCATAAGAGAGAAGGAAGAGAGAGAGAGAGAGAGAGAGAGAGAGAGAGAGAGAGAGAGAGTGAGAAAGGAAATAAGAAAAAATAGTAACAACAACAACAAAAAAAAAAAAAAAAAAAAAAAAAAGAAAAACATCGATCGAATGCTTATAAGAAATGATTGATTAGGAATGAATATTTTAATTCTCTTATAAAATTTTCTTTTGTTCTCGTTTAAATTAATACAATATATTATATTAATCAGGATGATTTAAACCGGAGAATATTATTTCTCTGTATGAAAAAGTTTTGCTTTTAACACGTCTCCCCTCTCTCTCTCTCTCTCTCTCTCTCTCTCTCTCTCTCTCTCTCTCTCTTTATCTATATACACACATATGACTTGATATCTTTCATCCTTAGTGTGTCCAAGTTTCGTGAATGACGTTGCATGTGGGTTTAAACGAAAACGTACTTTAGCACTCTTGGTAAGCTTTATTTAAACCAACTTGTATGTGAGATATCCAAGCAAGCACACCCGTGTATCCGAGAGATAAAACTCCTACGACTCTTCCCATTGTTATTTCTATGATATTAAATTATTTCACATAGACCGTTATGATGTGCAACAATAAAGAAGAAGCTTAACTATCATAAACGGCTAACAGTTTGACCAACATGGAAACGTTTGTTTCCCCTAAAATTCTCTAGATTTTATTCAACTAAATCCTACTTTTATATATATATATATATATATATATATATATATATATATGTGAAAGGATTAACTTTCTCATGTGAGAGTTACCCAGTAATATCTTTAATTAACTGAATTCAATGATGAGGATATCTCCCTTATTCCAAGGGAGGTGAGAATTTATCCTCTGGGAATTCATTTACAAAGTTCTCAATCTCTTCTAATTTATATGATAACCTTGGATAAAACGATTAAAGGGAAATAGTTCCGGTTTTTTTTTCTTTTTTTTTTCTTTTTTTTTTCTTTTTTTTTTTTTCTTTTAATCCTTTACTCTTAATCTAATCTTTTTTCTTCATTTCCTTCTTTCTTTTTTTGTTTTTTTTTTTTTTTTTGTCCTTTACACTACTTCTCCTTTCTCACGTGTCGTACTTTTCCGATCTTCGAACCAATCTCATTAATATTCCCCGTGTTCCGATAAATCAATGGCAAGATGCATTTTCGCACACTACCCTTATTACATATTTATGCTCTTAAAGTAACTTCCCGTGGAATAGTTTCGCGTCATACTTTGCATAAGAAACCAGGTACTACTTCATGTTCCAACGATACATATTTCAAAATAACTTTTCTACAAAAAAAAAAATCTTTTACGATTGATTTATCGATGATAAATATTGAAAAAAAGGAAAAAGAAAGGAAAGAAAAAAACAAAAAAAAAGAAAAAATAAACTTGCAAACGACGAATTCACGAAATATTATATCCTCATGTAAAACGACGGAGGATAAAAGTTCCAATGAAAGTTTGTGACAATGTTTGAATTTAAGTTATCGATAAAAAACGAAAGACGATTCATATTCAACGAGCGTAATAAAAGAAATTTTTATGTAATTCGAAACAATGATTTCATTCGTAATAATTGCAATCACCAAAATTATCACGAGAATAGATTTTTCTACAGAGAAAGGATTCTACGAAACGAGCGAGTTTTTCCCTTCTGAAATAATTAATCATCGAAAATTCTACGTGTTGATTCATAACAGTGTGTTATGTAAACTAAACAAAGGAATAAAAATAATGGTGGATTTTAGAGAACGGAATTTCATTCGATTGAATCATTCTGTTATTTATAACGACGGAAGGTAATAGTTCAGAGAAATCGAGGTTATGATTGGTTTGTGAAAACTAAATGAGATTGATCATTACGAACACCGTGTATATTTGTTCTAAATATTTCAAACTAATTTAACATGTTGAACAACGAAATCTATTTTACGTAAATCATCACTTATGCTCATTTTTTTTTTTAAATCTTTTTCTTACGAGCATTTCCATTCTTTCTTCTTTTTCTTTTTTCTTTCCTTTTCTTTCCTCCATAGAAAATTATAAAGTATAATCCATTATTTGTATTTTAGATTTTTTGATTTTTCTTTTTCTTTTTTTCCCCTTTTTTTTTTTTCTTTTTTTTTTTTTTTTGAGAAACTATTCGTCTATATTATACCATCCCTTTCAAAATATTTACCTCGGATTTGTATCGACGAAATGGAGAACAGATTTCCATAAGAAGGAAATTTCTATTATGCCATTTTGAAAGATACGAGTATATAAACTAAAGAATAAAATTTGAAAAAGAATTAGAAAGGAAAATTTACATATGTGATTTTAATGTGATAATAAAATTTAATAGATTAATGAATCGGATTAAATGTAATAATTCGATTTTCATAATAATAATTAAATAAATAACAACGTGCTTTCTTTTTTTCTTTTTCTTTTTTTGTTTTTTTTTTTTCGTGACAACGTATAAGATCAAAGTTTTAGATATAAATACTGCATGACGTTGTATAAATTGCATATCGTCGCATTTTAAAAATGTTGCAACTTGAGCTTCGCAAACGTTAGCTAGCGAACGCTAATGTGTTTGATCCGTAAACGAAGTAAAGTGACTTTTTGAAGTGATCGTTTTTCCCTTTTATCTTACCATTGGCTGACGATTTTCATTTTTTTTTCCTTCTTTTATTTTTCCAAAAAAAAGTTAATTGAAAATAGAAAATATATATATATATATATATATATATATATATATATATATATATAACGACAGAGACTTTTTGTCGACGCATTGTATTTAAAAAAAGGAATAATACAATTAAATAAAACAAAGAATAGAATAATACAATTGATAGAATTGATAGATTAAAATTAATTGTATCCTTTCCTTTCTTTTTTTTTTTTTTTTTTTTTCAATTATTCTATTTCATTCACTCAACCTGAACGATATCTCTATCTTGTGTTTTTGAAATAACGAGAAATAAAATTATTCTTTCTTTCAGTATTTAAGTTCTCGTTAAATGTAGCGTAACGTTAAGGCATGAGAACCCACTTTCCTACCATACGATCACCAAAGGACGATTTTAAATCCCGACCCACTTTCCAAGGGACCCATTCTATATCTCGGCTCTTTGCAGAATGTCCAAGAGAATCGTAGAGAAAGAAAATTCCTTTTTCTATCTTTTTCCATCCTTTTCTTCTCTTCTTCTTCTTTCTCTTCTTTCTTTTCTTTTCTTTTTTTTTCATTATCTTTTTATTTCTTCTTTTTCTTCTTCTTCTTCTTCTTCTTCCTCTCCTTTTTTTTTCTTTTCCTTTTTCCCTCCCCCTGAAATGATAAAACCCCTCTCAACGCATTCACCAAGCAAGGCTCAACGAATCAGTCTGTTTGACTATTTGAATTCTGACATCTTACTACGTACGTTTTTTCGTTTCTTCTACATATCAAGCTCGGTTATTCTAACAATAGAAAAGTACATACATACATATGTACGTATGTATATATGTATGTATGTATGTATGTATTTATGTATGTATGTATGTATGTATATAAGTACGCATTTACGTACGTATGTACGAATGTAAACTCTAATAAATCCATCTTCATGTGACCAGACAAGAACTAGAGAAAAGTAAATCCCTTTAAGATTTTATCTAACGATATCGAACGATTATTCAATTTCACGAATTCATTGAAATAATTATAATTGTTTGAAAAAAAAATTATTTATATTAAATAATCATTTAATTGTTTGAAAAATTTTCAGACATTTTTCTTCATCAAAATTATTATAAATAATGATGTTTGTTTCCCTTTTTTTTTTTTTTTTTTTGGTTTTTGTTTTTTTTAATCAATCTCGATATAATCATTATCTTTTGTAATTCTTTCGAAAACGACAATGTAGAAAAACTTGTTTAATTGATTGCAATGAAGTGATCGATTCAAATGAAGTCGAATGTCTATCATTGATGTAATCCGTACCAGTGGATTTGTTAATGTTTATTTATATATACATATATATATATATAACTTATATTTATATATATACGTATGTGTGTGTATGTATCATTTTCGATAATTATTTAATATTCATTTCACTCGAACAAGATTGGAATGAAATAAATAAATAAATAAAGACACAAACAAAAATTGTCACAGAGGATAAATTAATTGTGCAAATCTGAAATTTTCCAAGCGATGGGATTGCTGTTTCAACTCGATAGAAGGAAACGTACACGGTGCATATAAATCATTTCGCCCACACAAATCAGATATTCCATAAACGATGAATATTTCGAGTTTCAAATTTTATGGAACAATCGCGTATAATTTAAAACCATGTTGTATTGCATTTTTCTTTTTTTTTTTTTTTTTGGTTTTCGACTTAATTCGTATATCAAAGGATATTAAAAAAATTAATTAATATTTCCTCTTTCACTAAAATATAACCGTAGATATAATAGATTTTTAATCGAATAGCTGCCCTTAATACATCGTCACAATTTCACAAAAAGGGAAAAAAGAGAGAAAGAATTTGCAATAAAAAAAAAAGAGAGAAAAAAAAAATAAAAAGAATTAACGATCCCTCCGTTGGGATAATAATTTCGAACGATATCAATCGTATCGTAGACACCGATATCGCAAAAAGAGATTATTCCGGATTATTTGGAATGAAAAAAAAAAAAAAAAAAAGCAAAATAGGAATGTCAAGACGCTTGATATCATTTCAGAATGAAAGAATAGTGCAAATCGAGTTACGTCCTTGAATTGGACCAACCTCCATCACATTTCCTCCCCTCCTCCCTCGTTGCTTGATCCTTGTTCGATGAACACCCGTGAACGATGATATAGACCGTGCTTTAAAGATATAGTTCGACTATGTATGTAGGGGCTATAAGTAATAGGAAAGGAGAGTTAGATAGAGAGAGAGAGAGAGAGAGAGAGAGAGAGAGATAGAGAGAGAGAGAGAGAGAGAGAGAGATAGATAGAGATAGAGATAGAGAGATAGAGATAGAGAGAAGACTGAAGGAAAAAGGAAGTCGCCAAGAAATAGTTGGACAAGTCACGTGGTTCCTCTTCTTCCTGTCTGTCCTCCCTTATACATTATCGGATGGTCGTCCCAGAGCGATTGATGATCCAATAAAAGGAAACGTAGTTATCCTTTTTATGGCGAGTGCGTTTCGTGCACCATGTCAAAGATAAAAAGAAAGATAGAGGGGAAAGAAGGAAAGAGAAAGATAGAAAGGAAGGAAATAAAATTGAGAAAAAAAAGAGAAAGAGAGAGAGAGAGAGAGAGAGAGATCCTTGCTCTCTCATCGATGCCATTCAATGTATATTATTCGTTGGTAACGTGCAAACATCGATAGGATCTCATTGGGAAAAGCTATTGGAAGCCATCAAAGTACTAATGTGCTCTCTAAGCACTCCAAGTAAAAGACGTTTTACGTTGAAAACGGAAAAATCGTCAAAGTTTTTAAAGTACCTTTATCTTTACTTTTGTTACATTTACTTTTCCCTGATCGAAAACAATCGAGGAAAAATTCTTCACTCTCCAATCCCTTCCCTCCCTCCCTTCCTTCCTCCCACCCACCGTACCTCCCCACCTACCACACCCCATTTCCCTCCTACTCCTTCCTAGTGGAAGTTGATACTACACGTGTAAGAGATAATTTATATATATATATATATATATATATATATATATATATATATATATATAATCGGTCTTTGAGATTAATAAAATGTTAGTGGACAAAAATTTTCTTACGTACTTACGCGAGATATTTCCCTTTTAGATTTACTTTTATGACGTTCTCCATGTTATTTTCCATGAAACAATCGAATAACTCGTTAAGCAACGAAGAGGATAAGGGAGGTAGAGAAGCGCGCTCCCCCTCCTCCCGCGCCCGCCCGCCCATCCCCACTCTCCTCGTGAAAACGCAATATCTAACTTTCGACAATTAAGACTGCATGTAACAAAGTGAAGTTTCGGTTGCAGTTTAAAGTCAAGTAATAATTAAGTTATAATTAATATCGATAATTATCTTTCAAGGGGATTTTATCTTTCAAGTATCAGGAGAGAAAGGAAAAAAGTGAAAAAAGAAGAAGAAGAAGAAGAAGAAGAAGAAAAAAGAACAATAGAAAAAAAAATAGAATAAAAAAAAGTAGACAAAAGCGAAGAAATTATTCTTACGTCTTTCGTAGATCCATATATTTGTCTTTTAATATTCCACATATCCTCGTAATATTAAACTAACATCGAAACATGAAATTTTCATATAATTCTATTATATTCCTATATATTTTCATATCCATCAAATTTTTTCATCTCCTTCATCATATGAAACAATATTCCTATTGGATTTTGAACGAATATGTCTATGCATTTTGTAATATTATCGTTCTCTACACTCTGTAATATTAGTAAATGTAAACAATGTACATTTTTAATATGATTCAACAGCTGTCTCGACTAGCTATAGCAAAAAAAAAAAAAGAAGAAACCATTTTATAACCTCTTCCTTCTTCTTTATCGTTGCGTACGACCATGCTTCACATATCTACCTTGTATTTTAATGCTTGCAAGTGTTAAAAAAAAAAAGAAAAAAAAATTAAGAGAAATATTATATAAATAAATAAATAAATAAAAAGAAATGGAAGGAAAATTATTTCTAATTGATTACTTCAAAAAGCTAATAAAACTCTCTTGAGTAAATCAACGTGATACATATAGAAATGTTTTTGTTATTTCTAAAAAAAAAAAAGTGTATTAAATATTGTTTAAATAATTATAAAATTCACGTGAGCATTAATATTTCAATCTTAGACGTTTGAAAGGAGACAGAAAGAAAGTTTCGATGTTCACTCGTCGGAATACGGAAGAGAACTGATTCGACAACAAGTCAAAGTCATTCCGAGTATTATTTCTATTTATATATCGCGACGGCAACGATTCCAAGATCGAGAATTTAATCGTATTGAAATGTCAATGTAAAATTATTTTATATTTAACGTGCGTACCAAACTATTTACATATTTTATTTTATATTAAGCTAAAAATTAAAATTATATTTAAATACAAAAATACAAAAGAATCGTAAATAAATTAAAATGTAATATTATTTCAATCTGATTGTTTAACGAAATCAAATAAAAACGATGTATTAATACGATTTAATTAAATATACAATTATCAAATGAGAAACTTAATGTAAGCATAGAAAATATCTATTGATATAAATATTTAAATACTTGTCTTAAGAAAATTTATTCCCCTTTTTTGAAAATCTTCGAATTGATGAAAATTTAAATGAGCGTTATATAATACAACTCTCGAAATTAGATTCCAATTTATTTAGATTCTATTTCCTGTTCACGATTTATTTTCTTGAAAGTATACGATTAAATAAACTCTCGTTCCTCGTTCCTTTTCTCTTGATCGATAAAAGAGAAAATATCGAAGGGCCATTTTGAGAGAAGCACAGATTGCTACGACTCGTTTGTAAATTTCGCTATTATTATTTCCTTCCTCTCTGCGGAAACTTCTCGAAAATGTTCGTTGAGTTCGTTCGAAAGTTTTGCAATTAAAAGTATCACCTGTAACTCGCAATTTTCTCAATCTCAAAAAAAATATCTTCGAGGAGTAAAGGAAGAGAGAGAAAAAAAAAGAAAGAAAGAAAGAAAAGAAAGAACGAAAAAAAGAATGACAGAGGGATTCTAAATCTTCTCTAGTATTTTTCCAATTTATATTGAATTTCTTCGGGGAGAAAAAGAAAAAAAGAAAAAAAAAATAATAAAAAATAATCATTCGAATTTAA
>NC_140829.1:3762500-3780000 GCF_050613455.1 Vespa mandarinia
TTTTTTTCTTTTTTTTTTTTTTTTCATATATATGTATTTAGGTGATAGCGCAGTTCAAACGGAAATGGGAAGGTACGATGCTGCTAAGGAAACGAGCGAATTCCTGCACGGCCACTACTGTCTCGGTATGAAAAGATTCAATGAAAAATTTTCATTCTTCTCTCGCATAGAGAGTCATTTAATTTTAAGATTTATGAAATAATTCTGCTTTCTTTTCTTCTTCATCTTCTTCTTCTTCTTCTTCTGCTGCTTTTTTATCTTCTTCTTATTCTTCTTTATTTTTTCTTTTGTTTTTTTATTTTCCTTTTCTTTATTCTAATTTTATTCGTTGCCTCTTCGTATCCTTCTATCGAATCGAAAGACTTCTGACAAATTTTCTAACACTTTAATGGAAAATTTTCTATAACCAGAGAATTTTATTTATATCGTTGAAAAAAATCAAAATACATTAGTACTGTTATTAATTATATGGAGTAGTAAAACATTCATATTATTTTTTTCATTTAGCCAATCAAATGAGAATGAATTTATTAAAACCAATAATGTCAAATCGGTATGTTCAATCAGACATTTACGGAATACGTTGCTCGTGAAATTGCTTGAATCAATTATAATGATCATGATACATAGTACATGTATATGTGTCCATGGAAACTATTCCCCCTGGATATTGACAGATTACGGTCACATACACAAATACGCACACACACACACACACACACATGCATATATATACACAACTTTGTATAATTGTTGCAACGTGTAAGCCAGAGAATGGGCGAGATTTTGAAAAAAATGTACGTGCAGGTAAAAGAAAAAAAAAAAGAAATAGAAAAAAGAAAAAAAAAATGGATCGTTCGACTTGATCCGATATCTAAAGAACCAATTGATATTGTGATTCGAGACTGACGACTGCAATTTATTGCAATCGGACAATTATATATATGTATATATATGTGTGTGTGTGTGTGTGTATGTATATATATAATACATATATATACGTATATATACACTGCTAAAAAGTATATTTTCTATTATCACACATCAATCGATCGATCACGCCTACATCAACTTCTGTCTCGTATGATATTTAATTAATTTATATTTCTTACTTTATCACTTTATTAATATTTTCATTTATGATATAATTGTCCTCGTTATTTCGAAATATTATTTTTAACGCAATAATTTTATTAAATATTACTTTCAACGATTACTATTCGAATTCGTTCTCGTCGACAATTTTGTAATCCAAATATTTTTCATCAATGTAAATTAATTGCAATTATCGATTTAAGAAAGGAAAAAAAAAGAAAAAAAGAAAATATTTAAAAATGTCTAATCCTTTTAGATTTACATATACGTACACACCTATATATTATACTTGATTTAAAAATCGAAAAGTATGAATAATATGTCAATAAGTTTTTCTTTTTTGTGATATAGTAGAAATAAATTTTTCAAAGAAAAATATATTATAGGTGATTTTAAAGAAATCTGTGATATATAGTGTTGAATATGAATCTAACACGAAGTATCGTATATTTCAAAATGTCAAAGTACATATACATATGTCAAAGTCCTTTAATATTTTATATATTTTATACGATATGATACTTCAATGAATCTAATATGTGTATACATATATATCTTTCTGATGAATGAAAATTTATCTTAAGTATTATATTTGTTTAAAAATATCAAAAAAAAAAAAAAAAAAAAGTAGAAAAAGAAATATTGTATATCAAAATTCGTCATATTTTAGAAATATTATTTTCAACGTATCAAACATATATTCGACTCTGGAAAATTTTTTTTTTTTTTAAATTATTGATATATTCGTACTTTCGTGGTTTAGATGATTCGAATATATACGAAATATTTTTCCTTCATTCGAACTTATGTAATGCAGGATGTCTCGTATCTCGTAGAATTTACAAGTTTCAAATAGAACCACGAATATTTTTAACTTTGTAAGACCGAAGCTTGACGGAAATCGAAAATGGGATGGTTGAGAATTTAACCAGATGAAAATTTCGACTGAGAAACTGAGAAACTGAGAAACTGAGATCCAACTGAGAAACAGGACTGAGAAACAATTTCAATGAGAATCAAACTTTAAGTTAGCTCATATATATATATATATATATATATATATATATATATATATGTATATATATATGTATATATATAGATATGTACACGAATTCGTTATAAAAAGAATTACTTCAAGGACTTAGATAAATACTAACTGGACAATATCTTTTTTCCTTTTCTTTTTGTTGTTGTTCTTTCTTCTTTTTCTTCTTCTTCTTTTTTATTGTTTTTTTTTTGTTTTGACGCAATCATTTCGTAAATGAATATTTTGAAAAAATAGAAAGGTGACGATCGAAGAGGCAAACGATTATAACAATTTATTTTTAACTTAATTTATTTGCATGCTTAGTGATAGATGCACGAAAGGTCACTGGCGCGAACCGGATTGCAAGGTTCGCATTAATCTATAAAAATTAACGAATTAATTAAACCTCGAGATGAAAGAATAAATTAGATTTTTTTTTATAGATCCAAAGACGCTGTGTCATTATTCCTCAATAAACAAAGTATATAATAAAAAATTGAAAATTCAATATAATAACGTAAAATAATATGTATTTAATTTATGTATATTTATGTGTACGTGTGCGCGTATATATATATTTTTCTTTGTTACACGATTGTCCATATATATATATATATATATATATATATATATATATATATATATATTAATAACGGGAAAATTTTTTTAATGGAAAAATAAAAAGACGACATATCATCCCTTATATACGATCTAGAATTCTTATGATCCTGGTCACCGTAGATAACAGATGGCCGTCTCGTCTCGATATCTCTCTTTCTTTATACCATATCCCGTATTCCCTTGGGAGAGACATATAAATTTACATTTTTATGCACTAAGAATGTCAGCGCATACGTTTGAAAAAGAAACACGGCAACCTTATCAAGTAAGTTTTTCACTGCAAACTGAAGTGTTGGCCTTCGTCGATTGTTTGATAAAAAAAAAAAAGGAAACTGCCAAAAAATAAAAAGTATTATATAGGAAAAAATTAATAATTATTCATTTGTCTATATTTATTTATTCGAATGAAATGAAATATTTCTTATGAAAATATAAAACATAATTGATATGAATATATTTGAACAAAAGAAAAAAAAAATATATACGATATGTGCGCGCATACATAGATACGTATATAATCGTTTCATTGAGTATAGTAATTTCAATTTTCTATTAAAATTTATCCCTCGTTAGATTTCATATTACTACGTGGTGTAGAAATGGTTCACGCGTGACATGAGTTTCGAATTAAACAGAAAGTTCGTATCGCTAGGAAGATACTTCGTATCTACGGAAATCGATAGAAATTCTATGCAAATATATGCAATTCCATGAGTTCTCGAAGTAATACGAAATAGAGATCTCGTTTCTTTGAACAGCCTATCTCTCAACTTACTTTTTATGAATCGAATTTACCTTTAGGCGTAAAAAAGTAGCTCTATTCAATTTGTTTTTTTTTGCCCCTTCTAATTCGAGAAGAGAAACGTGTAAAGCATTAAAGTCGAGAAGTTTCTTGTTCTTTTTCATTTATTTATCACTTGTTCTTTTTTTTTCTTTCCCGATACGGAGAAGAAAAATGAAACAAAATGAAACTAAGAAGAACACGAAAAAACTAATATTTCACAAAAAATTATATCCTTAATTATCCTTCCTTTTTTTTTCCTTTTTTTTTATATGAATCAATCAACAAGAACAAAATCAGCATGTGTCTATACCGATCAAGAGATAATATCAATCCTATTATCTCTCTGTAATGGAAAAGTGTAAGCAAAAAAAAAAAGGAAAAGAAAAAGAAAAAAGGAAAGAGTTAAAAACGTCAAAAGTAACTTCGTTATTACAAGTAGCCGGAGATACCACTGATCAAATAAAATAAAGTAAAATAAAGTAAGATAAAATAAAAGGAATTCTTTATTGATCGTAAAGAAAGAAAAGAAAAGAAAAGAAAAAAAAATTTGTTGAGAGAGATTCAAAAGGGAACGAAAAAGAAAAATGAATAAAAATAATAATAATAATAATAATAATAATAATAATAATAATAATAATAATAATAATAATAATAATATACGTATACGCACACACACATATATTTGTTTGTATATACATATATATTTGAGAAATGAAAATAAAGAAAAATAGAAAGAGATAGAAAAAGAGAGAGGAAAAGAGAGAAAGAAAGAAAGAGAGAGAGAGAGAGAGAGACAGAGAGAGAAAAAGAGAAAAACGAATCATCCGTGTCGTGCCAATGACAACGTGCCGAAGTCGAGTCCATTTTGGGACGTTGACTGTTTCAGTTTATCCGCTCGACCGCAGGTCCGATGGCGGGAGAGGAGAAGGTGTGACTATCAATCCGCGATGTCGGTTGAACCGGATAAATATGAAGAAGATGATCGTCAACGACAAAGCGTTATGCAATTGGTCGCTCATCGTGAAAGTAATATAGCCAACAACAACAGCCACGCTAATGTTTTATTAAAACGTACGGAAAATATCAACGAGTCCGACCAAACACAATGTTGATAATTATTAAAAAAATATTATAATCGACCGTAATCTTAAAGCGTTTACGTAAACGCTTACGTTAAAACGTAATAACGTTTATTTAAATCTATTTCGACTTCTTCTTATTTGCCAAATAACTAATGAATGAATGAATCAATGGATGAATGAATCAATCAATGAATCAATGAATGAATGGAATGAATGAATCAATGAATCAATCAATGAATGAAAGATAGAAAAAGAAAAAGAAAATGAAAGAAAATGAAAATGGAATTTATTTCTTTCAACGTCGTAATGTTAAATTAATTTACGATCGATTAATTTATATATCGATTTTAAAATTCAAATTTATATAAGATTTTTCAATAAATTTGTAAAATAATGACGACGACGACGATCTATATTATTTGTGTATATATTTAAATTAATGTTAATTTAAAATTATACGAATACTTTGTTCTTTGTATATCGTCGATTGGACGAATGAATAATTCTAATAAAGAAGACGTTTATGGCGTCTTCGTTCAAACGAAATATCTAACAATTTTTCTTATCGAAACATTTTTATTATAATTATTTGATATTCAAAATTTATTATACGCGTACGTTAAATTCCTCGTTCTATTCATATCATTTGTCAAATTAACGAAAGAAATCTTAGTTTATTTTATCAACTTGTTAATTCGATTTATGATCGACAATTATATCGATTAAATATTCATAGACAAAGTTATTGCGAATTATTTGTTAAATTAATGTCATTTGAATTATATATAGATACTACGTTCGGTATATTATCGATTAAGCTTAAAATTCTAATATACGAACGACGAGAATGCAATGTTCGATGAAATATATCAATTTGTTAATCGTTTTTATTATAATTATCCCAAAGTATTTGTGGTAAGTAAGAAATATATATATATATATATATATATATATATATATATATATATATATATATGTTTCTTACGAAATAATTATAAATTTGATATTTCATGTTACTCGCTGATTCGTCGATTTAGCCCATTAATAAATATATACACCAAGACTCTTGTCAATAATTATGTTCTCTTATATTATAGTTTCACGAAATGCAATGTATCTGTTAATGTTTAAAACGAGGATAAATAATTACATTCTATTGCATACTTTTTATGTTCTTTAACCGAATCAGGATAATAATAATAATAATAATAATAATAATAATAATAATAGAAATAATAATAATAATAGTAATAATAATAATAATAGTAATAATAATAATAATAACAATATTAATAACAATAAAACATGTGGAACAATCATTTCTTTTTATGTAAATTACATGAGCGGCCTCGTGAAACTTTGAAAACCCCTTTTGTCTGCTAAAAGTAATACGAAATATTGCAAAGTTTAACATACAATTATGTACCTGATTAAAATATAATTACATCGATATCAATGTCATTATTTTTTATATCGTTCATTTTTAAATATTCGATCAGCGCGTAGTCGTCTAACTTATTATTTACATCTAATCGCAATAGCAATTGCAATCATTTTTAAAAAGCATATCAATCGATCGATTTGCCATTGCAAACGTTAGTACTTACGTAGAATATTGCTCTGTTTTTTTTTCTTTTTTTTTTTTTTTTTTTATTATTATTATTATTATTATCATAGAAAAAAAAAAATAAATATACATGTACATATACATATATATATTTAGTTGATACATTCTATCGACGCATTACCAAAAATAAATAGAATCGTTTTGATTTGTCATATAACATACAATTTTGTTGTTTGCATACACCTTTAATGTTCGCAGCAATTTTAATTTTTTGTAATTGATTCTATAGTTTCAATAAAAAATATTAATTACGTAAGTACGTATATATTGTATACACAAATGTATCTGCGAATAATTATCGAAAGAGTGTAGAAATTTCGCGAGAAGAAATTACAATTATATTTCATTCTGATCCTTCTAATATTAACACGTTTATGTACGATGTATATACATGGATAGATAGACAAATAGATAGACAAATAGATAGATAAATAGATAGATAGATAGATAAATAAATAGATACACCACGTAGAACATATGGATATCTAAAAGATAATTTTATCTGTATTTACGAAAATTCTATATTATTCAACGAAAATATATGGATCACGATTGTACGTTAATTATAGTAATAGTAACATTTGTAATATATATTTCAACGGAAGAGAATGTAATAGTAATAATAGTTAATGATAATTATAATAAATGATATCTATATCATCACAAATATATTCTATAATTGTTAACTATTATTGAAATCAAATGGGCAGTGATGAAAATATCTGTGTGATTAATATAATTCTAATTATATAGATACATAAACGGTTATATATAAAAATTAAAGCTTTTTTTTTTCCCCTGTAATGAAGAAAATAATGAAGATAATCGAATTCTTCATTGCTAGTAAAAATTTCATAGCAATTCGTTCGTATAAAATGTATCACAATGATGCGTGTGCGAGTAAATAAAAAAAAAAAAAAAAGAAAATTAAAAGAAAAAAATATATATGTATAAATATATATATACATATAAATGCTAAAATTACCTATATTTAATACTAGGACGAAACTTACGTTCGATTTTGCGTAATAGTGCAAAAGGCACCAAACGAAGAGTGTATAAAAAATTTCATATATTTTATTCATTCTTATAATGAGAAATTTTAACAATTATTTCAACAATATACTCTGAAATTATTGCATTTTTTTTATTTTTTTTATTTTTGTAATTACGATATATTTTTTGTATCGATCAAATTTTTTATAAAAAGTCTTAACTCTAAATATGGATATATACATAATTGAAGAATAAAATATCACATATCGATGCAAGATACATCTTATAATGCATAAATATCTTTTATCGATAGTTAAGAATAATTTAAACAAAATTTTAATATCACCTCCTAAATGGTGCAATATTATTTCTATGTGATTCCGTTCACACATAACATATACCTGAGAGTAAAACAATCTATTAATAAATGAAAAACATATTGTATAATAATTGTGATAACCTCTAATAAACTAATTTGGCATAAACATTTCAGACGTATATGTGAATTCTTCCATCGAAGGTTAATTGGAAAATTCAACGAACAAAAAAAAGAAATATATATATATATATATATATATATATATATATATATATATATATATATATATATTGTCAATATCTTCAAATATAGTTATTTAGTAAAATATAAAGAAAATTGAAAATGTCTTATATGATTAAATAAATGATACAATTATTCTATAAGATCTATCTCATGGCCAAATTACATTTGCCACTTTAGGAAAAGTAAGAGCGATAATAATCGATGATAAGAGATTAACACTATGATTATCTAATATCTGTCTACCACTGATATGTTTCACTCCTTTCCCTGGATGTTGAACTATCAATCCCTCTTTATCTATACCTGAAAGATTATTTCCAATTTTACTCAAGTGATATATTCATTTATAAATATATATTAGATATTCTAAATATATCATAAAAATCTATATTTATATATAATACCTGAATATTGTAATGTTGCCCCTAATATAGAATCTAAAAGACTACCACACAGTCCTGCTATTCCACCTATGATAATAATAGGCCATTGCGGTGCTGCTAACTCTAATGTTGCTGTATCTACAGCGTACAATGTAGTGAAGAAAAAGCCCAAACCTATACTTATTCCGCCAAGAGCAGAAAACAATAGACCTATCCATGATACCCCGCCGTTCGTTCCTTAAAATATACCCGGTGTATATATATGTATATATATATATATATATATATATATATATTAGGATATATATATATATATCGATAATATATATATCGATTAATATATATATATCGATATATATATATCGATATAATATATATATATAGATAATATATATATATATATTAGGATATATATATATATATATATATATCCTAATTCTCATATTATCAAATAATATAATATACTTACCACGTGGTACTCGTTTTCTTGTTGTGATAAGAAATGGATCACCACTACCCAATACTGTACCAAATTCAGAAGCCCATGTATCACCATTGCAACAAGCAAAAGCCGCTGTAATATTAACAATCATTGATATGAATGATTTTAAATTAAAAATACAAATTTATAATTATTTTAATATAATAAATAATATACAATAATATATCAATTTACCTAATATTCCTATTGATAACCATGAACTTCTGTAATTCTTATCAAAATCAATAGGATGTTCTCCACATCCAACATCCAAAAGATATAACAAAGCTAATTGAGTAGGCATTCCACCATTGCACAATACTTGAATCCATGTTCTCTGTCCACCTTCCTTATATCCTTTCTCTTGTACCTTTTTCAAGTTACAACGAAATTTGGTTGCTTTTGATCCAGTAATGAAAAATATTATTAAACATATTAAATGACTAAAACTAGTGAGTGTCAATATGAAACCCACGAACAGTCCTGTAACAAAATATTTAATAAGTAATTAATTACATAAAGGGGAAATAAATTTTCTATAAAATTCCATAACATTAATAAAGTGTAATAAAACAGAATCAAATCCCACATGTCATAATCATTTGATATGTTTTATATTTTTCTTATATTGTACAATTATATTGTGAAATATTTTACCAAATATAGCTCCAGATATATCTAAGCTTTTCTTCTTTAGGCCCCAAAAAACAAATGTTATTGGAATTATTATAGCTGCCAACCATCTCCATGGTGATATCATTTGTAATGATTCTATAATAAAATATTTATGTGGAAGGGAAATATATTTGTCTTTTATCTATTATAAAGAAAAATTCAAATTTACAATACCCTCGTTATAACCTTTAGATTCCGACGAGAAGGTTGAATAAAGGACGTTTATCGACCAAAACAACATTGATATAGGAATAGCACAGGCACTTACTAAAATCGGCAATAAAATATTGGATTGACTGTCGTTCTTTTTACGCGAAACCATTCTGAGCTGATACATACATCGAGTCCAAGATAAATATATATACATATACGGTATACATATGCATATATATGTACATATATATATATATATATATATACACACACACACACACACGTGTTTAGTCTTTTACAATTATTTTATTAAATTCAACGACATAATATTCGTTAGTTTCATACATATGTATCTTTTAAAATGGAACTTTGTTTTGCTGAAAAAGAATATATTATTACACACCTTATTAAAATCAAATATATATTATAGAGATTATACAAGCGAATTAAAGTTAAATTTAAGGAGAAAAAAAAAAAAGGAAAAGATAGCTTAGCAATCGAACGAATGAAACTTTCTGGAAAAATTTTTTATTCCTCGTAACTCTTTGCTAATATTAATTGATTATAGATTCGAAGCTTTTATACAGTGTAATTATGTAATTAAGTTCTCACCTTACTACCATGAGATCTATTGCCATATTGATGGCAAAGAGGAATTTACAGGTAAGAGACTGACAATGGGTTAACAGTAGTAATAAATAATTGTTAAAATTAGGTTAGAAATCTTACGAGGTATCTCGTACGACGTAACTAATGTCACGTGACACATGAGTAACCTATGAAAACGACAGTATTTAGATTGATGGTGGGAGAGAGTCGAGGAGTAGGGAAGACATTAACGTGACGTAGTTTATTTTCTCGTAAGGGAATGAGTCAGTCGTACAGAAGTGATCGTCGGAGTAGTTTAGTCTTTATTTTCTCCACGTTTTTCGTTTCGAAATAAAAATCTAGTTCTTCGAAATAATTGTGTGTGATTTCAATGACAGGTAATAGATCTTAAGAAAAATCCTTTTCTCGATTTATCTTATCGTTTATATGTTCCTTGTGCCAATCTCAATGTGTATCAAATGTGATATCAAGTCAACACAGGTTATGTGCAACGAGCTATGGTATTTGTATTTACATACAATAATATCCGCTCAGAACGTGAACAAAAAAAAAAAAGGAAGGAAGCGGTTACAAAACGACTTTTTTTAAAACTTTATAAAACATTTTTCATATGTATACATAGATTGATTTTAAATTTTAGTATTATTTGAAAAAATATCAGTTTCTTTGTCCTTTGTTTGTACGTCTTGTTTTGTTACTGGTTTTTTTTTTCCTTTTAAAGGTAATAACATTTTTTTTCAATAATCCCGTTTAAGAGAAAAAAAGATATAATTTTTAAGGTTAATTTTCATATCACAAGAGATCTTTTTCTTCTGTTGACATTAGATATCTTCATGTTGTATTTCTTTATCCTTCGAAGAAGTTCTTGATAATATAATATTATCGATAGAGAATTATTAATCGAAAATATTTATAATGTAAATCTTTATAAATGCGTTGGTCTTTTGAATACTTTTAAATACTCCTTTCAATGTATAAATAATAATTCATATAAATCTTTGGACAATAAAATGAAAAGTATAGAAATATAATTTTGCAAGAATTATTTGTTACAATCCTTTTATATCTATGCGGATATAAATCTACAAGAAATGAATAAATTTAATTCGATTAAAATGAGCCAGCTTTAATGAAAATGCTAAAGATATTACATTGAATTATATATACAAAATGATCATCATTTATTTGATAATAATAAATGAAGATATATATATATATATATATATATATATATATATATATATATATATATGTGTATGTGATTAATTGGATGCTGCATTTAATTATATGTACATTTAATTAAAATTTATAATAATTTCTCGATTTTCAGAATCTACTAATAATGGGAAGAAATACAATCTTCATAGACTTTACGCAATCCATAAAAAAAAAGAAAAAAAAATAAAGAAAATGCAGGATTTTTAATCTGCATCACTGATGGGTTATCAAAATATTATATCAATTTTTGCAACGCTCAATGATGTAAGGAGTGTATAATGCAATACAAACAATTGAGCAATTGTATTCTAAATATGTTATTAGAAAAATATTTTCATTATATTTTTAAGTATTAACAAGATTCAATATTTAACATATAACATATAAGTTCAGAAAATTGTTTTCAGCTGAGCGCAGTACAAAAGTTATATATAAGTGATTTGTATAATTTTTTTTTCTTTTTTTTTTTTTAACTTTTTCTTAAATTTTCTTTTTCCTTCTTTCTTTTTTTTTTTTTCATTTTTATTTTTATACAGATTTTTATCGTGCAGCAGTCCATTTGTTTAATATGTCATAGAACGCAAAACACCAATAATATGTGAAAAATTATTATAACTAAATCAATTTGGAAAATATCGTATCGTTATAACAATTAAAAATTTTAATTGATAAAAATTTTTATTTCTTAATTATGTGTCTTTAGTATTTTCATAATAGCTACTTAGACAACTTAATTAATGAATAATCCGCAGAGATTGTAACGAGACATTAAAGGAAAAAAAAAAATTATACAATCACAAAATGTATCAATTGAATTGACAAAATTATTATTATTATTTACTTTTTTGTATATTGCAATGAAAATTATGCAATTTTTGACAGCGGTCCTCGCTTATAAGGATAGCACTTATTTTTACTCTATATATAATGATGTAAAAAAAAAAAAAAAACAAAAAAAAAAAAACAAAAAAACAAAAAGAAAAAAAAGAAGAAGAAAAAGGAAGAACAATGAAATCATTATGTTCCAACAAATTAATGATTTCTTGTACAAACTTTTTATCTAAATATATATATATATATAAAAGTCATAATCGATAAATTCTTTGAAATGCCACAAAACGTCACTTATTTTGGAAAATATAAAATGAATAAATTAAACTATTCTGATTTTGTCATTCCATTGACATACAGACTTAGCTGGCATCTATCCGTCATTATTATTATATAATAGATACATTATAAATATTTTATATATGAAGGTATAATGTTACACTATATACAAACAAGATGATATTAGAATCAGCTTATAGAAAAAGCAAACGTGAACAATCTTAAGTATGTTTTCATATAGCAGTCTTTAAATTGTATAATCTAAAGATATAATGACATGAAAATGAAGTTGTTCTGTTATAAATGTTCTCAGTGCTGTATAAAGAATTGCAATATGTATATCTTATATATAATACAGATTTTAACAAAGTTTTACTAGTAAAACTGATTATTATATAATAAATTTTTAATTCGACTATTGAGCACATAATTATCTCGGTTCTTACGAAATAAGATAATATTTCATAATCATGATAGACATAAAGATATTCTTACATTTATATATTTATTTATATTAAATTGTAATCGATTTCTAAAATTTGCAAGAAATCTTTGTAAAAGTTTTACCATCATTATGAAACGTGCCTTGAAAATTTGCAATTTTCAACCATAAAACTTCTATATTTCATTAATGTAATTGAATATGAAAAATTACTTTTATATGCATCTGTATGATAAAGATGTATTATAATTTGAATGCGAGTATTTTTGTGATCATAAGTTATAGTTTTCTTTTTTTTTTCTTTTTTTTTTTCTTTTTTGCTTTTTTCTTTTTTTTTTTGTCGTAACGAAATGCTGTAGGATTCATCGATTATGAAATGTTATAATAGAGTATTACAAGTGCTGATTCATTATCATCGTTGCTGAGCATGAAAGAAAATCATGTCAGATAAACAAGAATGCATATCCATTATTTTAAGTATGTACGAGAAAAAAAAAATATTACATTTATAGATGTTTAAACTTAAAATAATGTTTCTCTCGTAAGTTTTACTTATAAATGAATTCACTCACACAAATAATCAAACACAATCATACGATCACATATGTCCATACACTCTTATTAGCACGTGTATGCTTTCCTTAATTAATTTATGCTTCTACGAAGCAACAACTGTATCTTCGTCCGATACTAGGCACTCTAAAGATACAGATTCTGCGTATCCACGTGCTATTAATTCATCAGCAAGAGATATCACCTGTAATATAAATATAATATATAAAATAAATAGTAGAGGACAAATAAAAATTACAATTAAATTCGAATCAATTAAAAAATTTATAGATATGATATAAAAATAGTATTTTACCCCGTGTTTTGGAATATTAAGGAAAAAATTAATATACACATTTGTATTAATATAGGCTACAATTTGGGCCTGTCCAATGATTCCTGAACACATCCGCCCAACAATATTGTATGCCTCTTGTTCCCAATCACCTTTAAAAAATTTTTCAATATTTAAGATAAATTAAAATAAGATAAATATACGCATAACATTATAAACTTACCATTTTTTGGTTGTAAATTAGCGAGAAATACTTCAATCGCTTGAAAAGGTAGACTAAGAAAATCTGACCTTATTTTTCTCATGTTAGCATTGCGGAAAGTCCAATAACCACCATGGTCAACGAGTCGTACTAAAGTCATTTCTCCACGTGGATCTGGATCTTCAACATATACTCTAACCCATCTGTCATACCAATTAGCAACAAGGATCATTCCTTCTGTTGACAGTAATATATATATATATATATATATATATAAATTTTATAAACAATTTTTATACTATTTTAATATTAGATCTATATCAATCGATACAAATGATATTAATCTTGTAATAAATAAATTATCAACGTACTTGTAAGTTCGTCTGTAACCATAGGCGATTCCGTAGAATTGTATAGTTGGGTCATATTTGCATCTAAAAGTCGTAACGAAGGGTATGTCGGGTGTGTAGGAATATGTAGAAATAATCTGTTTGGTTTTGATATATGACACACCAAAACATCGTTATTAACCCCTTCGACTAAAGACAATTGCGTTAATTCAGGAAGTACAGGTATTTCTTCTGGTATTACCACGGGCAAAATTTGTTCGAGTGTTACAGAGGGATATTTTTTCTCTGGAAATCTTTGCCTTATAATATCCAAAGCAATTGTAATGTTTTCTATTGAACCTTGGATAACACAGATTTTTTGATCTCTTAATGTATGATGACGTTTTACCATTATATGAACGCCAGCTTTTGCACATATGTTTTGTAAGAAACTACCATGACGGCCAATAAGCCTACCAACTAAATTCTGACATATACAAAATTCATAGACAGAATATAACGAAACATCTTTTATTTGTCCTTTGATGCTTCCACCTGTAAAGTAAATATAAATATTAGATATAACATTAAAACAAAATGATAATAATAATAATAATAATATGTAATATTTAACTTGACCTTTTCCACTATCCGTACTTCCTTCACTTCTAGCTTCATCCGTAACGCTTCCCTCTAAAACTCCAGAAACCGGACTATAATTTGCAGAATCTCTTTCGGATAATGCTTGTGTTTGATTTTTATTTTCTTCCTCTGCCGGATAATTTTGAAGTTGTTCCTTTGATTCGCCGAAAATAGACGGATGATTTATCTCCTCTTGTTTATCTATAGAAGATGATGTTATTTCATGGACATTACTTGATTCTTTTTCTTCAGGAATATCTTTGAATATTTTCTCTATCTTTTTGTCATTAGAGGTATCATTGGAATATGCAGTTGCACCCATACTTCTCGCTATCACATCGAAATTACTAATGTTAGGATTACTTCCCAATTGTATTTCCATATTTGAAATTGTTTCAACGTCCTTATACCAATCCTGATTATCCTCTAAAGATTTTGCTGATGGCACAGAAATAGGTGACGTGGCTGATCTCCTAATTGAAATATTTACTTTTGCGCTAATATCTTCAGTATTATCAATGGGTTCATCTATGCTTTTAACGAATAAACTTGAGAAAGAATCATTGGCATGTATACCAGAATCAGAGAGATTTAAGTCTTCATTTGAAGGAATACTATATAACTTAGTATTTACATCATTGTTAGTCTCTTTCACGTTTAACGTGCTAATTCCACCAGGATCAGCTCGGTCTACGCGTCTTCGTTTGTACCAGAGAAGGCCAATGAGCAAAGCAAAAGCAGGAAAGCTCCACTTTACAATTTGAATATGCGTGGATGACATATTTTAAATCCACGGTAACTATTATTGATAACAGCTCCGTTAATCTGGAATAAAAAAAAGCAAAAAAAAGAAAATAATAAACAAACATTCTTATTATATGTATCTAAAATTAATATTAAGAATTTGAAATAGAAAATTTGATTCGTCATATTATTTAATTGATTTAAGATGATATAAATGAAAAAAAGAAGCAGAATATATCGTCGTAGAAAATAATTTCGATAGCTTCAAGATTTTCCTAAACATGTACACTTTTTGTATATTCGCGCTATTTTATTATTAGCACGATGATAAATTTTTTTATCAAACGAACGTCTTATAAGCATTATTGCTAGTTTTTTAACAATTGCTTATTTGTATCCGCGATATTAAGCGGAATTGCACATTTTTTTACTACTACAATAAAATGACGAGTATGATATTGCTATCTGGTGAAAAATAAAAGCGAATAATTCATATTTCGAAACTTTTCTTTCTCTAAATTTTTGCGCGAATAAAAAAGAAAAAAAAAAGAAAAAGAAAAGAAGAAAAAAAAGGAATATGATCGAAAAGAAAATTGAATCGTCGTGTGTTATTGCGTGAAGACACTGAAATTAAATATATATATATATATATATATATATATATATATATATATATATATATATATATATCAATATTATTTAGTGTGAAAAATTAAAGATTAAAAATAATTCACAGAGATAAACGACTTTTAAATATTTCTCATTTTTAATAGAAGCATATATATATATATATATATATATATATATATATATATATATATATATATATCGACGTAGTTCAATAATTAAACAAAATAAAAAACTAATAGAAAAGAAATAAGTAAAATAAAATAAAATAAGATAAAATTCTTTTTACGCACTTTTTTTTTTCCATTAACGACTCTTCTCGATGTTCAACAATGTATACACGCGAATGATAATAATAATAATAATAATAATAATAATAATAATAATAATGCCGTTACGTTCGCAGATAATATTCAAAACGTACAAAATGAAAATTGACAATGAAATTGGAAATAAAATTGATCGTTATCCATATATTGAAAAAAAAAAAATAAATAAAAATAAATAAATAAAAAAGAAGAAAAAGACAATGCGTATTTTTCGTATGTATATCGAAACAAAAGTGAAAGGTTGAAATATCCAGTTGCTCGTTACGGTTATTGATTCTTTATCGTTTTTAAAGCAAACAAAATAATGAAAAAAAATATAACAATGATGTTTTTCTCTGTCTCACATTTTAATATTAACGCCGAAGAATAATCAACGAAAACAATATATTTATGTATGTATGTATGAATATCGTTATCCAATCAATTTTGTTAATTATCGATCGAATAGAAACGATATTTATAGAAATCGATCCGCAATAAGTTTCATAATAGAATACTTATTAAAATTTCATATCACAATTAAACGAGCAGACTTTATCTTCTTAAAAAAAAAAAAAAAAAAAAAAAAAAACCTTTTATCGCGAGATATAAATAGTTTTTATATCAATGTGAAAGATTAATAATGATCGAGCGAGATAACGATTGGGGTAAATAAATAAATGAATAGAAAAGAAAATCGATACGATACAATCGATCTTGCATGTTTGAGATTTCTCGTTCTATCGACAAATCTTAATCTAATTTCATTATCTTTGTAAGTTCTCTTGAGGAATTATCAGAATTACGGGAGAGGTGGATGGTGAGAGAGAAAGGGAGATGGAGGTAGGGGGAGAGGAGAGACGCGTTTGTTGAAATAATTAATGGTAAATACTATTTTTATTTTTTATTACTTACCGATTGACCCATAATTTTTAC
>NC_140829.1:3782500-3785000 GCF_050613455.1 Vespa mandarinia
TTAAATAATTACATTCGAATGGTAAAATAATTTTATATTGTTCCAACAAACGAATGATAGATCGGAATTAAAAAATACTATCTGGAAAAATTTGATACATATGATCTTGTATATATGCATGTATATATATATATATATAGTATCTCCATTGTTCATAATAATAATTATTTTTTATAGTACGTATTTTTGTTCGTATGTATATTTTGTCCGGTTAATTGTTTTCTATATATAAGACAAATAAAATAATTAAAAAAAAAAAAATATATATATATATATATATATATATAATTATAATAAAAATAAAAAAATAATCAATAAAAAAAAAATATGTATATATATATATATCCATATATATATTTATATTTATTCTTCTATTTATGCAACGATTTTTTAAAAAATGTGTATGTGTGTGTGTGTGAGAGAGAGAGAACTCGTTAAAGGATTAAAAAATTTACGATCGAGTACATTCGAGTCAACAGTAAAATTACGCTCGTGTGTACTCAAGCGTAAGCGCGTATTACACACGGAGACATGGATTCTTTTACGTTCATTCATGAATCACGCGACTCCTTCGATGTATCGTCAAGATTAAAAGAAGAAATGTTACGTTTACACGATAAGATTAAAAAAAAAAAAATGTGTAAACTATAATAAAACAATATTTTTCTTCTCCCCTCGCAACACGCGTTAATCAATCTCTAAAGTTGGGCGGGGTGGAGGGGGAAGAAAAAGGGGGGGAAAAACAAGAATTATTTTATTTAATTTGCATGACTTATTTACTTATTTACTTAAAATACGTATTATTTTTCCATTAAAGTCGAAACTATCACGCACTCGATTATATTCTAAATTTCGAAAATTTATGTTTGTAATATAAAAAAATGAATGGATTTTAATCCGATCGTATCACCGTAATAATTAATGAATATCGAAAATCAGAAAATTATCGTTCTTTAGGAAAGACAATACCATCTCATTAGCGA
This sequence comes from Vespa mandarinia, assembly GCF_050613455.1. Classification (NCBI taxonomy): domain Eukaryota; kingdom Metazoa; phylum Arthropoda; class Insecta; order Hymenoptera; family Vespidae; genus Vespa; species Vespa mandarinia. The sequence goes on from NC_140829.1 coordinate 3,783,484, forward strand.
CTATCGATAACAAGTCTCCTTGATAAATTGCTTTCGGATGTAACAAACAACAATGAACGTGATACACGTTCTGACGAAGCGAGAAAAGAGAAGAAGATAGAAAAAAAAAGAAAAAAAAAAGAAAGAAACAAGTAAATAAATAAATAAATAAATAAATAAATAAATAAAAAAAAAAGAAAAAGAAAATACGTATAAAAACGTACGAAACAAAAAAAAAAAAAGAAAAAGAAAAAATAACAAAAAAGGAGAACACGAGAGAAAAATTGAAGGGAAGAGGAGATTTAAAGAATCGATGTAGGAGGACGGACCTTAGGATTGTGGTAGCGCCTTGGGGAAACAATAATTTTCGAAGCACATAAGCAAAGATGAAAAAAGGAATTGGAAAGAAAAGAAGAAAAAAAAAAATAAAAAAAAAAAAAAAAGAGAAAAACAAAAAGGAAATGGAGAAGTAAGGGAAAAGGAGAAGGGGAGAGTTTAATCAGTCAGGTTTTTACTTGCAAGGGCTTTCGAAAGGTAAGAAAAGAGATCGGCCAAGGTGATGCTGAGAGGTTTCCCTGCGGTGTATTCGATGTAAAGAAGAAGTAACCATGAAAAAAAATGAAATCGAAACGAAACCGGTAAGTGGCTGTTCGTTCGTTCGTTCGTTCGTCCCTTCCACGTCCCTTCAAAGATTGGAACGAATGAGAAGGGACGCAGAACTGCATCGTTGCGCTTCGAACTTGATTACCTATACCTTTTTTTAACCATACCAGCATCATCATCATCATCATCATCATCATCATCATCATTCGCAAAATATACAACACAATCTCCTCTTTCGTCATAATATTATCGATCGATCGATCGATTAGTAAAATATTTTCATTTTTAATATCATTCTATACGATTAATATCGATTTTTCTATATTGATTTTTATCATATTTTTATGTATAAACATATGTACGTATATACGTATGTATTTATGAATCATACATGAAACGATGAAAATTAATTGACTTAAAAAGTGTTTAGTGAATCTTTTGTTTTTTTTTTCTTTTTTTATTTATTTTTTTCCCCCTTTTTTTTAAAATCACATTATTATTATTATTATTGTTATTACTTTATTTTTTATATTATTTTTTTAAAATCATAATATTGAAGTAAGAATGAAGTAGCATTTTTATTAACGTTAATTTACTTACTTTCAAAGTTGCCAAATATTTTTCAAATTATCATAAAGCATTATTAACAAAAAAAAAAAAAAAAAAAAAAAGAAAAAAAAAAAAAAAAAAAAAAAAAATAAGACAACACGATTTATCTCGATGATTCTGCAATTATTTTTTATATAATAAATAAATAAATAGGGTTTGTCAAATTAATCTCATAATTAATATCTTATTCATGGTTTTAAATTGTGATAATTCGTTACACAAGCAGGACATATGTACTTACATATGCATGTATGCACGGTACGAAGGTGAACGTATAGTTCAACGTGCTCTCTCGGAATGTCGAAGCTGCACGAGAAACGATGAAG
>NC_140829.1:3790000-3812500 GCF_050613455.1 Vespa mandarinia
GTAGAATTAGAAAAAAAATAGATGAATAGGATTACAGTCGACTAGTTAAGATCCTAATCGAGGGTTCTGACCCACGCGTAGGGTGACGTAGTGTGACCTTGTCGTTGAGACGCGTGCGCATCGGTAGCCTATTTTTAACGACCTGCACTCTACGAGGGTTGTTGCGTGCCGCATCCAACGATTCCATTGTAAGCGTCCACTTTTGTCGACAAAAAGACATTTAAACCTTTTGCTTTTTCCTTTAACTTATAACTCGCTCGAATGTCCCGTACGCGTTCCCTCGCACGTCATCGGTTTTCTTGCCTTTCAAATTTTGCGGGTTTCGAATCAACGAATAATTTATTTCTAATACAAGCACATATTCTTTTTAAATTTTAAATAGCGGGAATAGATGATTTAAAAAATTTATCCAATCATAAAAGTCACGCTACGGGCATGCGTAAATTATTTCGATTGAACTTGATTATCAGTTTTAGCAATTTATATAGATTTAAATATTCATTAAAAAGAAGACAAAAAAGAAGAAAAAAGAAAAAACCGAAGAAAAAAATTGCATATCGATTTTATTACACTTAAATACGAATGACACATTTATATCGATATTTTCTTTCTCGTTAATTCTAAAATGAAAAAAAAGAAAAAAAAAATTGAAGAAGAAGGAAAGAAACGTATAAGCACGTACGATACGAAAATGATAGGATATATCTGGATCGAACGACCATCCTAGTATATATATATATATATATACTATTCAAAAGTCGTTTATTGGTCTAGGACTACAGTTTGAAATAGAGGACGGGATTCTCGATGGTGGTGATCGGGATGCGGGGCGTTGGGACAGAAGGTTAGAGCGGTCGTCGGGTCAGCAACACCATGGCCGCCCTCTATCCCACTTTCCATCCTCCTATCCCTCCCAACACACCCATTTGCCCTTCCTTCCTTCCTTCCTTCCTTCCTTTCTTCCTTCCTATCTTCCTTCCTTCCTTCCTGCCTTCCTGCCTTCCTGCCTTTCTTCCTTCCTTCCTAGCTCGACTAAACGTTCTTGCAACTGTCTTTCCCCTTTATATTTTCGATAACAACAAGATATTATATATATACATATATATATATATATATATATATATATATGTATATATGTATATTTTGTCCGACGACAAATTCACTTGTAATTTTTCTTATCGTCAAACGATGATTATTAGTTTAATTTTAAGAAATGAATTTATTATAACAATAATATTATATTGCAAGTTAAATACCATGATCTATTCTCTGATATCGAAGTAAACGAAACAGGAATAGATATTATATTTGTGTATACTTTGTTGGACGGCAAATATATATATATATATATATATATATATATATATATATATATATATTTTTTTTTTTAATCGTCAAACCAGAACGATAATGATTATGTTCATTTTGACAATAATACGAAGGATATTTTAATAATAATAAAATACCATGTATTTGTTTGTCATCAAGAAGATTAATTTTGATTTAGCCTAAAAAATTCTCGTGATATTGAAAAAAGTATAGAACAATTTCTTTTTTCTTTCTTTGATATGTTTCTTTTTTTTTTCCTGTTTCTTTTTTCAACGTTATATAAAAATTTCAATGGATCGAGGGTGGGTTGATCAACCTTCGATCGATATATAAAAGAAGATTCATCGACTTTCAATATGTCTTGTTAACAGAACGATTATCGTTTTGATCGTTGCCAATAGTATAATTCTTATTCTTATGGTTTGTCTGAACGAAAAGCTTGCAAACAAGTTTTCTAGAGGGGGCGTCGTCTGGGTCACCCCTTTTTCGTGTTGCTTCGTACGTCTGTTCGCTTGCCTTCTTCTTTGGGGTTCGCAACCCCAATAGTAGATACTTAGTATGAAAAACATGTCGCCAAGACGATTATAAGTTTTTGTACGAGATTATAGAGATAATAAATAAACAACGACAATATCTACGTCGAGTGATCTCTAAAATTTTATCTTTTTTTAATCCACGATACAAATATATAATTACATATACACATATACTTGTAATACTTAGATGTGTATATATATGGTATATACAACGAAATATAGTAATTCATGAAATCCAATGAATCTCATTACGATTCTATTTATAATACGTATTATTTTCTGTATTATATTATACGTAACGATTTAAATCAACAGCCCAATCACCCTGACGGCATCGTTGTGTATTTTTTTTCTTTTCTCTTCTTTTTTCTTTTTTCTTTTATTATCTTTTTCGTTTTCCATTGTTCTTTTCGTCCTTCTCCTTCTTCTTTTTCTTTTTCTTTTTTCCTCCCATAATTGACGGAGAGAAAGTAAATTTTTCATCGCGGTGAAAAATTACGATTGAAAATAAGACTTCGAGATTGCCGTGCCCCTTAAGAGATACGGATAGAATCGTGTCCATTTGCAAGAGAGCAAATCGATGAGGGAATATACCACGGACCTCGGTGAATTCTGCGTGGGCGGTGCAACGTTTTATCAAGAGAGCTCGAGTGAAAAGGGGGAGATAGAGATAGAGAGAGAGAGAGAGAGAGAGAGAGAGAGAGAGAGAGAGAGAGAGAGAGGGAGGGAGAAAGACGGATAGATAGAGATAGAGAGAAAGAGAGAGAAAGAGAGAGAGAGAGAGAGAGAGAGAGAGAGAGAGAGAGAGAGGGTTTTTCGCACCCCCTCCAGTCGCGACGTCGGCTCTTGGGATTTTAGAGGGGGAGACTTGTGCACGCTTACTACAGTGGAGGGAGATTCGTCTGTTGGAGGGGGTGTCTGGGTCAATCCCCTCCAGTCTGGGGGTTCCCAAACCCAAACGCATTTCCCGGGGTTCGCAAATGCCTTGCTAAAACTGGTGACTCGCTTTGCGTTTACGCTTGACGGCCCTTTCGACCGTTTTGACACGTTTTCACGTGACAGGCTTCAGTGCTTATGTCGATTATTTTACGTGTGAAGATATAATCTTTTTAAAAATAGGAAGAGTAGAGAGAGAGAGAGAGAGAGAGAGAGAGAGAAAAGAGATAGACAGACGAATAATAAATTCGATTAATATTCGTTTATATCATTTATATCTGAAAACAAATTTGCACAATTTTTTCTTTCTTCTCTTTTCTTTTTTCCCTTTCTTTCTTTCTTTCTTTCTTTAATAGCCACATTAATCTTGAGAGATTGAATCGACTTAATTTGCAAATATAAATCTATATATATATATATATATATATATATATATATATATATATATATACATGTATGTACAAAAGGGAAATAAAAAAAAGAAATGTGTAGGATTCAGAACTCGCATTGAACTTAAGGGACAGACCGATCGATACTCTCGCAAAATTGGCTGACACTGATTCCCCTCGATTCGTCGTAGCCATCGATGAGTCACCGTGGCTCGGTGCCCTTCAAACGCTTCTACGTATGTAGCTGTATATATTTATATATATATCGTATGTCTTTCGCCTACCTATGTTTCTGAATGCATACTTACATACATACATGTATAAAAAGATTAGATTTTTAAGAAGTATCCTTTCTCTTTACCTTGAAAAATAATGTGTCCCTCCCGACGATCATTCGAAATTACTTTGAAACGTTTATATTTTTCTAAAAGGCAAAAAAGAAAAAAAAAAAGAAAAAAAAAAAAGAAAGAAGAAGAAGAAAATAATAATAAATTCGAAAGTAACATCGAAGAAAGTTAAATCATTCTAAGACTTTCGTTTTAACGTTCCCTTCCGGTTAGACTCCTATTATCAGACAAAGAAAATCGAGAGCGTAAATACATATAATATTTATATATATATATATAAATGAAAAAATGAAGAGAGAGAAGAAAATAGGAAGGTGAGGATGAAATATATATAGAGAGAGAGAGAGAGAGAGAAAGAGAAAGAGGGAGAGAGAGAGAAAGAGAGAGAGAGATAGGTAGAAACGGTCTCTTTACGAGTAATAAAAGGACGCGAAAATGAGGCGAGAAGCATAAAAGTGGCACAATTGGTTCAGTGGGGCGGTGCCCTGCCCCGTGGCCTTGGCTCGGGACAGTGAACCCCGTTGGCCATGCGAAACGCGCGCCACGAATCGCGCGCGGAGTCGCTCGCGAGTCGCACGCACCCGTTTTGCAGCCGCTCACGGTCCTCTGCCTTGGGTTCGCGCAAGCACGTAGTCCAGACTCGCAAGCTCTCGACAGGTTGCTCTCTCAGCAAGTAAGAGAAAGAAAGATAGAGAGATAGATGATTAGATAGATAAAGATAGATAGATAGAGAGAGAGAGAGAGAGAGAGAGAGAGAGAGAGAGAGAGAGAGAGAGAGAGAAAGCGTTCACCCTCTTTACTTCCTCAGCGTCTCTCAAACGGATCATCTTTTTTCTATTCAAAGAAGAAGTAGAACTCGATCTTTTCGAAGATCGTGACCCTAATCCAAAAAGACATACAACATTTTTTTCCATAACGTCGTCGTTCTATGCAATAAAAATAAATAAGTTATGTATGCATCATACTCTATTGCACATCTATGTCTACATACATATTTATTTAGAAAGGATTAAAAATTAGAAACGCTGAACGCTGAGCAACGATTACGGGGATGATCGAGTAAATCATTTTTTCTTGATCATTTTTTCAAGTATTTCTATATCTCGGTAATGTAAATTAATCTGTATCTGTTGATTCAATGTTTCGATCTAAAACTAAATGAAAAGTTATTTGAATACCAGAGAAAATATATATATATATATATATATATATATATATATATATATATATGGAAGTAAGTGGAGGATGGAGTGGAGTGTAAAGCGACTGATTGATCCAGAAACTGTGGTGAAAGAGTTCCAGGAAGACGCCGTTAACAGAGTTGCCCTTCGAGGAGATTCGTTGGAAGGTTCGAGTAAACTTGCTTTCGATTAAACTTCCTCTCTCTCTCTCTCTCTCTCTCTCTCGATTTCTATCTTGTTAATGATATGGTACCACGAGTTTTATTTTATTCTATCTTATCTATATCTGTTAAAACATCTTATCACTTTATAGTTTGTTGTATCATATTCCTTGATCTTTTCGTAAAAAGCAGGTTAATCTCCTTAAAGTAAAAAATTGTCCCCTCTCTCTCTCTCTCTGTCCGTCTGTTTGTCTGCCTGTCCGTCTGTCTATCTGTCTATCTGTCTGTCTGTCTGTCTGTTCTTGTCTTTCTGTTGTTCCTCACCCTTTTTCTCTTTTCTTTCGTTTTGGTGCTCGCAGCTGTTCGTAAAGCGCCGGCACGTCTTCGCGAGAGCCTCTGGCCATTGCACTCCACGATCTCCTATCTCCGTCTCACTCTGAGCGGGTTGATGCACGCGGAATGCAGGCGAGAAGGGCCGAGCATTGCCGAGCTGGTCCGAGCTGAACGTGCTTGCTGCATGCAGCTGCAACGGTCACGGAGTTCGATGCACTCGCGACGACCGAGCGAGCACCAGCAGCAGCCCAACGCAGCAGCACTAGTACCAACCAGCAGCACCAGTACCTACCAGCGCACCACCACTCTAGCACCAACACAAACGGACCAGCAACGAATGACTCAGCCGTTGCACGAGGGATTCGACCTTGACCCGACTGCACGTAGGTGCATCGCACCTTCGCGCGCGCGTTCTCCTCTCGAACCGATTCCTCTCTCTCTCTCTCTCTCTCTCTCTCTCTTTCTCTCTCTGACGTTCGATCTTCGATAATTTTTTTCCCTTGTTTTTTTTTTTTCTTACTCTTTGCGTTTCTTTTTTTGTACTCCCCCTCCCCCTTTTTTCCTTTTCTTTTCTATCATTGACACGATCGTCACGCATCGATTGCGAATTAATTGTTCGCACGTTTTATTATTCCAATGAAAAAGATAAAGAAAATAAAAGAAAGATTTGATTTTCTTTCCTCTTTCTTTCCTTTATCTTATGATTAGAAGATTACGATAGTTTCGATATTCATTGATTTTTCATTCGATTATATTTCGTACGTAATGTTCATCGTTGTTTAAACTTTCGTATCCCCGTGGCATTATCGCGATTTATTACTCATCGAAAAGCCTACTCCGTCGCACTTAGAACTGGCTGGGGCTCTTCTCCTTTATTTATATTTCGTGCTACGACGATCGTTCGATAAGCGTCTCTCAAGGTTTGTTTTTCACTTTTCACGCTTTAAAGAGAGTCTCGCGCTTACTGTCGTGCAGAAAGAGATATAGTAATAAAAGTGCTTTACAATGCGATAGTCGAACGGGGATTTAAGTTGTACATACATACGTATTTGTGATCCTCCCAATGTGATCTTATTTTGTATCTTTTTGATCCGTGTCATAAATTGACCTTTAAAATCGATTTAATTGATTTAACAGGATGTTCATTATTCCGTTCTAATCGACATTGGTTTTTCTTTTTGTTTTGTTTATTCTCTCTCTCTCTCTCTCTCTCTCGCTTTCTATCTTCTTCTTTTTTTTTCTTTTTTACTTTTGATATCCCACAAAGCGAATTGTTTTCCGGTCATCACTGACTTCAATCTAGATACCTAGCATCCTTTCTAGCGTGACACGAAGGACTTGCATTATCGTAGTTACGCGCATACATAGTTCAAAGTGTGTTGTCCTCGGCGATCGGGTTCAACGGCTGCGACGGACGAAGAACGAGACAAAGGCCTGAAAGGCCCTACCAACCTCGGGGTATCTTTATAGAACACAGTGTCATCGACACGCCACAGGGTGTATCCATTGTAAAGGTCAACGCATCTATTGCGGATAACCTCATCGGCCTCTGTGCACTCGTCGAGGAAAGAGAAAGAAAGAAAGAAAGAAAGAAAGAAAGAAAGAAAGAAAGAAAGAAAGAAAGAAATAGAGAGAGAGAGAGAGAGAGAGAGAGAGAGGGAGAGAGAGAGAGAGAGAGAAAGAAAGAGAATATTTAATTCTTGTCACGCATACGCGACTCGATTTACGTTCGGTAAAATGTAAAAGATTTACCTTGAACTCGAACGATTTACTTTCTCATCGTTGATTCCTTCGAAATTCCAACGACAAGAAGTAAGATAGTAAGAAAGAGAACGTGTAATTTCTTTTTTTTCTCTCTTTCTTTCTTCTTCTTTTTTATCTTTTTTTTTCTCTTTTTTCTTTTTTTTTTTTCTTTTTTCTTTTTTCTTTTCCTCTCTTTCTTTTCCTTACAATCGTGTTGTACCAATCGTAAATTACAAGCACGTATACGAAATTACGTACTCGAAATTAAAAAAAAAAAAGAGGAAAGATTAGAGCAATTGGCCTTCGTTTTCTTTTTTATTTATTTTTTTTTTTCTTTTTTCTTTCTTCTTTTCTCGAGTGAACGACGAGGGATAAACAAAATTAATAAATTCAAAATTAATAAGACTTTCGAGAAGTTTTTGGGTTATAATTTAGATTTGAAATTGGATAATAAGAGTAAATCTATAATATCATAAATAATATTTAAGAGATATATATTATCGATCGTTAGATTAGATCTATTAGACCGGTCTTGATTTTGAATATTTTCTTAAGCTATGATAATCATCTCACAGTTATCACGGTCCTTGGCCTTTCATATCTCGAGAGACACGGAGCAAGGTTACTAGGATGCAAGCAACAGCGTCTCTCAGCGATCTCTTTTCCCTTGGTTTTCCTACGTTAAGGTATTTATACATCAGGAGGGATGTATTTCGGTCGACGAACGTGCCCGATGCTACCACGCTGAGCAACAGCAGAATAGAAACAACAACGACGACGACGACGACGACGACGACGACGACGACGACAACAACAACGACGATGTCTACGACGATGACTACAACAACGACGACGATGACGATGACGACGACGACGACGATGACGACGATGCTCTTAACCTTGAACCGATGAACGTACTATCATCCAACTGCGGTGTCCTTAGTTATTCCTGGCAGTCACCCTGAAAGAGGATGATGTCGCCCATTACTTTCTGGAAATCCCTAAAAATTTCTTTTCTCCGAAAAACTTTTTTATTTCGGACTTATTCGTTTCAAGGACAAATCGTTTATATATGAATATCGATCGAATTATTTCCTACGCGATTACATGTTCAAATATTATAATTCTAAATTATTTATTATTCGAGAAAAGCACACACACATATATATATATATATATGTGTGTGTGCATAAAAAGAGAGAGAGAGAGACAAAGCGATATAGTTTTTTTTCCTTTCTTTCTTTTTTCTTTTTTTAATAATGAAAGAACCTATTAGAATTTCTATAAACTTTCGTCGATTAGAGGAGTCAAACAGATGGATCATTTCTTAACGAAAGAGTTGTGTACATTGGCTCGCATTTGGAATTCGGTGTTTAGGGTAGAAGAGAGAGCATCATCCTTCTCTTGTCGAGATACTTCAATGGATCAAATATAGCCGTACCAAAGGATCTTTTGATTAATAAGAGCAATTTAACTCGTCGTTGAAATTGGATGACATTTTGGGATAAATGTGAAGTAATATAAAAAACGATATGTATTGCACAAAATTTATGTATGTATATATATATATACATACATAAAGGAACGATTAAGCAAACCAACATCGAGATAGATCCAACGTCATAACTTTAGACATTTGTCGATTTGACTTCGTCGTTGGGATATCGATTGCTTGCAACGAAAGTGGGGTTGACTAATAAGGCTAACGCTCCGTAGAACAAGGGTGTCGCCCGTCGAGAACAAAGACCGTCTGCGTAAAGTCAAACTCTAGAATATCTAGCGAACAAGGTCGTCTACCCTTTCGTACTGTCTCCTAAGTTCTTTCAAATCTCTATTCTATATAAACATGAAAGATACGAAAATGATCATAGATATGTACGTATATATGTATTCAATTCATAGCAATCATGAAAATCCATTAGTTTTAGAATTGATTGATCAAGAAAGATAATTATTATATAAGGATTAAAAAAAATACAATCCTTTTAAATCTCATTAATATATGAATTAATTTAATCTAATATTAAATTATAGAAATGTGTGGACAATCGTACACAAATTTTCCCCATGAATACAATGACATAATGTCACCAAATTTCATTATAATTTGATAAGAGTAATTAATTGGAAATACTTCAAGTCGATAAAAAAAAAAAAAACAAAACAAAAAAAAAACAAAAAAAAAAGAAAAAAGAAAATATACGTATATATACAATTGGCTAGTTTTCGATAAAGGAATAGTGGAAAGTTTGATTAGTTGGTTAGATGCATAGATATATTTCTAGATATACTTTACAAGAAGTAATAATAGCTCTCTTTTTCTCTCTTTCTCTTTCTCTCTCTCTCTCTCTCCTTTTTTTCCCTCTCGTACTTTCCACTAGGAAATTTCTACGACGATTCGTTAGAAACATCGGACAGAGGTGACTTTGAGAAGAGGAGGATGAACTTGACTCTCCTAACGTATCGTAGGTTGCCCACCACTGTCATCGTCGTCCGGGGAAAATATGAAAGTCGAGAGTGGCGGGTGGTGAGTAGAGAGGGTGGAGGGTGAAGAGTGAAGGAGGGTGTTGAAAAAGGAGCGAACGAGGGTCGCGACCGTAGAAAGAGAGTAGGGAGGCAGGATGAGGGAAAGTGCAATGTCTGTCTTCCCCTCCCCCTCTCCCTCCCTCCCTTCCACCTCGTCCATGTACACTCCGACGGCCATAGCTGTCTCTCACACTCGAGGAAATGCATATAGAGGGGTTGGGGTGTGTTGCGTGAGCTCGCGCATACGCGACAGAGCTTCCTCTCAAATCTCTCCTCTTCGTTCCTCTCTTCTTCTCTTTCCTTCTCCTTCCTCTTTCCCTTCTTTCTTTTTCCCTCATCCTCCTCCATGGCTGGGATCTCGCAGACGCCGCGACACCGGTAAACACGGTACGCTCTTGAAAAATAGAACGCTCGTTAATGTATTCAAAACGGATCGCGTTGTCGTGCCAAAAAGATACGGGGATGAAAGAGCAAAAATCCCTCTCTTGCACCCTCTAATATTCCTCCTTTTCCTTTCTCATTGCACTCATGCTTTAATCATCTCGATGTTGCAATTAACGAGCCATGACTGTTAAAGACGTGTTCGAGAAATTTTGTTCCACCTAATGTATTTTATAGGTGTAGACTTTATTTTATTTTCTTTTATTTCATTATTCGTATGTAACGTTGATCGATCGATTTAATTAAGCTGCCGGACATTTGAACATCTCAGTTCTATTAAATACGTAGTTACATCTGTAATTATAAGAGAATATCTTTCGCAAATGTAGCCTTTTCGTTTTTTATTTCTTCGATAAAAAAATATTTATCAATTAAAGCTCAAGGAGGTTGAATTTTTATAATCCTTCGAAAAATTTTCCTTTCTTCTTCTTCTTCTTTTTTTCTTTTTTTTTTCTTTTCTTTTTTTTTCTTCTCTTTTTTTTATTTTAATCTTTCGTTTATGATCCTTGGAAAAATGAAAGCTCGACGGATCGAAAAAAGTGAAAAAGAAAGAGAAAGAGAAAAAGAAAAAAGAAAAGAAATATCTTCACTAAACGATCAAGGATTTGATTTTACTTTGGAACGGGGGCATTGGTGCCATCCAGACTGCCGCATCGAAATGTCGCAGCATCCTGAGACGACGAGAGAGAGAGAGAGAGAGAGAGAGAGAGAGAGAGAGAGAGAGAGAGAGAGAGAGAGAGAGAGAGATAAGGATAGTGAGAGGAGGAAAGAGAAGGCCGAGAATTTTCTTGGCAGTATCCCAAGAGAGTTGAACGTACCGTCTAATTTTACGTGCACTCGTAGAACGATGGGCGCTTTTCACTCTAGGTCTAGTGCAAATACCGCGTGTCCTTCCACCGAATTCAAGCTAGAGGAAACAGCTAATACTTAAGAACTTTCATTCTTGCGTATCAAGATTTAATGTTTCTTGGAACGACAAGTGAAAGGATGAAAGCTTATCTTAGTAGAGTATAAAGATTGTCTTTCAGTATTTTTTCTTCAAAAAAAAAAATTCATTATAAATCTGTAATGGCTGTAATTATCATTTCTAAATTTCATATGCGATTAAACGAATCTTCAAAAGATTTCTAGTATCATTTAGATGAATATAAAATTATAATTGTCAGGAAAGCAGGAGTTATAATCTTTATCGTTTGATGTGAAAAAAAAAAAAAGAAAAAAGAACAGAATGGAAGTCAAAAAAGACAAAAAAAAAAACACAGAAAAAAATTCAACAAATCGCATCCGTCTAGTTTATCGATGGTAGTAACCGTTGTGTTTCTGTAAAATCGATCATAGAATATGAGAAAGGCAGCAAAGTTTTCTCCCTGAGGGAATAAGAAATGCTGTCGGAAGGTCGTGAGAGAAAAGGAGGAAGAGGAAGAAGAGATAAGAAAGAGGAGAGGAGAAGAGAGAAAAAGAGAGCGAGAGAAAGAGAGAGAGAGAGAGAGAAGGTAGTAATCGAGCTAGAACTCCCCATCCCTTGGAGAGTCCTCGTCTGGCTTCTGGAAGAAGGTTGTAGGGTAGCGTTAGTGGTGGTGATAGTGGTGGTGGTGGTGGTGGTGGTGGTGGTGGTGGTGGTGGTGGTGGTGGTGGTGTTGGTGGTGTTGCTGCTACCGCTGTTACTGCCGCTACTGGTGGCGATGTTTCTCTTGGTGGTAGTGAAGAGAAGCTAGAGAGAGGAGGTTGAGGTCGTCGGCGCTCGCGGGAACGAGGCATTGACCTCCAGTGAGTTAGGATGTCTGCCGGTATTGATTCGGTGACTCGGTGCAGCGGACTCGGGGGCGGTAAAACGGGAATACCGGGATGTCGAGGAGGGTCTGGCTGAGAGACGTGAGAGGAGAAACGAGAAGGAGGACGCAAAGGGAGACGCGCTCGGCGCATCCAGACGAGGACCAACAGCGTTTCTTTCTTTCCTTCTTCTACTTTCAGAAAGCTCCGGAGGAAGTTCGAGGAGGTTTGAGGGTGCAACGTACTGGGGCAAACTTTCCCCTTTCACCCTCTTTTCTCCCTCCAAAGCCCCTTCTCCATCGGTCGACGAAAAGAGAAACGAGCGTTACCGGCAAGGATGCTTGCCAACTTGAAAGACCTATTAAAAAATCTTTCGTTCGTGGTTGGGGATTGGTAAGATAGGGGGAGGAGGGGAGAAAAAGGGGGCGGACCATCTTTGTACGATCGTTTCGACGCTCTTGTCTCGAGTAGAAAGAAATCTCCACTCCGTTAAAATATCAACGTTTCTGGAAAATCCTGCTTCCCAACTTCTCTCGAGCGAACGCTATTGTTCCTTCGGAGTGAACGAGTATTATGGATCGATAAAAAAACAGAGGGTTCAAAGAAGTACAAAAAATAGAGAGAAAGACAGAGAAAGAAAGAGAGAGAAAAAGAGAGAGAAGTAATGCCGGTTTCCATTTCTTCGACGTCTGGAATTGGGATCGATCGACGTACATATAGTATAACACGTATATATAGATGTATGTAGGTACATACGCAGACTTTTATGTCGAACGAAAGAGACTGCAACTCGTGTACGTTTTGGTTGGTTGGTCGGTGGTGAGGGCGAGTAATACAGTAGAAAGAAAGAGGATCGGGAGGGATATGGCGCAAATCAGGGGTAAAAGAGAGAGAGAGAGAGAGAGAGAGAGAGAGAGAGAGAGAGAGAGAGAAAAGGCTGTGGTGCAACAGGGAGGTAAACGGTAGGGCAGACGAGTCGATCGGGGGACGAAATTCTCTGCACAGACAGGATGGCGGCACTGGGGCGAACTTTCGCTCTCTCGTGCTGCATCGACGTGCTACTATGCCACTGCCACGCCCCGTAACTTTTAAAATCGGTTATTCGTAACTTACAATTCGTAATTACGATAAATCACGACATTTTTATATAGGGATATACTTAACTACAATATCGTATTAATATTTATCTATATCTGTTAAAATATATAGAAGTTAAGAATTCATTTTAAAAGAAAAAAAAACTGTATCTTCTTATATCGATTAATTAATTAAAAATCTTGAGAATCATTTGGATGAAATGAAAATGAAATATCATAAAACAATAAAATAAAATAAAACGTATTGGATTTTTTTTTTAAGAACGTAAATCGATCGTATTTTGTTTTCCAGTGTCTACTTCAAAAAAAAAAAAAAAAAAAAAAGAGAAAAAAAAAGAAAAAAGCGTGGATAATCGTTCCTATTCGATCGGTAATTGCAATGAAATTTCCTTGAGTGTCGCGTATATCGAATTGATTTTTAATTAAGTTTATACGAAAGACTTTATACTCGAGGTATTCTCATTTGATTGCAATCATTAAGGAATTTGATTTGCATAAAATTAATTTCTACGTATCACGATTTATCGACGACGAAGATGACGACAACGACCGAACAGGCCTGACGATGGCTGCAAACAAAGATGGCTGACGCCGGTAACTACCGAAGATATCCGACGACGACGACGATCATCTTTAAAATCTTTGAAATATCTTTGAAAATCTTCAGCAATCTTGGACTATCTTGGATTATCTCTGAATATTTTCGGATATTTTTGGAAATCTTTGTTTCTTTCGACGTCGTTGGAGTCATCGTTGGTACTTTTTGGCCATCTTCGTCGTCGGCTATCGTCGGTTATCGTCGTCTTCCTTTTCATATATCATAATAATATACATATCACAATAATGTTGATGGTTTCGGTGATGAAAGGTTCCCTTCGACAATGAGACGACGTGGCAGTGAAGTGCATGCATAAAAGGGCTGCCTGCGAAGATGGTGTTGGTGGAGAGAAGCCCAGGGGCCTTGGATAGAGGCAGAAAAAAAAAGAAAAAGAAAAAAGAAAAAATAAACGAGAGCGAGAGAGAGGTAGAGGGAGAGGGAGAGGAATGGAGTGTTTCTCCGGGAAGGGTTGTCTGTCTAGACGGATCGTTGTTTGGAGTAAACTGTGACCGTGAATCGACGTCATGTAGCGGGTGACTAGAAAGAAAAAATTTAATCCTAATCTACTTTTAATTATGCATTATTTGAATAAAAAAAAATAAAATAAAATAAATTAAGCAAGAATACATTAATGATGATAATAATAATAGTCAGTAAGGATAAAAAGAATGTTTGACTCGTTAGCAAATCGCTCTATTTCTTTTTTTGTTTGCTTTTTTTTTATATTTGGATTAACACATCGTGCGTATTATTTAAAATCCATGTAATTTATATCTATTAAAATTATCAGAGAATTTTCTTTCCCTCTCTCTCTCTCTCTCTCTTTCTCTCTATAGATATATATATATTTTTCTTTTCTTTTTTCTTTTTTTTTTTTTTTCATATCAGACACAAATTAGACTGACCAATTTCCGAGAGCACTTCGATCGGCCGAAGATTTATAGATAAAGTAGCTATTATCGTGGCGATAATACAACGTTACATGCAACGAGCGCAGTTGCACGCGATATCGCGAGTCCGTCGACTTCAAAGTAGTCACGGGGTCATTAAGCTTCGAGGCCATTGTACGCGATACGAAATTTTGTTTCTCAAATTTGCATATTCAAATTAAACATCGTAAGAAATTAACGCTATAACGTTATCGTCTAAGGAATCACATCTTAGCGATACCAGATCTATTATCTGATTGTTTTAATCGTTCTTTTACCGTGAAAGTAAATTTCCTTTCAATTTCCTACTTACCAGAGCGATAAATTAACTCATAATACTTGTTTCATCGTCCTGTTATATTATAATTAAATCGGATACGTGATATTTAAGAGAAATCTAAACTAACAATTGGTATTTAATTGAAGATAAAAATACAAGACATAAAGATATGTATGTATTCGTTATAAGATAGTGATTAAGGTACGTCGCATTAACACGACGAGAGAAAGAGAGTTGAAAGGATACAAAAGGGAACGAGAAAAAGAAGAGGAAGGAAAAAAAAAAGAAAAAGGAAAAGAAAATCGTAAATCGTTACTCGACATCGTTACTTCAGCACCCCTTTCGTCGAGAGCGTACGAATGAGAAAAACCACCATGGGCAGACACAACGAGCATAACGGGGAATATCAATGTCGTACCCAAAGTAAAAGTGCCTACGCGAGACGGACTAATTGCACACTTCATATTCGCTGGAGAAGAAGCAAGATTTCTAGACGACAACCACCCCCTTTTTCTCTCTCTCTCTCTTTCTTTTTCCCTTTTCCACCCGATATCCCTGAGCCCTTGTTGGCTTGTCCACTCGTTCTTTACCCTTCGTAAACCCATCGTCTAACCGAACTAGGTTGAAGTTCTCTTTCCTTCTTTCTCTCTCTAATTAGCAAGTAACTGGATTTGTTATTCTCTCTAATGGAGGTTAACGACTGACATCTGCAATTGAAATGACCCGACTATAATTATGGACGATGACAAATATAGACGATGAATGTAGCAGTTTGATTTTAACACGACTCCTATTTTTGCCAAGTTAAATATTAAAATATTTTATATTTTAAATCGTTTCATTTCGAATCTCACAAAGGACAATGGACAATTTCTTTTTTATTTCTTATTCTTTTTATTTGTTTTTTTTCTTCTTTTTTTTTTCTTTTTTGTTCTTTTTTTTTCTCTTGTAATCAGTATTAAAAATTATACCTTTCCAATTAATATCTCGAGTTTCATTATATTACCGATCGTATAAATAATGAGATTGGCAAGTTCATTCGAAACAAAACGCTCAGATATTCCCTCGTTTCATAGAACATACAAGTTCTTACTCGGCAACCCTTTTTGCGAGACGGCCCTCGTATACCGCTCATTATTATTAACGCTCGTGTTATCGCGCGGTACACAGGTATACCGCATAAGAAAGGTCGATCGACGATGACGAAGGTGAGGAAGCAAAGAGAAAATGAGAGAAAGAGAGAAAGAAGAGGGTGGAACGACCGGTTGGCATAAATTGGCAAGACTGCTTGATGCACCCTCGGCGCCTACTTCATCCCCTTCATCTAGACGTACAATACAATATCACGAAAGAAGAGAGCGAGAGAAAGAAAGAAAGAAAAAAAAGAGAAAAAGAAAGAGAGAGAGAGAGAGAGAGAGAGAGAGAGAGAGAGAAAGAGAGAGAAAGACAGAGAAAGACAGAGAGATAGTGAAAACGAAATATTCCGTCCATCCCAGACGTTTAAGTATTCCTCGGACGGCATTTGGGAATCGGCGGTGGAGGGGTAGGAGAAACGCGACGATGAGGAAGATGGTAGGGAGGGGTTGTTCGATGGTAGGGGTACCAGTAGGGGAAGAGAATGAAAGCAGCAGGAGACGACAGACAGAGGGGAATACGGGTTTGAGAGAGAGAGAGAGAGAGAGAGAGAGAGAAAGAGAGAGAGAGAGAGTAGTCGATGGCTCGACTCTTGCAAAAGCCTCGACTCCGTTTCCATGTGAGGGTGCAGACAGGAAGGGGTGAGCAACCCCTCGTCGCCGTCTGGCGCATAGGCGTAATGCAGCGTAGTATGACGCGCCAATGACCCGGTCAACCGTTATCCTAACGCGGAGGAACATTATTTTCGAGGCACCTGTCCGATCTTCTTTTTCTAACATATATTATACATTTATATTTATATTTATTGTTTTTCTTTATCTTCTTTATCTATTTAAAATTTATTCATTTCTTTTTCTTTTCTTTTTTTTATATATATATATATTTTTTTTTCTCTTATTAACGTTTAACACGTTCACCAAAGTGACATGGAATAATTGCAAATAAACGAGAATATTAATCTTATACGTAAGTGAGATATTTTATAATTGCAAATAAACGAGAATATTAATCTTATACGTAAGTGAGATATTTTATAATTTCATAAAAATAAATTTCCAGAGAAATAATGAAAGTTTATACAGGGATGCACCTGATCAATGATACCTGCTGAACGATGGAGAAATAAAATGCCAGGGTACATAATCTATATAGATCTTTGGCACTCGCTCAAAATCCTTAGACGAAAATAAAGAAAGAGTGGTTGAAAAGTCGAAGGGTTAGATCGTTAAGAGAGATTACTCGAACGATGACTCGTGACTCGCCAGTTTTCAAGCACCCTTTTCTATCGTATATATGTAATTGCGATCGTACTCGTCGAGCCAAACGAGCACGTTTGCATCCCCGAACATAGACAGACAGAGAGAAAGAAAGAGAGAGAGAAAGAGAAAGAGAGAGAGAGAGAGAGAGAGAGAGAGAGAGAGAGAGAGAGAGAAAGAAAGAGGTGTGTGTGCCGGTTTTGGGGTAGAACGAGGTGTGTTTGTGCACTCGTCTAGGATTATGTTTGAGTATGTGCGTTTGTATGCGCACGCTTGGACACGAGCGAACGGTAGCACT
Organism: Vespa mandarinia; assembly: GCF_050613455.1. Lineage (NCBI taxonomy): Eukaryota > Metazoa > Arthropoda > Insecta > Hymenoptera > Vespidae > Vespa > Vespa mandarinia. The sequence goes on from NC_140829.1 coordinate 3,807,285, forward strand.
CGTATGTGCGATGCGCGCGCAAGCATGGTGCAGTGGAGGTCATCCACCTGAAAGGTCGGGGTCACACTCGCGGTCGTAGCCCGACGCTCTGACACTAGAGGGTGCCTTAGGAAGGAGAATCGAATGAAAGGGTGGGAAAGCTTCGAAAAGTAGGGGTGGTTATCGCCATAGCAACAGTCGCACAGTCAAGGCTAGACTATAGGCTCTCTCTTTCTCTCTCTCTCTCTCCCTCCTTTCTCATAAGTAGAGTGGGGGTGTAATACATAGTACATGTAGTATTACATTGTGTGCGTATTCTTCGTTTCTTCTTGTCTGCCTTCGACTCGTTCGTAGAAGGAAGGAAGAAAGGGGTGTTCGGTAGTTGGTGCAGTGAGGGAATAAAGAAGGGTTGGAGGAGGAGGAGCGAAGCAAAACGGTCAAACAGACGGACGGGAGGGTAGGCGTAAAAGAGGGCGGTAATGGGGATGGATAAAAGAGCGGATGAATTACGCCATACCAATTTTCAATATATAACAATCAAATATTTTCTTCATTGATTGTAATGTTTCATCTTCGATATTATTCGATAATTTCAAAATACATTTCATTATTTATCTAATATCGATTGGAAAATTAATAAAATAATTTTCTATTTAAATAATCGACAAGATTGTTGTCATTTTCACAATATATAATATTTATTACATGTATTAACTATTAATAAAAGATAATGACTCGTATTCATTTTTAATTGTCTACTTTATGACGAATACTATGAAATGTAATATATTATATAAGTAAATTTGAATGAATAATTTCGAGGAAGACTTGAGACTGATACGTAATCAAGAGACGCGTATAAAATGATTATGAATATAATATTATCTTATCGATGATTATATATGGTAAACCCAAATTGAATTCTAGCAGTGCGAAAGAAACAGAAAGAGAGAAAGAGAGAAAGAGACATAGAGAAAGAGAGAGAGAGAGAGAGAGAGAGAGAGAGACATCGAAGTACGAATCGTAATAATGTTCAATTATTTTCGATCGTTTAATGATCTTTCATTCGAGAAGGGGCGGTCAGTGACATTCAGACGTAAACGATCATCGCGATCGATGATCTCGAGAATATTAATGCCGATAATATAAGGATGATAATCGACTTTACACGCAAGGGGAACGGATAATGCATAGTCACGTCGATTTCGTTGCGTGACGTCACCATCGACCGTTCTTCGTTCTCCCTCACGACACGCGACTATTTCTCTTTGACTCTCTCTCTCTCTCTCTCTCTCCTTTTCTCTTTCTCCTTTTTTTTCTAGATCTTGACCTACCGTAAAGACGTAACACCATTTATCTTTGCCAAGCGTTCCGGATTAAAACAAGTATCGAAAAGCCAACTGACATTTCCATAATAAATAGTCGAGCGAACATTTGAGATAAAGTCAACGAGGATCAATAAGGATCAATGAGGATCAATGAATACTTGTATTAAGTTTTACGCGAACATGTCGAAGGACAACTATTGAACTCGGTTCTTTCTTCCATCGAGACATTGAAATATTTCTTCTTATATCCTTCGAACGTATTAATTTCATTTATTTATATGATATTTCTGCATGATCCATTTACGATTTACGATACGTATGTATATCATTCGTTGTTTGTGATTAAATGATTCTCTCGTTTAAACTTACGAACTTTAGAAGATATATATATATATATATATATATATATATATATATATCACATGCATGCATATATACGTCATATCATTTCGAGTAATCCTATTCGTATCTTTATCTGCATTCTTATTTGTCTTTCAAGTAATCACTTATTAGAACTCGCGTTATTTTTATGAAGAAAAGAAAAAAGAAAAGAAATAAAAAAAAAGAAGAAGAAAAAGAAAAAAAAGAAAAAAAAATATTACATACGCATATCGAATGAAAATTGCAAAATGCAAGCATTAATATAAATATGTAAGTTTACATACATATATATATATATATATTTAAATTATAAATACGTTGTTTATCGGTTCAATCGTTATTGGGATGACATTCTTAAATTTTTCAATCGTACGATAAAAGTCTTCATATACTCGATAGAAATCTATGGATTTTCCTGAGTGATCCATCAAGATTTTATCCTATATCAACGTATTATGTTAGATCTTTGATATTAAAAATTCGATTTTTGTGTTTTTTATACAGTCAATCAACGAATTCGTATATGGCATTAATTAATGAGACGGTTTACGACGACGTGAGATTCGTTTGATAACGCAATGCTCAATGTCAAATCCAGAAAATCTTTAATGATACGACGACGATTATTCGCCGAAAAGAATTTTCGTCAAAATTCTTTTGTCGTAGGTCGCACACCGAATTCATCACTTATGACGTGTATTTAACAAACAGAAAAATCGCTGCATATATATATATATATATATATGTACGTATTGCATTTACGAGCTTATTAAGACGTGATGTTAGCGAAAGATAAAAGAACGAGACGAGGAAAATAATCGACGCAAATAATATTCAGACATGTTTTACATAAACAGAATTTATATTTTCCATCAATCCAAACAATGTTACGGAAGATATTATCGAAATTGTATTTAATGTACCATTTAATGACCTATTTCTTTGTTTTTCTTTTTTATTTATTTTTTTTTTTTTTTGTTAAGAAATTTATTTTCATTCGTAATATAAAATTCTATAAATCAATTATCTAGAATTTCTTCTTCTTTTTTTCTTTTTTTTTTTTCTTTTCTTTTGTCTATTCTCATGAAAATATTTTGTTCATATTATATCGAAAACAATGGAGATAGCGAAGATGATCAAATTAAATGGGACACCCTATACATATATATATATATTATATACGACGTTATGTATTTGCATTGACAAACGATAAAGGCTACGGGGTTAAGGAAATAAAAGCATTGATATGAAATGCGTGTCTGAAGATACGATATCTGACGGCCGGTAGAAATCGTCCTCTAACCGACCGTTCTTCGTTTCGACATTTTTAATGTTAACAGAAATTATCACAGGTGATACCGGCGCCGGCTTACGGCAACGTTTGCGTGCCACGATGATAATTTCGAAACTTACACGGAAAATGATGACTCCTTTTTATTTATTCTCATTGAATCCACAATTAAAATACGCAGCAAGCAGTATGTAGAATCAAATCTTTATCATATCTATTTTCGTGAACATTGATATTGGACTTACTTATTAAAATATTTCGAATTTATTTTAATGATACTTGAATAAAAATGAATATGGTCGAACGGAAATGTAAATTTTTTTTTCTTTTTTTTTTTTTCTTTCATTCAAACCACTCCTCCACCCTTGGCCTCCTGCCCTCTGTCTTTTGATCGTACGAAAAAATAATAATTGAAATTAAAAAAAAAATGCAAAGTAACTTTTTCCCCATTCTCCACTTTCCTTTCGTATTATCAACTCGTATCGTTCAATCTTATTTATCGAAAAATATGTATCGTGGGTAAATCATTTCGATTGATTGTACTTTTGTATTCGCCATTGGCATTCAATTAATAAAATATAAACGGCGATGCATATATGTCTGTATGGATGTATGCACGTGCGAAATGTATATATGTATGTGAAACGTCATCGTTTCGAGGAAAAAAAATTTGCAAGTCTCCTCACGGACACTTTATGAATCGCCGACGGATTATATTATTTTCCTCTTAGCTAGTCTTTTCTATGTTGATAAGTATGTACAAAAATGCGAATGTATCTATATGTATGTGTTTATATACATATATATACATTTATGTATGATCTAAACTATCAATAAACTTTCTAATCAAGATCGCGTCGTAGTCAATTACCTTTAAAACATTTTAAAACGTTAGAATTGAATCGTAGAGATTCGAGAACTGAAAATTAAAGCGTAGCAAAGAAAGCGAATCTCCTCCACCTGTTATTAGAATTATATTAACTTTCGCAACTAATTCTGAATATGCTTCGTTAAATACGAACATTAAATTCAACGTTGCCTTTATTTATTAACACTTAACGCATCTTTAAAAACATTAATATCGCATGAATCGAGAGATTTGTTTTGATATTAATTCAATCGCGAAATAGTGATTTAGATCAAGATTTTTCTATTTGCACTCTTTGGTAATAGAGCTTTCAATTTTTCTTTTTTTTTTAATTTTTTTTCATTTCTTCTTTTTTTCTTTTTTTTTTTTCTTTTTTTTTAAAAATACATTTCAAATATAATAATAAAACCGTGAGAATAATAGAAATAGAAATGTTCGAAGAGAGATACATTGTAATATATTATGACGAATCGTTCTTCGTATTGTCTAAATATAATTAGTATATTTAAAATCATAGATTTAATAAAAGAATAAAATTAAAATAGATAGACAGATAAATCGAAAGAGAGAGAGAGAGAGAGAGAGAGAGAGAGAGAGAGAGAGAGAGAGAGAGGAGGGGGAGAGTAGAGTGGGTCAGAATATCTCTCTCTTTCTCTCTCTAAGGGCTCGGAACAAAGACCGGTTCTCGTATGAAGGTCACTAGTTCAATGGCGCTTATATACGCCGAGAGAAGCTCCTTGCCGAAGGCCGTTTCACTTTCGTCGAAGGCTACCAAAAACCGTTTCGAACGTCTCCTACTTGGCCAATCCACTTGCACTTTCCTGTCGTCAGGTTTAAGGCTACTTTGTCAAAAGAGAGAGAGAGAGAGAAAGAAAAAGAGAGAGAGAGAGAGAGAGAGAGAGAGAGAGAGAGAGAGAGAAAGAAAGATCGGTTAAGCAACAGAGATAAAATATATAGAAAGAATCGGTAACTTTTACATACGAGATTTAAAAAAAAAAAAAAAAAAAAGAAAAAAGAAAAAATGTCGTCTTCTGACGATAAAATGTCGAAAGATCGTTTATAAGGCCATCGTCGAATAAATTAAATATCTCGTAGAATAGACATATCATTATTTAACGCCTGCAATAGTAAATATGTATATACGTATATATTTATCGTTTTTGTAGAAAATTATAATTTAAGAAGGATATCAAGTAAATAGATATATCGATATTTTATACCGATAATTCCGATAAAATGAAAACTAATACATATGTCGATGGCTTGAAATAAAATATTGGAAAATTCTCTTGTGGTATATTCTTTCTGATAAAGAAAAAATAAATAAAAAGAAAAAAAAAACAAAAGAAAGAAAAAAGAAAAAGAAAAT
>NC_140829.1:3817500-3855000 GCF_050613455.1 Vespa mandarinia
TGTCATACGTCTCGAGAATCGAAGAATACGAAAGTTTCCTTAAGTTGATCGATTTAACTCTAAGGAATAAACCACATATATACCGGTCTTCGCGCTCAAGAGAAATCCTTGACCTCTCACGATCGACCTAGAATAACCCTAATAGAAGAACGTTACCACTTAGAAACGTTTAGACTCTCTAACGCGGATGGACAAAAAATTTCTAATGATAGGATTTAATATCTCTTATTATTAAGCTCATTAAGTTTCATTCATTTCGCAAAGGCATTCATAAGGAGGAAGAGAGAGGGAGAAAGAGAGAGAGAGAGAAAGGGAGGGAGGGCCTGATCCCTTAAAGATCAAGACTCGTTTTGTCCCTCTTGTAACGCAAACTTTTGTCTCCAATTGTCAAACTAGTCCCAGTTTTAATATATTTCTTTTTAGATCGATCTAAAAGATTTTGTTAAATATCTATTTATCTTTTGCAACGATTAAACTAATCTATATATGACAAACAAAATATATCATATATCAATGTTCCTTTTAGGACAATTTGGTAAATGGTTTAGATTTAGAAAAAAAAGAAAGTACAATTCTACGGGGATATTTGCATGAATCTTCTTCTTTTCCTTTTTTTTTTTTTTTTGTTTCTCTTTGTTTCGTTCTACATTGCAAATGGAACACGGAAAAGATTAACGTAGATCCGTTTCGTTATTTAATCGTATTCGAAATCGATAATATTCGATACAAGTCGTGTCTTATAATTCGTAATAATTTCAACGTAATAAATTACAATACGTAAATATCTGTTCGGCTATGAAAGATATGTTTAAGTTTAGGAATGAATTTGATTGATAAGGCTACTCGATTTCGAAATATTCCCGGGTCAAGTTCCAACCGAGTCTTTCTTCGATTCGATCGAATCTCGGATCGAAGTGGGAGCGCTCGCTGGTAGATAGTCGTTGCATCGAGATGGATGGATGGTCATGGAGAGTGCGTCGAAGCGGGTTGCGGGGGCTGATCGATAAAAGCGGCGGCGGTCGGGTTCACGAGCCTCATTCAAGGACAAGGCCACGTGATAGCGGCCGCGCAACCGCGCTCGCGCATTCGACCACCCGTGCCTATCGGAGCGCCGTTTCGACTCACAATCAGTGCCGTATCTATAACTCGATGGGCCAAGTCATATTCGTCGTTCTCTTAATATACGTCATTATTCCAACTCTTTTGTCTTTCTTTTTTCTTCTTTTTCTTTCTGACTTTTTTTTCGTCGAATTCGATTATCCTCTATATTATTTTTTATCTTTACAGAGTTATGACATATATATATGTGTGTGTGTATATATATATATATATATATATATATATATATATATATGTAATAAACGATATAATCATTGGCGTTGAATCATTTCTACGATTTAATGTATTTTCTTTATCAACGTTTCGTTAATAATCTTTATAGGATAATACTGAACAAATAAATGAGTCGCGTGATCGAAGATAAAAGAAAAAAAAAAAGAGAGAAAAAACAAAGAAGAAAAAAAGAATTAAAAAATAAAAATTTGATAGGGTCCGACGATCGTAAAGATACTGTCCTGATCGTCCCGATATTCGTAAAATCTGTCTCCCCAAACATACCAATACTTTTCCGTACTCGTGTTCTACTTTCGTCGTCTTTCTTTACTCGACTCCTCTTCCATAAGTTCTCGAGGGAAACGAAATAAAATACTTTTAATGTTTTAACAATACGTACCTGTATAAGTCGCTTCTTAACTTTTTCTCTCGTAATTCATTCTTTCCCTAATAACAAGAATCAGGAAGAAAAAGAGGAGATTTATCGTTCGGTAGCCCAACGAATTCGATATTTGTCCGACCTACGAAGAGACAATTTTTTAGGTTAGGTTACGGAATAAAAAAGAAGAAGAAAAAGAAAAGATGGTCAATATTATACCAAGAAATATATATATATATATATATATATATGTAGTAATAAAATAAAGTCGTTGGACTTGCTCGTTTCTCCTCTCTCTCTCTCTCTCTCTCTCTCTCTCTCTCTCTCTCAAGAAATACAGAGAATGTCAGTCAGGAGTGTTAATAAGGATCACCGGGCCAAGAGAAAGAAAGACAGAGTGATAGAGAAAGAGAGAGGGGTGATAAAAGGGAAACGAATTTTCGAAGAGAAAAAGAAGGGAGGTTGGTGATTCGGTGAGGTGGGGCGGGGGACGCGGCGGGGGGCGGGTGGGAAAGGGGAAATGCGTACGCTCCTCACTAGGAGATCTCTACGAGAAATACGTGGCGTGGGGTCAGTGTAGTAGTTGATGCGTGCATATGCACGCAGGCAAGTATATAGAAAAGAGCCTTGTGTCATACGTACAATAGTTACATATATACATACATGCGTCATATATATATATATATATACATATATATATTTTGTATGTACACACATATATAAACATGTACGTACACACGTACGTAGGTATATAGATACGCATACATATATCCCATACATACATAATAAATAAGTATATCGTGTCGTGAGCTCGAACGTCGAACGTTATAGGTCGGGAGCTAGCTCTCACTAGCTGAGACCGAGAACGAGAGCGAGACCGAACGAGAGTGTGGTGGGGGGAAGGAGGTTGGGCGATACGGAGAGAGGGAGGAAGGGAGATAGGTAGGCAGATAGGTAGGGAGGTGTAGGGAGGCAGAACGCAAAGCAGACGCGCTTATGCACGGCGAATCGGTCGTCCTCGTCGCCGTCGGTCGCGACTCGGTCGACCACTCCGATCGGCGCACACTCTCACTTTCGCCGGCGCCGATGACGGTACTCGTCGTCGTCGGCTTCGTCGCCGCCCGCGCACGAGGACGAACGACGTGACTAATATTTTTTTCTTTTTATCCCTCTTTTCTCCACTTCACGTTCATTATATCGTTTCGTTTCGTCGTTTCATTGTATTTATTACGTGGAGATCAAGAAAAGAAAAGAAAAGAAAAAAAAAGAAAAATAAAGAAAAAGAAAGAAAGAAAGAAAGAAACAGAAAGGTAAAGAAAACGGGAGAGAGAGAGAGAGAGACTAAAGTAGAAACGAAGTAGAAAGACGGGTTAGCGAGTAAGCAAGCGCGTTTTTTTCTTTTTTCTGTTTTTTTTTCTCTTTTTATTAACGGTTTTTGCCTTTTTTTTTTTTATTCTTTATTTTTGCCCACGAGTAGAGCAGGAATTGATAGAAGAATGACGAGGTATATCGATAAGTGATCGTACGTTTTTCCAAGAATTTCCTCGGTTAATCGAATAACAAGATCGAAGGAACCAGAGTTTTCTTTTTTTTCTTTTTTTTTTTTTTTGAAAGTGATCATTGAACACAAAAAAAAGAAGAATATTACCGTTACTCTAGTTTGTATATATATATATATAGCAGAGAGAGGGAGTATATATATATATATACATAAGGAATATATATACATATAAGAAAAAGGGGGAAAATTAGGTTTAACGTCTGTCAGGTTGTCGTCGATCGGTAAATTACGTGAGGATTCATGGGGAGGGGGAATTCGCGTCCGGCAACGAGAAGAACCAAAGCGACCGTTGTTCTTCTTGCGTACGAACGTTGAGAAACTGTCTCTCACGCACGTTGTCTCTTTCTCTCTCTCTCTTTCTCTCTCTCTCTCTCTTTCTCTCTCTCTCTCTCTTTCTCTCTCTCTCTCTCGTACTAAATTCTCTTTCTTTTTCTCTTTCTTCTTCTCCGCTTGCTTTTCAAGGAAGAGGATCTTGTCGCATGCGAGAAAGAAGAGGGGAGAAATAGGAAGGAAGGAGGAAGAAAGAAGAAAGAAGAAAGAAGAAGAAGAAGAAGAAGAAGTGGAACAAGAAGAGGAAAAAGAAGAAGTAGAATAAGGAAGAAGAAGGAAGAAAAACGAATACTAAAGGGAAAAGGTTTCTTTTTTCATTTCTTTTCATATATTTCCTCTTATTCCCGTCGAAGAGAAAAGAAGAGGAGAGTCTTCGGTTGCGCACGCGGTTCGTCCTCGCGGTGGCCCCCGTAGGAGAGGGAGCGGGAGGGGATTGGGGGAGGGAGTTCGGTCGGTCGGTCGGTCGAACGGACGAACGGACGGGTGGTTGGGCGGGAGGGTGGACGGTCGGTCGGTCGGTCGGTTCGTTGGTTTCGCGCGAAACTGCCCGATTAGTTCGAAGTGCCGCCGCGAGAGTTTCCGCGGCAGGTGGCACGCGCCAGCAGCAGCAGCAGCAGCAGCAGCGTCAGCGGCGGCGGCGACGGCGGCGGCGGCGGCAGCAGCAGCGGCGGCGGCGGCGGCAGCGGCGGCGGGTGGTAAAGACATTGACCGTGACATTCGCGTCGGGAGCAGGCCGCACGTAGTACGTATGAGAACGCGAGAGACGAGTGAGTTGCGAGACAAGACGATAAGGAGCAACAGCAACAGAAGCATCAGTAATACCAGTAGCTCCAGTAGCAGCTACAACAGCAGCAGCAGCAGCAACAGCAGACCACCATCTCTTACGACAGAAGAGCGTAAGATAGATGGATAGATAGGGAGAGAGAGGGAGAGCAGAGGGAGAAAGAGAGAGAAAGAGAGTGGGCCAACGTATCTCGATTCTCGATCGTCCATAGTGGATATACCGTGACGCCGTAGATCCTCGCGCATAAAATATATTCCTCGCGTAAAGGAGCTTTCTATTCGATTGCGATAAAGTGTTGAATAGTGCGATATATATATATATACGTGTGTGTATATGTATATAATACATATATATTAATAATGAGATAGTAATTTTGAGAGTGATCAGTGACTACATATATATATATATATATATATATATATATATATATATATATATATTTATATATGTTTTGTTTCTTCTCGATGTGACGAATTATTTACGGTGATTATAATCGACGTCTATTTATTTCGTGTTTCTACGGGAAGTGTTAAAAGAAGGAGATAGAGAAAGAAGAAGAAGAAGAAGAAGAAGAAGAAGAAGAAGGAGTAATAATAGTAGTAGAAGAAGAAGAAGACCGGCGGAGAGAGGAAAAGGGAGAATATTCGTTGGGACCCGCGTGGCGCGGGGTGAAATTATTCGAAGGTGGCTCACGCGGCGAGGGACAGGGCCGCCGAACTGCAGGCGGAAGTGAGGAGCGCCATCAGGGTGCTGCATGGCTGGTGTCCGAGGCCGCCGGGCCAGGGCCACGCCGGCGGCATCGCGCGTTCCGACACGGTCCTGATGTCGCCACAGACCCAAATGCGACCACCCAGATCAGCACCTGTTAACAATACCGTCAGTACTAACAATAACAACAACAACAATAACAGCAGCAGCAGCAGTAGTAGCAGTACCAGCAACAGCAGCAGCAACAGCAGTAGCAGTAGCAGTACTACCACGAACAACAGCAGCAGCAGCAGTAGCAGCAGCAGTAGCAGCAGTAGTAACAACAACAACAACAACAATAACAACAATACCAATAGCAATAATAATAACAGTCATCATCATCATCATCACCATCATCATCATCATCATCATCCTAGTAATAACGTTAACAATAATAACGCGGGACCACCTCCGCCTCCACCACCACCGCCACCACCATCGGGTACAGTCGTTGTTAGTTCTACTTCGAGCATGAGACCACCTCCTCCTCCGCCACCTCCACCACCTACTTCAAGAGCCAGGTCCTCCGATCCCAAGGGACACCACGAAGAACCTACCAGCTCGATACCCGATCTCGGTGAGTAATGTATTTTTATATATATGTATATGTGTGTGCTATATATACATATATATCTATCTATATACATATAGGCACACATCAATTATATATTACCACGCATTATTTAACGTAATTTCAATTGTACTTTGTTACATACGTATGTACGTTTTATTATATTTTACATCTTTAACAATCGATCACGTCTTTATCTTTTTTTTTTCTTTTTCTTTCTTTCTTTTTTTTTTTTTTTCTTTTTTTTTTGGAAAGATCACGTATAGGATACGTTCGACGACGTTTTATCAAGCTCTGATAATGATTCATAAATTCGTTATAAATGTATATTCTTTAGGAGGATGTTCGTTGCTTAGATCGTTGCCAGAGAGGTAGGGAGTATTAAGTAGGGGAATAACGTATTATAAAATCGTCGCATAGCTCTCTTTGTTCTTCGTTAGAGGTTCCTTTTCACGAGCCGTTGCTCATACTTACTTCGATCGCTTCTTCAACACAGGATCGTGTTTCTTCTCGGAAGCGCGAGTTTCCGATCGTCGTGCACATCGGCCTATCCGGAGGAACGGCATTTCATGGTCAAAATTATTAACAATATATGTGTGTGTATATATATATATATATATATATATATATCAACACCTTTCAATCGAAATCTTTTATTCGATCATTCACACATAATTCGTTTATTCGAAATAATATGATAAATTAATTTTTTGTCTTCCGTTTTTTTTTCCTTTTTTTTTTTTCGTTTCATTATAAAAAATTGCACGAAATTTTTATACTAAAGGAAGTGAATTTTGTAAGTGAAATTTGGAGGAGTGGGAGGGGGAAAAGAAAAAAGAAAGGAATGACTTTTACTTGAAAATTTTTAAAACATTATCATGATATATATATGTATGTATGTATGTATGTATGTATGTATGTATGTATAAGTGAATTTCCATTTGATAAATTTAACGTACTGCAAATGTGGATGTGTTTCGCTTGTTATATTCGATAAAAAAAAAAAAAAAAAAATTATAATACTCAGATGATTTGTAGAAATAAATCTGTGAAAGTTCTTAACTTTTCTTAATGGAAAAAAAAATATTAACCATTAAGTAGATATTATTGAAGGTTCGCACGGTGAAAACATTTCACTTCCTTCGAAGGAGCCCGTAGGCTTCTCTTAGGCGATACGCTTTCGAAACGGTGAAATATTCATCGATCGACTCGTGTATATTTATTTAATTTCATAAAGAGTTGTTTAGGAAAAGATTTTCAAATAATATTGCAATTGAAATCGACAATTGTGATTTTCTGAGTTTAAAAATCGTGCAAATGAGTTTACGATCTATGAGCGAATGAATAAAAAGAAGGAAAAGCAAGAAAAAAAAAAAAAAGAAAAAAAGGGACCCAACAAAAAAGGAGGGTACGTTCGTTTCTTAATTTTTCTTTTCTTTTTCCTATTTCATTTTTTCTTTTTTTTTTTTTATTATTCTTTTTTGGATGGTGCACGGGCTAAAAAAAAAAAATTGCCACGACGAATGAAAGAAATAAATTATTGCATTTACTTAGGTGTCCTATCGTTAGAACGATAAATATAACATATATAACTTGCATTATTATCGATCATGTTTCCATGATCCCTAATAATCAAACAAATTAGCCTTTGATTTTTATCTTCGTAACATTATCCTACGTATCTTATCGCGTTTGTTTTGAATATTTTTGATTTTATCGAAATTTTAATAGATTGAAGAAAAAGGAGGAAGATCGGGATGGGCGGGGGGTTGGGAGGGAGAGGGAGGATGCAGGGATTCTTGTCGTTTAATAGAATGAAAAAAAAAAAAATAAAAGAAAGAAAGAAAGAAAGAAAGAGAAAAGAGCCATTCTTTTCTCGAAACGCGAAAATTGAATAATATATGAACTATGATTTGCCAGAAAAATTATCATAATCCAGATTATCCGTGACTCGTTATCGTCCTCTCTGTATTATTTTTTTTTTTCTGTTCTTTCTTTCTTTCTTTTTTTTTCTATTCCCTTTTTTCTCCCTTTTCGTTTTCGTTTATTTTTCTTCTTTTTTCTTTTTCTTTCTTTTCTTTTATCATTTCCATCCTTTCTCTCTATCCTTCACGCGTTCTTTCCTCGGAGTTCTTCTCCAAAGATTACATTGCCTTTTAACGTGCGACGTAAACACTTGACACAGGTTTAAGGTCAAAGCTACGACTTTGAGAGCGAGCGTGGCCAGTCCGAATGCGTTCCACGAAATCCAACGAAGTGTGTTAAGTCCTCGTTTCTTTCTTCTCCTCGAAATGACACGAATAGACGAGAAAAATATGTGGATCGAAATGCGAAGGTCGAATACAAATTCGTATTTATATGCAACTGTATATATTTATATATATATATGTATATATATGTATGAATGTATGTAAATATATATATATATATATATGTATATGTATGTATATTTGAGAATGAGAATGAGAAGGGCGTATGTTACAAATTTTGTTCGAAAAAACTTTTCCAGGTAATAAGAGCTTTTTTTATGACTTTCGAAGAAAAAAGAAGAAAGAATTTTTCTTCTCTTTATCTTATTTATTTATTTATTTTTTTGTATTCTGTTTTTTTTTTTTTTTTTTTTATTGTAACTTTCAGTTCAGTGTTTTTGATGCGTTCATAAAAAAAAAAAAAAAAAAGGAACAAAAAAAAGAGAGAGAGAGAGAGAAAAAAAAATTATACCTTCGAAAAAATTGATACGCGCCAGGGTCGATAATTTGCAATATTCAATTTTCTCCATTCGAACCTAACGAATTACTTTCTCATTATTGAGTTATTGTGTTTTTTTTTTCTTCCAAAATAAAAGATGCTAGTATTTTATACTATCTACGCTACGTTGAGCAAATGTAATTATTCTTTTTTTTTTTAATTCTTTTTTTTTTTTTATGCTCTCTCATAAATTTTATATAACAATATAACAGTTAAGTAAGTTTCATTTAGAAGCTCGTTCATATAGTACAAACAAATATGTGTTTAATTCATTTTCAAAATTTATTCGATAGAATGAAATACATTTTGTTTATTCCTTTTTTTTTCTTTTTTTTTTCTTTTTTGATACACGATAGGATAATTATATTAATATATACAATACGCGGTGTCAAAGAATTCGTTCGACGAGCACTTAGATAAGTCGTGAAACAATCAGAGAGAAAGAGAGAGAGAGAAATAAAATCAAAATATGTCATGACCGTATAGAAAGGAATTAAAAATTTAAACGTATAATAATCTACATATATAATTAATAAATATAATATTATAATATGTTTGTTCCATTTATAGCTTAATTGTCAGCGAGTACCGTCCAGCAGGCTTATCCTATTGAAAAGTAACATCTATGTATATGCATACATATACATACGTATACATACGTATATATATATATATATATATATATATATATATATGTATATATTATAGAGCTACAAATGTAAATATGGTACGTAACGTGTGCGTAATACTCGTAGAAATGTAAAACACATAATTTGTACGAATGATAATAAGATCGATAAATCGTGCAAGAACGATTAATGAATTTATTTTTCTTTTACGAGTTTTTTTTTCTTCTTTTTTTTTTCTATTTATTTGTTTTCCTTTCTTTCTCTCTTTCTCTTTTCCTTTCTCTCTCTTTGCTTACTCGTGCGTTTCCTAACGAAATTTTTTCTTTATTTCTTTATTCTTCGTTTCATATATTCGTATTCATTCATTCTCAAGTCGATCTTTCACGATAATCGACAAGAATCGTAAGAATAAAGTAAAATATAAATATAAATATAAATATAAATATATATATATACTTTTTTTCTCCTTTATGCTTTTTATTTTTTTCCATGTCATTTGCAAATAAATCGAGCCGAAATCTCTCTTCTCATTTCTTTTACTTTTTCTTTCTTATTTTTTTTCCTTTTTTTTTTCTTTTTTCTTTTTTTTGGAGACGTACTCGTCCTCGTCGTTTCTTTTCTCATTTTTTTTTTCTTTTCTTTTCTTGCGAAATTTAAACAATCTTACCGTGCCTCGCATGATATTCTAACAGAAACGTAGGAACCGAACGGTGTCCGTGTCCGGACGAAAATAGATCACGGATGCACTTGAACCGTCAAGTGCATCGTATTTTCTTTTTTTTTTCCCCCTCTCCGATTTTTGTCGATACCAAAGAAAATAGTGAGGAAAGAGGGAGAGAAACAAGTACGAAAGTCGTTCGTTAATTATAATAGAGTTGGTCAATTAATGATTAATTAATGTCGTAATTTTGAAAAATTTCTTGTTGTACCAAAAATTCGGGATTTATATTTAAAATCAATTGCTTTCCTTTTCCTTTTTTTTTTCCTTTTCGAAATCTTTCAGATTAATTCGTTTCTTTTCTTTTCTTTTCTTTTTTTCATTCCTTACGATTTGAAAAAAAAAAGAAAAACAGAAAAAAAACCAGAAAAAAAAGGTAAAGAAATCAAATCGAAAGGTCTTGGGGGAAAAAAAGAAATAGTAATGGATCTTCGAAAATAATCCCAGGAATTTTTAATTCGTCTAGAAACTTTTTAGTTTTCCTCCAATCAGTCCGCCCTCACCCTTTTTTAATTAAAAATTTCGACGATTAATTTATTGGCCAATAAAGATTATTATCACACTCATACGCGTATGAATATTATCTTACGAATATTCTGCTTATCCAATTAATCGAATAACATTTTGTACGAGTACGTACTTTTAAGTATGTTTCTTTCTTTCTCAATTCGATCGATAATGGATAAATGATACCAATCGTCAATAATCGATCGATCGATCGATAGAAGGCCAAGAAAGTCGATTATAACACCTTTGATCACCTTCGTACGAGTTCTATTGACCGAGTAAGGTGACCGATGGAAATGATATCGAACATATTATAAATATCGAGCTAGCCGATTGCATCAACATATATTAATATCATGAAGGCCGATTTTTTTTGCATTTTAAATTTTGTTTTTCAATAACAGATAATCTGAGCAAATATTTCTTTCAATTTTCTCAAAGCTCGAATGTTCCATTTCTTTCATTTTGTTTTTCTTTTTCCCTTTTCCTTTTCTTCTTTTTTTTTTTTGTTCTCTTTTTAAATCAAAAATTCAAACCACGCTGGTCATCTATAAAGTTAAATCCAATGCAAATGAATGAAGCGAAAAAGATCGTAGATATAAATGAAAAATTGTGAAAATAATTTTGATTACTTTTTTAAGTAGACGATAATTAAGATATTGTTTCGATTAATTATCGATTAACGTTTAATTATTTATAGTAATAATAATAATAATAATAATATTATTATTATTATTATTATTATTATTATTATTATTATTATTATTATTATTATTATTTCCCAGTTGTTTATTAAGAAATTTTTTAAATAACGGTTCATTAGAAAAGAAAGTGTTGGAGTCGCAAAGAAAAAAAGTGAAAGAAGAAAAAAAAAGGAAAGAAGAAGAAGAAGAAGAAGAAGAAGAAAAAGTGAAGTAGATTAGCGAAGAGAATTGGCATATAATCAGAGATACGATCGATACGATTGTTTGGTATAATTATGATTTGTTTTTCGATTATGCGACTGTCAAAGATTTATTTATTTCTCTTTCTTCCTTCCTTCCTTTCTTTCTTCTTTTGTTTTTTCGTTTTACTTAAAAAAAAGAATTCTTTTCTTTCCCTTGGAATTTTTTATTTCCTTTCCTTTTCTTTTTTCTTTTTTTTTTTCTTTTTTTTTTCTTTTTTTCTTTTTTTCCGTGTTTACATAGAAAAATTCGTTTCTCGTATACACGTCGATATATTGTTTTTTTTTTCATTTCTAGGATATACATATCGAACTTTTGAAACAAAACCTTTCTCACTCATATCAGGGTCGCATAGAGTAGCTCGCGTCATCATCAAATTTAGATTTTTGAAATACGGCACGAACTTCTCGCTTCCAATTTTCCCTACTACTACCCCCTCCCCCTCCCACGCCACTTTTAATTTCTTTATTTATTTGTTATTTTTTCTTTTCTTTTTTTCTTCTTCTTTTTCCTTTTTTTTTTTTTTTTTTTCCTTGTTTTATTTTGTCCGATACCATCGACATGAAATGTGAAAATGACAGAGACGTGGGAAGAACGAAAAAAAAAAGAAAAAGAAAAAAAAAAGAGCAGAGAGAAAAACGAAAAAAGCAAGGGAAAATTTTTAACAACGAAGAGAAAATTGTTCTCTGATACCTACGATACCATATTGCAAGCTAGATATCAATGAAGTTCTCTTTTTAGATGTTGATATATAAAATGCAATGTACAAAGTTCGATTTGTAGTAATAATTTGATTTGTCATTCCTTTTCTTTTTTCCTCGTATATTATGTTATAATGTCGTCAGATATTATGCAAGGTCGCAAGGTCAAGGAGAAAGAAAAATCTAATATGACGATTATTTTTTGGAAAAATATATTTAGAGAAATAAAGAGGAGATGCGGAGTGAAAGAGATTGTGACAGAGAGAATCACTGATGAGAAAAGGAGAGATATGTTTATAATAAATGTATATACATACATACATGCATACGTATATATATTTTATTGTGTGTGTGTGTATGCGTGTGCGCGCGTGAAATACGTGAGTAGAGAAGAGAAAAAGAGACAGGTAATCGTAAGAACGAAACGATAAGTTTACCATTGTTGATGCGAACCAGTCCAAATCTGTATTTTAAAATAGTCCTCGGCTTATCGAGGCGCGGCATGCATTATCATTGGCTCTTTTGGTGGAGGCCAAGGCTCGATGACACGTCGATCGTGCACATTTGCGAGAAAATAAAAAACGACAGAAAGAATTAAAATGATGAAAGACAAACGGACTGGGCGACGGGGGAGCGGGGAGGGGGATAGCGGGGAAGCTTGGATGGGAACGGGGAGGGGTGGGAGACGCGGAGGGACGGAGAACGTCATTGACGTATATCGAAGGAAAAGTATATCGTTGAATAAAATTTCATGAGGAATTGTCTCGGATTGGTAGTCGGTGATCTCTCTCTCTCTCTCTCTCTCTCTCTCTCTCTCTCTCTCTCTCTCTCTCTCTCTCTCTCTCTCACTCTCTCTCTGTCTCACGTTCGAGAAAAAAAAAAGAAATCTGAAGAATTTATTTATGTAAATACTTTACTTTTTTATTTTACTTTTCGATACGTGTCGTGTCGTTTAGGATCAAAGCAATGATAATGTATCATTTGATTATACGGAATTTGCGATAGATCATTTGAAAAAAAAAAAGAAGAAAAAGAAGAAGAAAAAGAAGAAGAAAAAAAGAAATGCTGGCTCGAAATGAAAAAGTAAGAAGAAATACGTATACGTATATATTATATGTATATGAAAGTGTACGTGTACTATGATAAAAACTTTCTCGAAAGACTGTCCCTTTCCGTTTCTAATTCACGTTCGATAAAAGGAAAAAAAAAGACGAAAAGAACAAAAAAAAAAAAAGAAAAAAAAAATAGAAAAACGAAATATTTTACCTTCTATACGTATTCGATTGCGCGTCAAAGCAAAATCGTATCGTTGATTAAAATTTGTGAGAGATCATTTTTAATTGTACGTTCTGATTGTTCGAGAAGACGAGAAATAAAAACAAAAAAGAAAAAAAAAAAAGAAAAAAGGAAAAAGAAAAAAGAAAAAATAAAATAAAATAAAAGAAGTAATTTTAAAAAAGAAGAAAAAGAAAACACGAGATATTCTCCTTTCGATACGCATGAAAACGAGAGTAAAGTACGTGTTTGAAATTCTGAGTCGATTAAAATTTACGAAAGATTAACGCTCGATTAATAAGCGAAAAAAAGGAGAAAGCAAAAAAAACATTTCTCTCTCGATACGGTTTTTTTTTTTCCTTCTTTTTTTATATCAGGTACGAAGAAAAAAGAGGCATAAAAAACAGAGGAAAAGAAATGTTAAAAAAAAGAAAAGCAAAAAGAAAAACAAAAGATAATTAGGTAATCGTATTAAATATCATTGAGAGTATAATTGAACGGGAAATATTTGTAGTACGATGTTTTTAACATAATCTTCGAACTTATTCAATCCTATTAATTATATTTTTTTATACGTGTCATCTAAACCATTCATTTCCTTTCTATTCACGTTCAGTTGTTTACTTTTGTCACTATTGTTATTTATCAGCGTATATATATATATATATATATATATATATACATACTCATATACCTATACATATACATATATTTCTTTGTAGAATGTTTGTGAAACGTAGTATGTATCATATTAAAGTATAATACAATAGTATTATACGTAGATAAAACCGATAGAGATTAAGAGAGAGTCCCTTTAGAGAAGGGCGAAGCCGCATCGTGTATCATGGGCGCAGACACCCTTCAGACCCTTCGTCTCATGTCTGCTAGGGCGTGCGTGCGTGCGTGCCTGCCTGCCTGCGTGCATACGGGCGCGCTCGCGCGCACATGCACGCGCACGCGCACGTTTACTTCCGACACACGCACGAAGCACGTGCGCGTCAAGTGTGTCCATTTCATTTTCTCTCCTTCTCTCTCTCTCTCTCTCTTTCTTTCTCTCTTTCTCTTTCTCTCTTTCTTTTTCTTTTTCTCTTACGCTCACACTCTTAGATCACTTCTCATGCATATACTGTATGCGTCCCGATAAGAGGGAACAAATGTTTTCGAAAAGTCGGAACTTCGGGAATTATCTTTTCAAGGAAACGAACCGGAAATCTAATGATATCTATGTATAATAATTATTTCGTCGGAAAACATTTTGTATATATATATATATGTATATATATATATATATATATATCTAGATACATATTTTATAGATACTCGTTCGATTTTTAAATACATCGTCATCAAAAAAAAAAAAAAAAAAAAAGAAAAAGATGAGCGAAGAAAAAAAAATAAATAAATAAATAATAAACAAATTCAAAGAAAAGAAAAATAAGATCTTCGTTCGACTCAACGAATATCCTCTTCTACGATATATTTATCTATCTCTTGCTTATCATCCCAGGGGAGGAGGGGGCGGAGCGAAGTGGACCAGGGCAAAAGTCGTAGGGAGAAATCCTTTTTCTATCATTTTCCTTTTCTCATGAATTTTTTAATGCAACGAAAAAATGTGTCACTTTTTCTTTGAATATCTTTTTTCTTTTCTTTTTTTTTTTTTTTCATCCCTCACTATTCGTCCATACGAATACTCTAGGAGCGATTTTTATTAAAAAAAACAAAAAAAAAAAAGAACAAACAAACAAACAAACAAACAAATAAATAGTATTCCCTTTTATCCATTCATTTCTCTCTCGATCGTTCATGTAATACAATATGTCGATGAAAATATAAAAAGAAAAAAATTAGCGAACGTAGCCGATTGTAATAGATAAGTGTCCACCGAAGTTGGTTTCTCGTTGAGGATCGTTTTAACAAGGACGATTTGTTAGTTTGACGTGTCTCGACTAATTAGTGCATCGTGTAGGACGGATTCGTCGTAGACGCGCGCGAGAGTGTGCCTCGTGTCCAGACCCTTCTTTCTACCCTCTTTCTCTCTCTCTCTCTCTCTCTCTCTCTCTCTCTCTCTCTCTCTTTCTGTCCCTCTTCTTTTTCTTTCTACTCCCTCTGATCCCTCACATCCATCGAATAACCAAGCACGCACACGCTTTAACATAGCCGAATATGTACGGTTGAGCCTGTTCCTTCCCCTCTTTCTTCTCTCTTTCACCTTCTTCCTTCATTGTCTCGTCTACTTTCTTTCTGTCTCTCTCTCTCTCTCTCTCTCTCTATATATATATATATATATATATATATATATATATATCCATCTATCCGTCTCTCTTCGTGTCTCTCGTTCTCCCTTCTTCAGTCTCTCTCTCTCTCTATCTCTCTCTCTCTCTATCTCTTCTTGTGCACGTCTGCCTCTTCTCGAGGGAAATGAAGCCTCGCGCATATATAGGGGAAATGTGCCCGACAAAAAAGGAGGATCATATCGAAGATCCGCGAGAAAAGAGAGAGAGAGAGAGAGAAAGAGAACGGCACCCTTCCCTATCTCTATTCGAACCATCGCACCCTCCCTACGCTTATTAGAAGAAATTAATCGACTATGGAAATCTAATTGTCGCGTTATCTTTCTTTCGTATTTTTTTTTTCTTTTTCTTCGTTCTGAACAAAACCTATTTTCTATCACGAAACACCCTCGAGACCATCCCCGACCACAAATCGTGACGGATCTTGAACCCAATAAATAGATTATAACTTTCGATTATGTTAAATAACAGACTTTTTTTGTTTCTTTTTATTTTTTTTTGTTTTTTCTTTTTTGTTTTTTTGTTGTTTTTTTAAGTTTCGCATCAACGAATAGAGATCGTTTGTTTTCGTAAAACTTTCAAACGACAGAATATTGTTTTCCCACCTTCACGGGCTCCACGTTCTCTTTCTCTTTCCTTAAAGAGATCTTAAATTAAATTTTATTTGTTCGAATATCGTCCAAGGAAAAAAAAAAGAAGAAGAAAAAAAGAACAAAGAAAATCTCTCGAAGAATTTTCAAATCAGAAAGATCTCATTCTCTTTTTTTTTCTTTTTTTTCCAGACCGCTGCCTACTAAGATAAATAGAATAATTTTGTTAGATATTGAAAATCACGTGGAAAGAAAAAAAGGATTGTCTTTTCGAAAAACGCAAATCGTGAAACTTCTTTAAGTTTCGGCGTTCGATAGATCATTGATTCGTTGATTGATTATTGATCGTTGATTAATTATTCCCAACCTCGAATGCAAACAATTTTGTCGCACCTATTGACTCGTTGCATGCGTACGTAAATCAAAACGATTACGTAAATTATAATGATTGTCGTCATACTACTGGTATTATATTTATTTACTTACTTTCCTTGTCCCGTTCGCTCGTTCGTTTTTATCTTTTCAATATGAAAATAATTTATACATAATAATAATAATAATAATAATGATAATAATAGTAATAATAATAGTAATAATAATAATAATAATAATAATAATAATAATAATAATAATAATCATTCGTTTACTTATCGTATCAATAATAGATTTTCGATAATTGATTTATTTTACAATCTCGAATAGATTTTTGTGTTTTTCGTTAAACGTACGATTATTTTTCATTATTAATAAAATCTTAAAATCGGAATAGTATAAGTACGTTCATGATTGTTTGGTAATCTTTTTGATCGATCGAAAATAAATTTGAGATAATGAGTCAT
The DNA here is from genome assembly GCF_050613455.1 of Vespa mandarinia. NCBI lineage: Eukaryota > Metazoa > Arthropoda > Insecta > Hymenoptera > Vespidae > Vespa > Vespa mandarinia. Next base: position 3,834,447 of record NC_140829.1, read on the forward strand.
TTTAATTGTCTTGCCAAGGGATAATTAAGTTTTTTTTTTTCTTTTTTTTTTTTTTTTTTTTTTTTTTTTATAGATGGACAGTTTACAATCGAACAATCGTAAGAATCAACGTGAAACTTTTATCCCGTTGGAACGTGGGAGGGGGGGGGGGGAAGGAAGAGTACCTTATAGTTAAATTATTGTTTCTTCCCAACGTATAGCCAATTCCGTCCGTCGCGACACTTTCAATGCGCCAATTCCCTTTGGCATTGTTCGTTCAATGAACGATCTTGGGACTCTGGTAAATGGTACTTGACAGAACAGAAGTTTGTGCTGTTCTGCCTTGACCCTGCTCTCGCGATACGTCGAACGTGTGTTGTAATCATGTTGGATAAATTCCTCGGCCCTCCCCTCCTCACCCCTATCTACATTTTCTCTCTCTCTCTCTCTCTCTCTCTCTCTCTCCTAATGCCTTTTTTTTTAACGTCAGAAAAAAAAATATATATATATACGTGTACATATGTATATGCTTTATCAATGATGATTTGAATTTAAATGTATTACATACATTTAAATGAATACATTTAAATGAATGCAAGACGTCTCGATTAATTCCGATTCAATCCTCTTTTTATGTTTTTTTTTCTTTTTTTTTCTTTTTTTTCTTTTTTTTTTTTTTTCAATACCGTTGTTATTCTTCTCTTTCCATTTTTTTTTTCTTTCTCTGACGATCATCCACGATATATAAATTTAAATCAAAAACGAGTATGATTTTTCATTAACGATCACTTTGTTCCGTTATCAATGATAATATTACTACTTGAATACCGTAGCAAACATTATGTACTACTTAATATTATAAAAGAGGAACGAGAAAAGGCTTTACTGTGATATCTCGCTTAACTTACTTGTCGCTCGTAACGTTGACCGTTACTACTGAGAGAGAAAGAGAGAAAGAGAGAAAGAGAGAGAGAGAAAAGTAGCAAGAGTAGCGTGACTAACAGTTCCTTTTCTCCCCTCTCTCTGTCTCTCTCTCTCTCTCTCTCTCTCTCTCTCTATCTATTTCTCTCTCTCTCTCTCTCTTTCTCTCTCTCTCTCTCTCTCTCTCTCTCTCTCTCTCTCTCTTTTTCTCTCTCTCTCTCTCTCTCTCACAAGAAGTACTTATATATTTGCTTTGCTCGATGGAAAACGCAAACGTCGTCTTACTTTTCTCTTTTTATGATTAATGCACGATATCAAGGTCAGCTTGGGGTCGTGAACTCTTCCTCCACCTCTCCTCCTTTTCATCGTCCTCCTCTGTTTTGCCACGAGAACGAGTAATGAACTTTATTTTACTTATTTCGATTATCGACTAATACGTTGAAAATGATCGTTGCAAGTCTTCTTTTACTACTTACGTTCCTTTTAATATCAAACAAAAATTTGTTCGATTAATGAAATTAAAATATACATAAACAATTTAATTAAAATGAACAATTAATTTTTGCCTTTTGAATTATACTTTCGATCGTTCGTTGTGCCATTGGTAAAGAAAATTTCGTTCGTATAAAATGATCATTGAAAATTTTTATTAAATTGATCACCGTTAGCACCGTTACATATGATTAAACCGTTAGAAATCATTAGGATAAAGAAAAAAGTATAAAAGATAAATGATTCGTCGTCACTCGTAGTAATCGACATTTTTACGAGGAACAACGTCGTACAGAGGTTTAAAGTTGGAACGAAATCAATCGAAATAAATATCGATCTAATTGAGATCAGAATGAAACGAGAACTGGCTTTTCTTTCACACACATTTTTTTTCACGCGTTTCTATTACGTTATTATTTACCGAGAAAATTAAACGTACTAATTAAGATCGGATGATCGACAATGAATATAAGAACTATTAAGAAGAAATGAGAACAGATCGAGGGATGAATCGAACATCGAATCATTGACCGAATCACAAATAGAGTTATAGCTATTAACATAATGAAACGATGATATTCTTACTTTTGTAGTTTTTTTTTCTTTTTTTCTTTTTTTACTGTCACCAAGTGACTTTTTATCAGTTCTGAACAGTTTGTAAAATTCTGTAACGTTTTTCAGAAATGAACACCAACGTGTCCGGGTGTACATATATATATATATATATATATATATATATATATTTATATTTATATACGTACATATATTTATATGTGTGTTTATGTATATGTGTGTGTGTGTGTGTGTGTGTGTGTGTGTGTGTGTGTAGATATATAGAAATGTAGATATCTAGGCTCAAATCGTTCCCGGAACAGGCCGTATATCCGATGGAAATGGCGGGTCGGTGTACCGCGATTCCACCCCTCGGCACCACTCTTCGACGTTTCGAAATAGGAGCGCGTCGGCGTACGGTGTAGAAAAGCGCTCACTCATTCGCATAAGAGAGAGAGAGAGAGAGAGAGAGAGAGAGAGAGAGAGAGAGAGAGAGAAGAGAGAGAGAGAGAGAGAGAGAGAGAGAAGGAAAGAGAAGGTTGGAGGAGGGGTGACCATTCGCGAAGGGTTCAGTGTCTCGCAATGACCCCTGTTCGCTCGGTAGTGCAAGACAAGGGGGAATGACCTAGTCCCCCCTCTCTGCCGTCTCAACAGCCCCTGCCACGTTGCAACCCGGTAGACGAGCGCGCCGAGTGTTTGCCTAGGCGCATCCTTCCTTCCGCGGCTTATTGCCTTTCGTTAAAGCATAAAAATTTTTGTGACAATTGATTCCCTTTCCACCCTCCTCTCCTTTCTCTTGTTTCTTTCTTTTTTTTTCTTTTTTCTTTTTTTTTTTTTTTTTTTTATTTTGTTATTTTTTCGTTGACCTCCTCGAACATTCATTCGAACGATCGCGCAACAATTTTGATTAATATCTTAAACGTTATCAACGTCATCGATCATTCACGGTAATATTTGTGGAAGGTTATAAGCGATATTACATGGCTATATTTTCTTTAAGAATGAATTTAATTCTTCAGATATAATAAAACGATAAGGTTCATGTTACAAAGGTAGAGGTGAATTTTATTTTTAATGCTTACGAACACGAACGAATGTAGTTAATGTCTTCACCTTAGAGTAACGTTCAGGCAAATCCGGTGTTGTACCGGGATATCGGTGAAAGTGTGAGGGGTAGACCGAGGGGTAAAGAGAGAAAGAGAGAGGCATTTTTATGACGCCTGAAATGCTTCTGATTCTTTCCAAGTCTCTTTCTCTTACACGCGGTTGGTTTATATCATCTAGTGTGATGGGGGTGTGAGTAAGTCGAAACAACCCTCTCTGTCCTTTCGTTTCTTCGACGAGTTTCGCGGAACGTATCTCACCCCTACCAATGTCTCCACTAGCAACATTACTAGCAGTAATAGCACTACTACTATCACGAGCTTTTCCCTTTCCTATCTCGACGAGCATTGAGTAGAGAGGGAGGAGAGGGAGGATAAAGAGAGAGAGAGAAAGAGAATGAGGAGGGATAGAAGAGGAAAGGGAGAAGGGGCTGTTACCGTCGGCGCTGCCGACAGTCGACGACGATGCCATTGCACTGCACTGGGTGAGGGTCATTAATCCGAGCAAGGCGAGCCGGTGACCTCGGCGCCAACGCCCGGAATCGATCCGAACCCCCTCAGACACAAGGGGTGCAATGCACCCGCCGTCTATATACCAACTCTCCTTTTACCACTCAAGAGAGAGAGTGCAGTCCGTGTTTATGCCGACAGAGGGACTCTTATACCACCTAACTACGTGTCTTGCAAATTCATACGTTCGTTCTCATTTTAATTTAGAAAATGTAATAGAACGAAAAGAAAGAGAAAGGAAATTGGAAAATTTATTTATTAGTCGATTAAAGATGTTAACTTGGCGTAAAAAAGTGTGTTGGGATTTTTCTTTTTTCTTTTTCTTTCTTTCTCTTTTATTTCTTTTTTCTTTTTTTTTTTTTTTTTCTTTTTTCTTTTTTTTTTTTTTTTTTTCCTTTGAATATCAAGTCAACACGAGAACCCTGTTGGTACTTTAACGTTCCCATTAGAGATTCTTTTTCTAATTTACGATACGTCTCTATCGTTGGATCATAGATGGCTCTCGTAAAACGGGCCCAGAAACTGACCCCAAAAATTGATGTACACCCTTGCCACCAGATGTCGATAGGAGAACGAAATTAATTCTTTCGCTCGATTAAATATCGATAAGATTTTTTTTTGAATATCTTTATACGAGATAATTCTTTACTGTTATGGCAGTACACCGACGATGAATAAAATAAGACATATGATTTTCATTACATTAAAATACTAATGGAATAATGGAATTACATTAAAATATTAATTTAAAAAAATATTCCTTCCATTAATTTTTCCACGTTGAAATTATATTCAACGTAATTTATATTAATGTGGTAATGAATACCAATCTTATAGTAGCAATCTAACGAGAGATAGATTTTTATTATGAACAATTTGTTACGTTTCTTACGTAATACATACATATAAATATATATATATATATATATATATATATATATATATATATCCCTCTCTTTCTTTCGTGTTCTTTCTTATATAAAGGTTTTATGTTACATATAGAACGCGTGTCCTGCGATTCTTTTTGGCAGATGCGTCTTCCGCAGTTTCCCTCGAAATACACATCTCGCTCAGAACAAGTTTTCTTATATATCCGTGAATTACATAAATCTATTTGTAGTATTACAGAGGGAAGATCCATTAGAGTAGACTGATCTTATTATGAAAAATTTTCATGGATAGAATTTGTCTGAAAAATCTTCCTTTTTTTTTTTTTTTTTTTTTTTTTTTATTATTATTAAATTTTGTTCGAAACGAAAAGATTTCGTTTCTCTTTCCTCTTTTCTTTTCGTTAAGGCAAATTCGTGTTCGTTATTTTTAAAATCTAAAAATCATCTTACGCCATTTTACATGCCTCTTTCTGGTATACGATATCTTCTCGAGTTTCTGCAAGGTGGTCGTACGCATTAATCATACGTTATCGCGATTTACTTTAACTCGAGCTTGTTCCGTTATTAATTTACAGACCGCCCGATTAAATCGTTCTTCATGCATGCATATATATATATATATATATATATACGTATGTAGGAGTCTACCGTCCTTATATCAGGAAAATAAATTATTTTCTTTTCAATTTAATCCATTATACGTCTTAACTCATGAATATTAACGTTTGTATGAGGTCCGATGAATGTAACTATCGTCAAATAAAAACAACTAGTGATTTTTCATATTGTCAAATACAATATATAACGTCAATTTTGCCATTCGTATTATTTAAATGTTTAGTTTGCAGATTTTCATATACTGTGAATTATTTCGGAAAGTTTTGATCGTGGGAAAATCTCGAGGAAAGGGTTATTTCTTAAGTGTTACGGATGGTTGAGAAACCTACGCTGCTCTCTCTCTCTCTCTCTCTCTCTCTCTCTCTCTCTCTCACTCTTTTTCTGTCTCTTTCTCTCTCCTTTTCAACCTTCCATCATTTTTTCCTTTCCAAGATCTTGACAAACTTTATGAACAAAAATCATCCTTCACTCGTATCCCTATCCCCAAGCATTCAATATCGAATATCCCTTTTACGCGACTTTTACATTATTATGAATTAAAATGAAAAACAGAAGAAAATGGAAGGAAAAGGAATATTAAAAAAAAAATGTATAATACAATTTTGTCATAAATGAATAGAGCTCTCTTTCACGAACGACTTTACATTCAATTTTTTATTTCACATCGTTTCTTTGTTTGTTTTTTTTTTTTTTTCGAACTCTTACATTATCTCCCTTTATTATTTTTAATTTTCATTTTCACTTTCATTCCTTTAATCGCCAACGAAGGATGTATATATTTCGAGTATTAGTAAGAAAATAAGTTTGTTTGGTCGATAATGTTACGAGGAAATTCCTGTTCGATGTCAACCTTTGTACATCTCACCCCATCCAACCTCCTCCCACCCATAGAAATACATAAATTAACGTGAATTCAACGAAAGGACAAGAGAAAGAGAGAATGAGAAAGAGAGAACGAGAAAGAGAGAAAGAGAAAGAGAGAACGAGAAAGAGAGAAAGAGAAAGAGAAAGAGAGAGAGAGAGAGGTTCGTGATGGAAATCAGGAAACGTCGTCGTATATTGAAATCATTGAAATTATTTTCAAGGTGACAGGAGCCACGTGCTCCGTTCTATCGTATATCACGTGGCAGTCTAGAACCGGATGTCGTGATGTATTTAATGTCGGTAGTGCGTCTTCGTGGTCTCTCTCTCTCTCTTTTTATAAAAATGAAAGAGAGAAAGAGAGAGAGAGAGAGAGAGAGAGAGAGAGAGAAAGAGAGAGAGATGTTAATAGAAAGAGAAAGCAATCTCTGTTCAATACCTTTCTTTTTCTTTTTTGCTTCTTTTGTTTTCTGTTTCTTTCTCGAAGAAAAGATGCGGAACTTTTGATCACCGATATCTTTCCTTTTCATACCTGTCATTAGTTTAGAAACGATGATTCACCTGTCGTCGCACGAAGGATACGTGCCCTGGCTTTTTCTTTTTTCTTCTTCTTTTTCTTTTTTCTTTTCTTTTTTTTGTTTTTTTTTTTTTTTTCTTTTAACATGGTACTGTATTATGTATACTCATTTATTTCTCGACGTACGAACACGAGATATATGCGATTCGTATATTCGTCATTCATTTTTCTCGTTATCGTTAATTTAATATTTTGCAAAAAAAAAAAAGAAAAAAAAGAAAGAAAAAAGAGAAGAAGAAAAAAAAAAGAAAGGAGGAAAGAAAAATACGAAATGCCAGTATAATTGCAGTTAATTTAAACAATTAAATACTCAATAAAAATGAACGTAAATTCGTCTGCAACATCTGACCATTTTTTCTTTTTTTTTTTTTTTTTCTTTCGTGATTAAATAATTGAACAATCAAGAGAACGTTCGTTCAATTTTTTTTCCTTTCTTTCTTTCTTTTTTTTTTTTTTTCTTTATTTATTGCCGATTCCCTTATTCATTCGTCCATCGTGTTATCTATATTTATTCGTGTTTTATTTTCAATCGAAATTAATCTCAAGAAATAAATTAAATAAAAAAAAAATGAATTCATCGCTCGAAAAAATTGATTCATTTTTTACAATAAGATGTTTAAATGAAATTTTAATTAAGTCTATTAAATCAAAATAATTAAATCTCATAGGTTTATAAAAATTATTCAAATTACGAACGTAAATAAATAAGTGAAAAAAAAATGTTAGAATATCGATACGATGATTCGGCAATTTTCGTAACTTTATCGTTTATGTAAAGTTGATCCTTCTGGCAAATAAAGAAAGTCGGACGTGTTTGTAACGTTTGACAAATAATACCAGGCAAATTTTCGTACGAAAAAGAAAGAAAAAAAATTGAGAGAGAGAGAGAGAGAGAGAGAGAGAGCGCATCTGTCTATACAAAAAAGGATACTTTCCATCTGTCCATTGTGTTATAAATACATACGTATTTACACGCAACACCCGCACCTTTCTCCACCCTTTTACTTTACGAAAAATCCAAAATCACGTGAAAGGATTTTTGCGCGAAAGGGTGAACCCGTCTCCTTTCTTCCTGTCCGTCTGTCTATCTGTCTAATCTATCCTATAGGATTCTATGTATTTACGTGAATTTCTATCGTCTGCAGAAGGCGCATAACCATTTTCGTCATCGACAGAGGAGAAACAGCTGCAAGATCGAATGGACAGAATGATACATACATACATACATACATACATACATACAGACGTATCCAACGTAACGATCGTCATTCGGGAAAGATTTTACGTAAACACCGGTTGGGAGGCTGCTTTCGAAAGCGTCGACAATTTTCGGAAGGGGTAACCTGTTGCAGTTGCAGCTGTCCTACTATAGGCTTCGTGTATGAACTTTGAAAACGATCGATGAAGAACGAGGAAGAGGCGGATACGACGAAAGAACACTCTCTGTCTCTCTCTCAATCTATCTAACTTTCACTTATATGTGCATACTTTATTAGAAATGGAGAAAAAGATACATTTTTCTTGCAGCTGCAATAACTTTACCCATGAAAGAGAACATCCAATATTCATATATATATATGTATATATATATATATATATTTTATTTGTACATAAGTATATATGTATATAGATATTTCATATCTAGATTTAGGATTATATAGGAAACTCCTGTTCCATATAAGAAACATTAGAAAAGGAAAAGAAGAAAAAAGAGGAGGAGATGGAGAAGGTAATAGACCTATGATAGAAGTTCTCGAAAGAGGGATGTCATTAATCTTACCGAGAATATTTCCGGCTTGGTGGTACCGTATCCTGCTTGAGTGGTTACACTCCTTTCCTTTCGATGTTCTTAAATTAACTCATTCCCATTAATTTCGTTTATTTCATTTTCCATCCGCCCATCGAATAAATTAGACGTAAGTTAACTTATATCTATATATGTATGTACTTACGTGCATACATACGTATATATCTACTTAACTAACAACACATACGTATTTGATAATGATTGTACGAATAAGTGAATCTTTAACTTACATATGTTCGTTTATCTTGGAAAAGGAAGAGAAAAGAAAAGAGAAAAATAAATTATAGAAAAAAAAAGGAGAGAATGAATAAGAAGGACGAAGGAAAAGAAAAATAGAAAGAGAGAGAGAGAGAGAGAGAGAGAGAGAGAGAGAGAGATGAGTGTGCAAGCCGAAAGAGCATTGGCCCGAGTGGGGCCACGATGGTGCATCGGCCTGCATATCAACGCATAGAACTGTGTTAGTGAGGTTATGCATCGTCGCCGTCCTCTCGACGTCGTCTTCTTCGTTGCTTGCAATGTCGACGCAACGATGCGATCTCTACACATATTCTTTCTTCTCTCTCTCTCTCTCTCTCTCTCTCTCTCTGTCTCTCTCTCTCTCTGTCTCTCTTTCTCTTTCTATCTTATTCGTCAGCATCGTTGTCTTTTCGCCCCGTTCTCCACCTCTTCTTCTTCTTCCCTCTCCAATACACTCGTGTCCATCAGAACAAGAGAAAGAGAGAGAAAGAGGTGGGACTCTCAAGGTCCGCATCGTGCATTGATCCTTTGCGGTCACGGACCCTCTTTCCCTCCCTTCCTCCCTTTCTCTTACCCTCCCTCTTCTAGAAGCACATCTATTCTCTTTCGTGTCGCGTTCTCCTCTCTCTCTCTCTTTCTCTCTCTTTTCTCCTCTTCTTCTTCTTCTTCTTCCTCTTCTTCTTCTTCTTCATCTTCATCTTCTTCATCATCGTCGTCGTCGTCTACTTCTTCTTCCTCTTCTTCTTCTTCTTCTTCTTCTTCTTCTTCTTCTTCTTCTTCTTCTTCTTCTTCTTCTTCTTCTTCTTCTTCTTCTTCTTCTTCTTCTTCTTCTTCTTCCTCCTCCTCTTTGGTCATCTCGCTTGATCATCCCGAGTCCTTCAACCTCGAACGATTTCTCCAATCTACCTTGTAAACTCTGAAGGGTCCTCCTTTAAATTTTTTACAAGGCTCGATTTACCTTTGTCTCTGTCCTTTCGTTCGAAAGAATGAACGCGTTAATAATTACAGGTTTTTTTTCCTCTTTCTTTTTTTCTCTCTTTCCTTCCTTCTTTCTCGTCTTCTTTTTCTCTTTTTTCCTCTCTCTCTCTTTTTTTTTTATTATAAAAATCATTTTTCTGAAAATTCGATATTATAAACGATTACGAATAAATGTTATTATAACGACGAACGAATTGATTGAATATATAAATCATTTTTAGATATGCATTAACACGTTGTTTATTAGAATATAAAATCGATCTTTGAAGTATTAACTTCATCTTTTACTCATGATATTTGGTACTTGTATTGTCTCATGCATATGTACAAATACACTCGTTTGATTCTCTCTATTTCTTTTTCTCTCTTTCTCTCTCTCTCTCTCTTTTTCTCTTTTTTTTTTTTTTTTTTGTTTCTTCCTTTCTCTCCCTATCGTTGTTATATTGGGAGCACTTGGCACATTAGTAGCTCGCTCGTCTACCCGTTATCTTTCTCGTATGTATCTACGCATATATGTATACATACGTAGCTCGTCGTAGATTAGCAAAAAGAATTAAGCGAGACAAGAACGTGATTACGCTCGAAAGAGTCCACCGCCCCCCCTCCCCTCGCCCCCGCCCCTGCCATTCTCTTTCTCTCTCTCTCCCTCTCTCTTTCTCTTTCTCTCTATGTCTCTCTTTCTTTCTATCTTGCGATAATACGACGGGTAAACGAACTCTCTCTCTCTCTCTTTCTCTCTCTCTTTCTCTCTCTGTCTTTCTATCTCTTTCTTTCTCTTTCCTTTTCTATTTTTTTATATATATATGTGTGTGTATATGTATGTATATGTATGTATTTATATATATATATATATATATATATATATATATATATATATGTATTATAAATACATGCACGTGTGTAAAAGAAAGAGAGTGAATCGTATTTAAACGTTTAAGACTTAAACATCGATTTTAATGGAACGAGATAGGATTAATCATTTAATCATATTAATCTGTACTTTTCTCATTGAATTATTTTAAGATCAATGGTATGCCTTATAAATTCTCGTATTAATTGAGGACGATTGTACGAGTAATATCGAAGAATTTCTTTTTCTTTTGATCTCTCTCTCTCTCTCTCTCTCTTTCTCTCTCTTTTTCTCTCTTTCTCTTTCTCTGTTTTTCTTTTTTTTAATTTCTCTTTTCTTTTACCCTTCAAACATCTCATCGTTTTTAACGTGTTTTTAAATAGATCTGTATATAATTAATGTCCGTCCATTTATTTTCTCTTGTTTTAAGGAATAATTAACAGACGACATGTAAAAGTTTGTAATAAAAAAAAAAAAAATATATATATATATATATATAAAGAATTGCCATCTCTTTATGACTGAAATATTTTATACTCAAACAGATGTTTATAAGATCAATAATAGAAGAGAGATCAATGATTGAATATCAATCGTTTCATAGAGATCGATAAAGTCTAAATAAAAATATAGATACTATTCGATCCTATTTTTTCTTTTACCTTTCATCTTACTTTTTTTTTTTTTTTTTTTTTTTTTATAAAAACGACGTCTAATCTATTCGAAGCGTGGGAGTAAGGATATCAACGTAAAAGGGATTATCGAAAAGTCACATTGAAAATTTTCTTCTAGCAGTCGTTTAAGGGCTACATTCAGCTGCGAATGAAAAAGTTAGCATAGATTCATCGGATATTCAAGGTTGGTCTACGTCTTCGTCTTGAGGGATGAGGAAGAAGAGAGTTGGAGGGTGGTAGGGAGGATGACGAGGGTTGGGGGATGGGGTTGGTCGCCAAGGAAACGCTTCTGTTTACCACTCCCGACCTTGGCCACGTCGAAGCGACAACCCTCGTCGTACTATTTCGATTCTCGCTCGCCCTTTTTTCTTTACTCTTTCTTTTTTTTCTTCCATCCCTCTCCCCCTCCTTCTCCTCCTCCTCCTCTTCCTTCTTCCCACCTAATCTCACGACCTCCTTCGAGAAAATATACAGCGGCTTTACGAGCAACCGACTTTTTTTTCCTTTCTTTTTTTCTCATTTCTTTTTTTTTTCTTCTTTTTCTTCTCTTTTTTTTTTTTTTTTTCTCACGAACACTCTATATATCGCATAATGATCGATTAAGTAATTTCTTGGATTTCGTTGAGCTTAAAAATTCAAAAAAAAAAAAAAAAGAAAATAAGGATAAAAAAAGAAAAAGAAAATTGTCAGATAAATGAAATTCATTTTATTTTGATCCGACATGATATGATAAGGATACGTTTTCTTTTTTTTTTTCTTTGTCTCTTTTCTCTTTCCTTTTGTTTTCTTTTCTATTCTATTCTATTCTATTTTATTCTATTCTATTCTTTCTTATCTTTCTTACGACGATATCCAGTGAGAAAACGAGAATTGAAATGGAATTACGATTTGTCATCTTCTCCACGTCGATTTCTATTTCGTTAAAGTTCGATCCTACGTTCGACCTTACATTAGAAAAATAATAGACGAAAAGTTAACCACATTTACATATTAATTTTGTTAACATTAAAAGGATAGAAAATCGTCTTAGTGAAAAATCGTCGCTCCATGAGATATAGAACATTGAAAGTGACGATAAAATCGAGTGACTAAGTAAATACGTATCTATCTATTAGAGAAGTCGAAAATTTCTTTTTTCGTTTTTCACTTTTAACGGATAGAACATATTTTCCAGGACATATGTCCCTGTCCATCTTATTTCCATTGTAAATCTGTACAGGATTGGGAGGTGAAGGAGGATGAGAAAGAGGAAGAGAAAGAAGAATAAGAAGATGAAGAATGTTTTCCGTGTAACGTGAAATAGATTTACGAGGTTTTCTCTGTTACATGCGCAAAAGGGTTTCGAACTAGTTAAATTATTAGTTATGTCAGTCTAGAGAACCTTGAAATAATTTGAAACCCTTTAGAAGATAAGGGTCGTAGAATATGACAAGTAAAATTGCGAAAGAGAAAGACAAAGAGAGAGAGAGAGAGAGAGAGAGAGAGAGAGAGAGAGAGAGAGAGAGAGAGAGAGAGGAAAAGCAAGTATAAAGACGTAAAAACGCGTGGGAAGACGAGTAGGATAATAATAATAACAATAGTGGAGGTAGTAATAGTAAATCTAGATCAGTTTTGTCCCTTTCATTTTGGTGCAAGGTCAAAACCCTTTTCCGGTCTTCCCCTACGTTTCAAATCGTACCTATGGTGTACACTTATTTACCCATCGTCATCGTCGTTGTTATTGTTATTGTTATTGTCACATAATCGAAAAGAAAAACCTTGAATTTCGAGGAGGGAAATCTTATCGAAGAACTTGTCGAATCGTTGTAGGGAAGGGTTTCCAAAAATTTGACGAAACCGAGTAAAGGGCTCGCAGGTATATTACGAGCCCTATATACCTGCTTTTTCTATTAGGAAGAGAGAGAGAGAGAGAGAGAGAGAGAGAGAGAGAGAGAGAGAGAGAGAGAGAGATGCATCATCCTAACAGCTGCTGCCCTTTCGCATTATCTACCTTTGAATCGTCGTATCGTATCTTCACATCCGTTTTATTTATATCCACCATGAGTTTAAATAACATCGAAGCACTGTGAATGAAATTTTTCAGACCGATTTTCAAAAACTTCGATGATCGATTTTTCTATCGGAAGGAACGAGAACATTAGAAGAATGAAACGGGTTGAATGACTGTATGAGAATTTCTTCTTTTTTTCTTTTTCCTTTTTTCGGTTTTTTTTTCTCTTATAAAATTCTGCTTTTTACTATCTTTATTATTATTATTATTATTATTATTATTATTATTATTATTATTATTATTATTATTATTATTATTATTATTATTATTATTATTATTATTATTATTATTATTACTATTATTATTATTATTATTATTATTATTATTATTATTATTATTATTATTATCGTTATTATTATCATTATTGTTATTGTTGTTGTTGTCATTGCTATTATTATTATTATTATTATTATTATTATTATTATTATTATTATTATTATTATTATTATTATTATTATGGATCTTATTCCAATTGTAAAATATTCTTTCGATTGATAATTCTTTAAAATAATTAAACAATTAACGTTCTAAATAAACGCGCGTTATATTAATACGTGTAAGTGTCTAACAATTGATTTATTTTATTATCCCATAAGATACGTAATTCATGGTGATAATATTTGCGATCGGTAAATCATTGGTTGTCGTTATTTCTCTTTTATTAAGAAATATGAGTCATTAAAAAGAAAAAAAAAAAAAAAAAAAAAAAGAAAGGAAACAGAAAAGAAAAACTAAAAAACTTCGTCAAGCTAAAAAAAATCTCCTCGCATATATATACACACATATATATATATATATGCGTTTGAGGTCGACAAATGGAGGACCTACGGTTTAGGTTCTCGTTTATGTTAGCGCTATATTCAAGGCCGCTTCCGGTTGTTCCGGGCATTGCATAAGATTCGCGCTCGGCCACCGTGAAGGAGCGAGTCCAATAGGGCCGAATTCTTACGCAGGTACCGTAAATTTACGGAGGTTTATCGGTGTGAGTCGAGGTCAGTACGTTCTTCTTCTTCTTCTTCTTCTTCTTCGTTCTTTTTTTCTTTTTCCTTTTTATTTCTTTTTTCATTTCCTTCTTCTCCCTCTACCTCTCTCTTTTCTTTTACAGAGAAACGTACTCACGAGTGTACGCACGCGCGAGTTACAAAAACGCATAATAAATACACATAAACTTTTCCTTTGTGGTCTTTCAAAGAAATGCAACGTTCCGTAAACCAATAATGCTATTTATGTTTCGAATCATTTGAGACCCCTTAAGGTTTTGATTTATGTGCTCCTTCCTTTATTTATGAGCTTAACCGAGAATTTCTACGCAATTGCGTGAAAATATAACCGTTATTTATCTTCGCGGAAATACTCGACGGACGAAATATAAACCGACAATAATACCTTTATCAGAAGAAACTTTTTTCAATTTTTTTTTTCCTTTTTTTTTCTTTTTTTTTTTTTTTTGTTTTTTTTTTGTTATGGTTTTAATTAAATTAATATTAAAACATTATGCGTACGTGATATTTAACGTAACGTATACCCATTGCGTGACAGTATGCGTGTTTTTTTTTCTTTTCTCTTTTTTTATTTTTTCTTTTTTATTTTTTATTTATTTTATTTTTTCTTTTTTTTTTAAAGAGAGTCATTCACTCCGAGACATTTATTTAGAAAGATATCTAATTAAATTTGCATATAAATAGAATGGCATATCGGATAGTTATTATCGTATAACGTTAAGAGCACGAAAGTAAATAAATAAATAAATGAAGAAATAATATAATGAAGAAAAATTGAATCATATTTTAATCGTCATTCTTTCAATGAAACTTTCTTTCTCTTTTTTTTTTTTATTTTTTCGTTTTTATTCTGTTCCCCCATAAAGCAAAAATAAAACGTTTAACCATACGCGTTGTTCTATATATGCGTGTACATAAGCACGTGCACATGTATACGAATAAAATAAAGGATATTTAAAAATGATTCGTCGAATGAAATATATCGTCATGGAAATATTGATTTTATTTATGTTTTAAAGAATGAAAAAAGCTGTACGATTTCGAGAGAATAGAAAAAGAAGAAATATGGCGAGAAGTTGGGAGGCTATCCACGTGGGAGAGTAAAATAGCATAACGTATACGAGTATAAGTCTCCTCGTATATGTCTCGCTTTCATTCAACGATCGTCTGGCCCACATAGACCGTGTTTATAAAGGAGTCGCTTGATTCCTTGGATTTACTCGAGAGCGCGAAAATGCGCTCACGAGCGAACGAGCGTTTAGAGTGCAACGGTGCAAAGACCTCGAATCTGAGGACGATGCACTCATCTCGGCCTTGTCCCAGCTTCTCGGCAACCCTGACGGCTCAGATTCATTTGATCGTTGCTCTAAATCCCAAATTTATCACGATCATTCTTACGATAAATCTCTCGATCACTCTCTTTCTTTTTCTTCCATGTCTCTCTCTCTCTCTCTCTCTCTCTCTCTCTCTCTCTCTCTCTCTCTCTCTCTCTCTTTTGATTTAATTTTTTTTTTATCAATTCATAAATAAACAAATCGACGATAATATTCTACGATAAATGAAAAATGTTATATAATTTAATTATTTTTAGGGAGGAAAAAAAAAACCAAATTAAACCAAGACATTAGGTATATTAGTTTATATTTATACTCTAATTGAGATTTCTTTATTCATGTCATATATCATATCGTATAAAAAGATTTATCTTTGAGAGATGATCGAACAGTACAATACGATAAAAATTCATTAAAATTTTGTCATAATAAAATAGTTTAGTGATTTTTTTTTGTTTTTTTTTTGCTTATGCGACGTAGAGAAACATAGAAATTTAAAGTGAGCGTGTTAAGAAAGAAGAGAAAGATATAAAGGAAGGAAGCAAAAAAAAAGAAAACAAAAAGAAAAAGAAAAAAAAATGGAAAATGTAAAAGGAAAGGTAAAAAGCAAAAAGGAAATAGAAGGAGAGGAGGCAAAAGTGCAATGCTCTGATAGTAAGGTTCAGTGCACACTCAACGTTCGATGCCACTGACCCATTAATACATATAAAGCTCGGTTTCCAACAGTAATTTGCATCGGCCGGTAGCCGTAGCAATTTGAATTGCTAAGCCTCTTCTTCTTATGCAAGTATAATACAATACTTGTACATTGAGTTTCCGTAACGTGTAGGTACACTCTCTCTTTCTCTCTCTTTCTCTTTCTCTTTCTTTTTGGTTAAAAGTCAAGACAAATTTCATCCTTTCATCTTCTTTTTTTCCTTCCTTCCTTCCTTTCTTCCTTTCTCCCTTCCTTCCTTTTTTTTTCTTTATTTTTAACTACGGGGTTAAAGATACTTTTTTCGCGACCCTTCTTACATATACCCATACACATGTAATATACATGTAAAGTCACGTTATTAATCTATATTTATAAATAAATATTTTTGTTCTAACGTAAACGGGAATAGGCGCTATTTTGTTTTCTCTTCTTCTACTTTTTATTTTTAATTTTTTTTTCTCCCTCTCTTCAATTCGACGATCTGAAATTTTTTTGCGAACGTTCCAATGTGAGATCGAATTTACAAAGGCACAATTTTGTATAAATTATTGGTTTCGGCTGAAGGTCTCTTTGGGAAAGGGGAAAAAACAAAAAAAAAAAAAACAAGAAAAAAAAACAAAACAAAACAAAACAAAAATGAAAACAATTACTCCTTTGCGAGACTTCTCTTTTTATCTTTTTTTTTTATTTTTCTTTTTTTCTTTTCCTTTTTTTCATTCAACGTAAAGTCTGAGAACTTTTTCTGAGAAGTGAAGGAAAAAAAGGAAAAGGAATTACGTTTGAAAACTTCTCGCAAGAAAAAAAAAGAAAACGAGAGAAAGAAAGAAAGAAAGAAAGAAAGAAAGAAAAGTAATTGTTAAAATCACTTAGGGAATTTTTGGGCCCTTCCTATCACTTTGCCCCCCACTCCTCCCCCACCCGTCGCTGTTATTAAAAATTCGGAAATTACATTTTGGCCGAGCCAGTATTTTGTAACATTTCGAAGGATCGAATTGGCTTGGAAGGATCTTGCGGTAAATCTTCTTCCTCCATTTTTTTTTTCTTTTTTCCATTTTTCTTCTTCCTCTCGTACGTACACATATGTGTATAAATATGTATATATATATATATACTATATACTATTATACATATTATTTATATAATCTAAATCGTTAGAGCGACTGGTTAGGCGACCTGATTTTCAATATCTTCGAGTTATCGAGAAACGATCGAGGCAGAACATCGGTGACTCCTAACATTTGCTTCGGCATCTGGTCCGGTAACAGTCGATCGGACAGGTGGTTGCAAAAACTGTCGACGAGAAAGAGAGAAAGGAGAAAGATAGAGAGAAAGAAAAAGAGAGAGAGAGAGAGAAAGAGAGAGAGAGAGAGAGAGAGAGAGAAGAAAGACAGGCCGAGTCGTTGGAAGGTCAGAGACCTTCGTTGTTAAGGGCAGAGACCCCATGTAGGGCGTACACGAAGCGCACTTTTCTTTCTACCTTCGACTTCCCTCTCCCTCTCCCTCCCTCTCTCTCTCTCTCTCTCTCTCTCTTTCTTTTCTCTCGATTTTGCACAAAGGAAAGAGAATCTGCGATGCAGATGCAGATCCAGATATCTCGTCTTCGTATTATTAATTTCTATTAAGTCATCTCGTTCAACAATTCTTTACTTTACGATCGTCATCATCGTTTGATTTAATTTAATTTTTTTTTCTTTTGTTTTTCTTTTTTTTTTTCTTTTTTTTTTTTTGATAAAACGTTTCATAAGATGTCACTGTTGTTGCTGTTCTTTTTTTCTTTTTTTTGTTTCACTTATTTACATTTTTCTTTTTCTTTTCTTTTTTTTTTCTTCCATTTTTTTCTTTCTTTTTATTTTTCCTCTCTATAATTTTCTATGATACTTAAAAATCTTTTAAAGATACGTTTCATTGTTATTATTGTCGTTGTCGTTGCTTTGTGATTATCGTTGTTATTGTTGTTGTTTTTCGGTCGTTCCGTGTTTCCTGTAGTTACCATTCGAAGTAAAAGAGTTCGTCTCCTGGAATCGATCACAGAGGAAGGTGTACGACGTGTGTACGTCTTTAGGAGTCGTAAGGTCGGCGACCTCGTGCCGAGCGGTGAAGGTCCGCGGATAACATACTCCTTGGTTACTGCACTCGATGTCGGTGACCGGGACGTCGATCCCTTCGAAGGGAGAAGGACCTCGCGATCATGGTACACACATACACAGACACATGATATAGAAACGATATACAAAACTACGATACATATTCGTGCGGTGCCGATAGAATGAGAATTACATTTTGTCATTGAATAAAGTAATCATTTAATAGAGAATAAATAATTATTATCATACGTTAATTGAAATTTCAATGATAGTTCGTAAATTTAATTTTACATAGTCATTAACGTAAATAATGTAACAAGTCCTTTGCGTATTATCTATGTATGTATATATATCGAGAATTGATTAAGAGATTTCTACTATTTTCTTTTACATTTTTTACCTTTGTTTTTTTTTTCTTTTTTTTTTTTTTTTTTTTACTGTTAAAACAACAACAGATTCGTGATACGTATCGTTCTGTGAAGAGAAAAATTTTCATCCATTTCTTAGAATGATCGAGATTCTTAGGAAGACAATGGAAAAAGATATAATACGTTTAAACGTTATACGATAAGAAGTTATAATAGCAAGTTGATTTTTATTGAACAATTTGTTGATAATTATTAAGCATTATAGTAGAATATTTTTTCGAGCGAATGTGGCTTTATTTTTTATACCCACTAATGTGTATATATATATATATATATATATTTTTTTTTTGTCTCTTTTTTCTTTCATCTTCTTCTTTTTCTCAACGCATTGAGGAAACGGCGCTTACAGTTGCAAACAAAGCGCGGCCGTTTTCTCGATCGGCTGAGACGATCCGAAGGGAGGAAAGCTGAAACGCACTTCAGCACTTTGTGGGCGTTGCAAGGGTAGTTCAGTGGCGGTCGTCATGGAAACCCCGACAAGCAGCCGACGTATAGTGCACCCTCATCGCGGACCTTGAATGAGAATCGAAGGGCAAACCGTGGTCGCGAGAGTACACTGAACCTACACCTACGCAAAGAGACACTCGTTACTTCTATTACACTTTTCTTTTTTTATACTTTTCTTTTATCGTCTTTCGTTCTTCGATCCATTAAAGGATCGATCAATCCGTGAAAATTCATTATCTCATTATTTTATATCTTTAATAATCTCGATAAGAAATCATAAAACGAATGTTTTTTTTCTTTTTTTTTCTTTTTTTTTTTTTTTTTTGTTAGGATAAATATAGATCTACAGAAATATATATTTTATAATTACGTATCTTTATTGAAGGGACATATAAATTAATAATTATTCCACGATCGTTATATTTTAGTTTATTTGCTTTTTTCTTTCTTTCTTTCCTTTTCTTTTTTCTTTTTCTTTTTTTTTTTTTCAATTTGCCATCGAACGACAAAATCGATTGAACGAATTTAAACGATAATAATCTTAATTGTATATAATTCGAATGAATTAATGTTGGTCAATTAAATAAACACGATATTTAAACGATTACACTAATTCGTTGGAAATATGGAAATTCGAAACGATTGGAAATGCATCGTCGGATTAATGTACTAACATTAAATTGTCAATAAATACTTATAATATCAATGACATTTGAATTTCTTATATACTCATACTTATATACATATCGAATATTACAAAATATTACATCTACGTAAAATATACTTTTATTATAGTTATATAAGGAAATTCATTTAAATGGAAACAAAGAGTATGAAGAATCGATCGAATCACGTGTTTCACGCTAGGTACATTCGAGAGAAAGAGAGAGAGACAAAGAACAAAAAATATGCTAAGCGTATAAGGGAGTAGAAAAGAAGGGGGTGGGAGAGCGAGAGAGAGAGAGAGAGAGAGAGAGAATATTTCCCGGAAGAAATTTGAGACAAGGAAGGAAAGAGAGAAGAGAAGGATATTCGTGAGCTATGGTGGTGTAGGTCCATGACCTTGATTTTGTAGGAGTTCTGAGATATGTACGTTATAGAGCGGAAAGATCTAGGCGAGTGGGAGGGGGTGGGGATGGGTGGGTTGAAAGGATCCAAGGTTCGATATCATTCAATAATTTTGACATTAAAAAATATAGCATTGTCATATCAGCCACGAACGGTCTGAATGTTGCACTTTATCGATTGTGCGCTAGACGGTGCGTTGCTATGGCTACACCTATACACCCATAAAAGCACCTTCGGCCCTCGCGACGGGCTCGCCCTTTCGCAATATGCAGCTTTTATAGGGAGCTTTACGATGCATCTTGCTCTACTCTCTCTCTCTCTCTCTCTCTCTCTCTCTCTCTCTCTCTCTCTCTCTCTCTCTCTCTCACTCTCTCTCTCTCTCTCTCTCTTTTTTTT
>NC_140829.1:3860000-3870000 GCF_050613455.1 Vespa mandarinia
CCTCTCTCTCTCACTCTGTCTCTGTCTCTCTCTCTCTCTCTCTCTCTATCTATATATCTATCTGTTTTCATCTTTCTGTTTCTCTTTATTCGTTGTAGACTAAATAGATACTTAAAGAACGATGATATTATATACAAATTTAATTTTTATTTATTCCTTCCCCCCCTTTCTTTCTTTCTCTCTTTCTTTCTTTCTTTCTTTCTTTCTTTCTTTCTTTCTTTTTTTTTTGTTCCCCCTTTCGAATCGATCATTGCTCAGTCCACATCGTGGTCGTACATCGGCATCGACCACGCCGACAGATAATATTTATACTCGCTAGTCCCTAACCTAAGGCAATCAGTATCAGCTTGTCGGTTGTTGTACGGACCGACTCGACTTTTACGTGACTGCTAAGTATCTCTACACGTAGTAGCCCCGCGATAAGACAGACAGGCAAAAGCAGACAGGCATACATAATAGAGGGAAAAAAAAAAATAAAAGATTATCTCACGTGGACATTAAATTTTTATTTTACTTCGGTACGATCGATTTCGATGATTCTTTAAATCGTTTTTTCTTGAAATTAAAAAAAAAAGAAAGAAAAAAAAAAGAAAAAAACCGCACATAATGACTGATATGGATCGTCGAAAGAGAAAGGATTGAATGTGAATTTTCTTTTTTTTTTTCTTTTTTTGTTTTTTTATGTTTTATTCCACGTCATCGGAGATCTGTTGTGTACTTTCTATGATCGTTAAGTTTCATTTATGATACGCGTATAATATAATTAACTTAATTATCGTTAATAAACGAATTGCCGATTTTATTTCATATTTTTTTTTCTCTGCTATCATTTTGATATATATTGTTGGTCCTCGAAATCGAACCTCGAAAGTCATTTCGAACGTTTTACTATCTATTGCGACACGTACGATAGAGAAAGAAAGAATGAAAGAAAGAGAGAGAGAGAGAGAGAGAGAGAGAGAGAGAGAGAGAGAGAGAGAGAGAAGACACGCATGTTCGTCGTATAGTCTGCGAGATATAAACGCATGGGGTGGACGGCCGGTCAGTAACCCCTTGCCACGATGGCAGGAATGTGAGAGCTGCGACGTTCGTCGATGGTCAAAGGTTGTTTCGACGATTTCGTCGGACTGATTCACAGTCTGAAAAACTATAGATACGGGGACCTTCGAAATTGCGCGGAATATTTATCCTATAAATTTTGCTTATTGGTTGCATCTTATCGATGCGAAAAAAAAAGGACAAAAAAAAAGGAGAGAAAAAAGAAAGAGTTTTACGAAAGTAAAGAGTCGAACGAATTGTATTTTTCTGTGAGATTTTATTATTCTTATTTATATATATATATATATAAAAATAATAATAATAATTCTTTTTTCTGTTTCAGGTAAGTTCGAAAGCTCTCTAAAGTTTCGTCGCACCAACAATGGCGTCTTTCTTCTCTCCGTAAGTTCTCAAAATATATATGTACATATACATATATATATATACATATGTACATAATATTAAAGTCGATAGAGTCCATTTATTAAGAAAGCTCTCTTTAAACATTATCAAAGTTTTCCCGCCTTTCGAACGGGACGTGCGCATCGTTCTTGCGCAGATGAAACCTGTTGCAAATGTACACATTCCTCGTGCATCTTAGCTTCGTCCAGTTGACGAAAGATGTCAGCTTACGACACGACATTAGCACACTCTGTCGGCAAAGTCGTATACTTTGAAAAGTTTCACACGTGCATTGTGTCGACGAATATGCACACCGTTCGACCAGTGCTGCCGTCTATTAATCCGAGGAAAATATCGACTGCACTTTGACGTTAAAATCCTTTAATGGAACAGTTCGATACAGAAGTTCCCTACTTAATCGGAATCTTCATATGTATAAGCTTAAACGCGTATTAACGCTACTAGTACGTAATTATTTTCAGTTTCTTCCTTGATACGGAAGTTTTCTACTTTAAATACGAATAGAGAGAAATTGTTTTGATGGTCGGTAACGCTAGTTTTAGGACATTTAAAAATTAAAAGAGCCATTTGCGACAAAACATTTTTACGACGACTTTTCTTCACGGATAATTATTATCATCATCGTCATCGTCATCATCATCATATTATTATTATTTTCTTTTTTTGTTTCTTCTTCTTTCTAATTTTATTAAAGAGTCAAATGACAAGCGCGAAACTCAATGCTCGTTTAAATGGATCGTTAAGTGTCGCGGTTTCAAGTGGGGAAAAGGAAAAACGAAGAACGAAGGAGCAATCGGTTGGTTTCGCTTTCCTTCGAAACGTTCAACGCTATTATATTCTTGTTACAACAGCAGCAGCCGACTGACTATAGGCATCCAGTGTCGTTCATCGAACCGGTAGTAGTCCTATCTCACGCTATTTCTCCCTTTTCCCTAGACACCCCCCCTTCCCTCTTCCTCCCCCGTATTATAGACGCCGTAGGCGCCGAACCGTAGACCGTGTCGAGTTTAAAATCTACGTGAAAGTTATTCGGTCGTACGTATCATGCAGTTTTCACTTTACCTAAGAACTTTCCTAATTCTCCAACGAGATACCTTGCACTTTATTTATTCGAATTCGCATTGTCGTCGAACCCATTGTAATCATTTATTCCTTATAAAAATATTTGTACGAGTAGAAATATAACTTTCAACGAATACAGCCAAATAATTTGTAACGTGAACGATTTCGATCCTTTCTTTTTTTTTTTTTCTTTTTTTCTTTTTATTTCCTTTTCTTTTTTTTTTTTTACCACGTGCTTAGATTTCTAGAGGAATAAAAAAAAAAGAAGAAAAAAAAGAAAAAAGGAAAGGAAGAAAAAAAACACATTTACTGAAAGAAAACAACGACAGCAATAACAACGGTAAAAAGTCAAGATACGATTACGTTTGCTTTCTTACGAATGAAGAGTCGCAATCAATGAACTTATTCTACATGGATTGATATTACACCGAGGAAACAACTTTCTAACTCCCTAACGATTTCTAAGATCCGACGCGGTGAAAGCGCCGGATAATAATAATTCAACTGTAGAAACAGAGGAGAGCGTTGCACTTTTCAAATGCAGCGATACTAACGAGCAAAGAGAAACGAGATGGAGGATCGAATACGATCAATGGGAAAGATCTTACCAATATACTGGTATTAATGTGTATGTATATACACATGATATATATATATATATATATATATATATATATATATCATTCCGTGATTATTTAATAGAACGTTATCGTCTAATCATTGCTATAGTTATTACATTATTCATCATCTTTTTCTTCTTCTTATTATTATTATTATTACAATTTTATTAATTAAATTTTTTCACTCGTATTATTTCGTCATTAATGAACGACTAAAGTACGTCGAGCATGACAAACGCACGTAGAGTAAAACGAATTCATTCTCCATCTTTTTTTTCTTTTTTTTTCTTTTTTTTCTTTTTTTTATTGTCATTATTCTTTTTTTTTTCTTTTTTTTTTTTTCAAAGTCATCGTCGCAACGTCGTAAGTGACGCAAAAAAAAAGAGGGAAAGTCTTGTTGCGTGGGTGTATTCACGCGACGCGTGGCGACTCGTACGGATTGTCGCGTAACTATATACATACATACGTACATACGTGTATGTATATATATATATATATATACATGTGTATATGTATGTCGATTCTGATGCATCGTCGTGCGGTTTCTCCCCGGTTTATTCGTGTCTTTGTCTCTTTGCACGCCTGTCGCGCATATATGTACATAAAGTTTATACATACGCAGATTTGTATAGATACATACATTTATGTACGTATGTATTTATATATATGTGTGTGTATGTATGCATGTATGTATGAATATAAATATGTATGTATGAATATATGTAGGTATGTATGCGCGCGCGTAACAACGTCTCTACTAGTACAAGCAGAGGCAAAGTTCAGTCACTCCGTAACCTCCTTTCGATCGAAACTATTACACATTAGCCAGTGGCTCTCATTGAGGCGCCGCCGATTTTTACTTTCGTTCTCGTTATTTAACTGCTCTGTAACTCTTTCCATCTCTCTCTTCTCTCTCTCTCTCTCTCTCTCTCTCTCTCTCTCTCTCTCTTTCATACTCTTTCTATGACTACGTCTATCTCTATCTATCCATCTATATATCTATCTTTCTATCTATCTATCTATATATATATATCTATCTGTTAGACTTTAACGAAACGACGCGTTCCAGTTCGAAGTGCCTTCCAACTGTGTACTACTTACCACTACCATTACTATTGCTATCCTACTACTACTACTACAACTACTTCTATTACTAGTATCACTAGTATTGCTACTCTTGCTATTACATATATATATATACCGATTCTCGAGTTTCGAGTTAGACGTATGTAGCTTAAGGATCGTTCTCGATGAAATAGTAAATTTCTTTCTACGAGGGAAAGTTCTTCTTCTTTCTATTTCTTCTTTTTTATTTTCTTTTTTCTTTTCTTTCTTTCTTTCTTTTTCGACGCGTTCAAGATTAAGAGCTTTTTAAAAAAAAATTTTTCTAGGACGAACCAATAGGATAAAACGTACGATCGATTCCCGATAAAATTAAATCACTCATATAGATTTCTTTCGCATATATCTTTTCAATCCAATATTTTCCTTCTGACGAATCGATGATACATCTTTTCTTTTTTTTTTGTTTTTTTTGGCCCCTACGAGTCTATTATAAAATCAAACTGAACAAGAGATAGAGATAAAAAGAGAGAAAAAGAGAAAGATTCTTCAACAATGTTATAACCATTCTAATGTTTCTACGCGAAACGCTTTCACTATCGTTCGCTTTCTCTCCTCGTGAAAATCCACTAAGGTAAAACGTTTAAAGCGTTCAACGTTCTATCTAAGAGTTTGAAAAAAGAGCTACAATTTTTCTTAAATCTTAGATATTAATCTGTTCGTATATTCGTTATCATTATTCGATCGTATCTGAAAAGATAATTCGCAAGTTTCGTCGAATAAAGAATTATCGTTTATTACGATCGTTAATTGATTGATTAGAACCGATGAACGTGAAAATCGAATCGTATCGAATCGAATTTGAAAATGATCATGATCTAGTGTGAGATGTTAGCGTGTTCCTCGTATGCCCATGTGAGAAAGAGAGATAGAGATAGAGATAGAGATAGAGATAGAGAGAAAGAGAGAGAGAGAAAGATATAAATATATATGTTTTTGTTATGTATATATGTACGTATGTATGTACGTACGTATGTATGTATGTTATATATAGAAAGAGAAAGAGTGAGAGACCAGAGGAAACTTGCTACGCGAGAAAGTAAAAGTAGGCGTGCGGAGAACCCGACGGTGAACTGCTCGAAACGCGTCCTCGAACGGTTGCTGTTGCACCGGTCGCCGCACTGAGTAGTACAGAGTACCACCGAGGAGTAGAAAAGCAGCAGCCATTCTCGCCCGACAGGCTCCTCTCGTTGAGCAACTTGACTCCGGCTAACTTCTACCGTTTCTTCGTTCGGTGGTTCTCCCTACATATGTATGTATGTATGTACTTACATAGTTGCATACGTACCTATATATATATATATATCTACGTACGTACGTACGTGTGTAGATAGGTAGATAGATACATAGGTGTAGATACGTATGATATATATATATATATATATATATATATATTTATTTATCTATCTATGTATATATCTCTTAACGTTCCTTTAACTTCCAGAATTTTCTCCCTTACTTTTCTCACTTTTTAGCCGCACCCCATTTCCGTCATATTTTTTCTTTTTCTTTTCTTTTCTTTTCTTTTCTTTTCTTTTCTTTTCTTTTCTCTCTTCTACATATTTTCGCTTTTCATTCATGGTTTGTTTTGTTTTATTTAGTTTGTTTGTTTTTTATTTTATCCCATGACACGAGCGATAGTCTCGTACAAACTTCTCCCTTTTGTATCGTTACGAAGAATAGGAAGAAGTAAAAAAAAAAAAAATAGAAAAAAGAACATTTTCGCGAGAATCTCTCTCAATTTTCAAATCTTATGTTGTTTCCAATTTTCCTTTTTTTTTTTCTTCTCTTTTTTCTATTACTCGAATGATTAATGTATTCCAACAGTGAGAGAGAGAGAGAGAGAGAGAGAGAGACAATGATAGTAAAACAAGTGATGCATATGCATATACATATATATATATATATATATATATATATATATATATGTATATATATGTTGAAAAGATAAAGATGATGAGCTTTTAAAAGATATATCTCTCCGATAGTTCCCGTTCGAATTGGCATTTTTTTCTCTTTTATCTATTATTATTTTTTTTTCTCAACAACAACGAGTACGACAACGACGACGACGACGACGACGACGACGACGACGACGACGATGATGACGATGACGATGACGATGACGACAAGTAGCAGAGAGAGAGAGAAAAAGAGAGAGAAAGGATGATGGGGGAGAGGAAGAGGGAGAGGGAGAGAGAGGAAGATGAGGAGGGGGGTATACACGCTCGCTCTCAGTGGGAGCTTAGTCGGTCGTTGAGTCGCGTTGAGCAAGTCGAGAGCCGAGACCGAGCAGCAGTCACCTCGATAGAGAGTGTTGAACCCACGGAAATCTAGGCCGGCTCACTGACACACCGCGTGTGTACGAAAGAGATGTATGAGTGCGCGAGAATTCTCTCTCTCTCTCTCTGTCTCTCTCTTTCATGCACGCAGATATACACGTATACAGACACATGACACACACACATATATATATATATATATATAGATTCTCTCATGCACCACCGTGCGACGGTTGGTTCAACGCGCGGTGTGTTTACGAGATTTTAGCCCTATGATTATTATCTCGTCATTGTGATCGTCCTTGCCATCGTCCTAAAGAGAATATATTTTTACGATGATTATTATGATCTCTTTCTCTCTCTCTTTTCCACCCTTTCTCTCTTTCCCACCCTTTCTCTCTCTCTTTCTCTCTCTCTCTCTCTCTGTGTGTCTGTATGCTTGTCTCGTTGGTTTGATAAAAGAAAAAAAAGAGGAAAGGAAAGGAGAAAAAAGAAAAATGAAAGGAAAGAAAAAAATTGATTTTCTTTTTGGTTCTTTGTTTACTAGTCGATATGTTGATGAGAAAGAAATTAAAGAAAAGAAAAAAAGAAAAAAAAAGAGACATTCCAAAAGAAAAAGAAGAAGAAAGAAGAGAATTCGGATTAAAAGAGAAACAAAAGAAACAAAAAGAAAAAAAAAAGACAAAAAATTGAAGAACGATCGAGAAAAGATAGCACGTAACGACGATGACGAAGACGAGAGAGGTGCTATTACTATATATTGCGACCTCGTCGATCGGAGAAAATGCGTTTATTTGGTAGTCAACGTAACGCTCCTTACATCAGAGCTCGCGAACGATCGTAACAGGTCCGCGTCCGTTCGTCCCCCATCTGATCGTACACCCATCCTCCCCACCTCTTTTTTCTCCCTTTTCACATTTTATGATGCAATAAGTAATTTCGAAGGAATACCGGATATTCAAGGAAAAAAAAAAACAAAAAGAGAGAGAGAGAGAGAGAAAAGAAAAAAAAGAAGAAAAAAAAAGTCGTTTACATATCACATCGTACGCTTTCGTACGTGTAAGTTTAGAAACAAAGTCTTTCGGGAGCACTAATTGGGACGCGGAGGGTAAGGAGAAGGAGAAGCTGCGCGGGGGGAGGTTGTATCACATTGATTGTTGTTATTACAAAAATTGTACTCTATGCGTATATTATATAGATGATAGATAGATAGATAGATAGATAGATGGGTATATAGAAAAAATATCTACATGGATAATCTTTCAACGTTGTTTACTTTATTTCGATGTTTCTTAAAAGATATTTGTACATATATATATATATATATATATATATATATATATATATATATATATATATATATCTTTGGATTTCTTTCATCCGAAGAAACAAAAAATATTATCAACATTCAAAGTACTATCATCGATTATTATACAAACTGTACTGTGCATATTTGTGCGAATGAGAGAGAGAGAGAGAAACAATTATAAAAATAACAAATTCGTACGATTTTCTTTCGTTTTTTCTTATTTTTTTTTCTTTTTTTTTGGAGGGCGAGCATGGGGGAAGAAGTGTAGATAAACAAAAGTTCGATTCGATCGTAAGAAATGATCGATAAGAGAAGAAAAAAGAAAAACAAAAGGAAAAAGAAGAAGAAAAAGAAGAAGAAGAAGAGGAAGAAAAAAAGCTCTTGGTTATTGGTAGATGTGCCGGCTCCTCCCGAGCAATGCGAAACAGGTCGCGAGCTCGTATCGAGCCGAGCGACAACGACAGTGCGTTATTAGAGGCGTTTGATGACGCAAAGTGGGCTTGAGTGGGAGGGAGAGGGGGAGGGAAGAGAGGGGGAGGGGGGAAGGGACAGCCCAGGTCGTTGTTCTCTGCCGTTACTGGGACACTTTCGGCGTTACTGACACTAATCGGTACACGCGTACACACACGCACGCACACATAAACTCGCTCACGTATACATGTCTACATTTATACATCTGTCTACATAAACACACACACACATACAGAGAGAGAGAAAGAGAGAGAGAGAGAGAGAGAGAGAGAGAGAGAGAGAGAGAGAGAGAGAGACACAGACAAATACATACAACTTCCAACATGGAGATCTAGGCACGCACGTTGAGAGACGCAAGAGCAGATACGATTCGCCTGGTATCCTGCCATCCCTCTTCTCTCCCTCTTCTAAAACTCGGTCGGCTTCCACGCCGACACGGTCGATCGATCGATCGCAATTACTGTACGTACGGTTGTATTAATTAACTAGGTCGATCGTTCCTCCGTCCCGACTTTGAAAGAAATTCATTCTTGTCTTCTTCTGTAAGGATGAAGGAAGAAAGAGAATGCTCTCTTTCTCTCTCTCTCTCTCTCTCTCTTTTTCCTCATTTTTTTTTAAGATATATAGAGCGAAAGCAATCAGATAAATATCTACGTTCATTATCGATCCATTTAATCATAATTTTTTCCATACAATATTACATACATATTTAATTTAATTTCATAATCGATATATATATATATATATACATACGTATTGTTGTGTAACTACTCGTTTAGGAATGTCTACAATAGATATAAAACGTGACAATATATATATACATTTTTCTGTCACCCATTTCTAAACGGAATATCATCAAGTCCTAAAAAAATAAAAAAAAATAAAAAAAGTAAAGAAAATAGAAAAAAAGAAGAAAAAAAAAAAACGAAAAAGAAATTGCTTCGAGAGATTTACCGGTCATAAATAAATGTGAACCAAGGATATTAAAGGTGGTGATAGTGGTGGTGGTGGTCCATTGCCAGCGAGAAGGATGCTCGAATATTTTCGCATGTCGCAGTTGGTCCGTGAAAATAACAAAGAAAGACGACTGTATCTTACATAAAACTCATATTTTGGCATTACATACCGTCACACCACCCATCCCTCCCCTCGTCTCCCTCCTTTCCCCTACCAATGTCATCATCCTCGCTTGATATCTCGCCAAATGACCTTCGCGCGTCCGCGAAGATTCAAGGATTTAGATTGGTCTCACCTTGGATAGACGAAAATTGTAGAGCAGATGTATTATATATATATATATATATTATTGCGTGGGAGAGAGGGTGGGGTATAGGTCGATGATAGAATATTGCACGTAATCATTGAACGTTATGTATGGTTTCTTTTTAAAAGACGATGATGCAACTACGTATATATATATATGTAATGAAAAAAAAAATATTCATGAAAAATATATCATGAAAAACATATTAAAAAAATTAGAATTGACGAGAAAGAAAGAGGAAAGTGTTTGTTTCGTAATAAATATCACTTCGATATTTGTATATTTTTGTCGTTGATATAACAAAATAAAAATATTACTTGCTTCTCTCTTTCTCTCGTATGATCTTCCCCTTCTCAAATATCCCTAATAGATTCTTACACAATTCATTTTAATTACCCTTTGGAAAATG
>NC_140829.1:3875000-3880000 GCF_050613455.1 Vespa mandarinia
AATTAATCAACTCGTTCGATCGAGCAAAATCATGCTGACTTTATTTCTTCTGATCGCTCAGGAATCATAATGATATGTCTTTTAGGGCTGTTCGCTTTAGCACACGAACGCGACCTCCGGTACTCGACACACTCTCTCCCTCTCTTTTCCCTCTCTTTCCTTCTCTCTCTCTTTCTCTCTCTCTCTCTCTCGTGCTCCGCTAATTCATCAGCCCTCTCGACCTCGTTCGTTTCAGTAAGCACGAGTGCACCTCGTTTTAAATGAACTTTATGCTCACGGCTAATGCATACATACATATATACATACCATATATACATACATATATATATATATATATATATGTATATATATGTATATATATGTATATATATATATATATATATATATATATATATATATATATATATGTACATACGTGTGTCTATTTTGCACGCATCATTTTCGTTAGATTTTTTATTTCTCCCATTCTACTCGTTTTATTTATATTTTTAATTCGTTCATAACACTCAATATCTCTCCTTCTCTCTCTGTCTCTCTCTTTCTCTCTCTCTCTATCTGTATCTGTCTCTTCTTCTTAATTTGTTTGGATATCTCTATACAGAGAGACATACATAAAAGATATCATTATTTCGGTCGGTTTACAAGTTTCTTTTTTTTTTTTTTTTTCTTTTTTCCTTATAATTTTTTGAACGCGTAGGTAAGCACATTTGACATTAACACGGTGACCTATATCATCACATATCTCACGAGCAAGACAGTATAAATGAAAGAAACAAAAAAAGAAAAAAAATATGTGTTAGCTCTCGTAGTCGTTATATCCGTATTTCTTTATACACGTGTTGTCTCTTAGTACTACTATTCAACTTCTCGGAGAGGTTAGTGAGTACTTACTTACTTACTTACTTACTTACTTACTTACTTACTTACTTACTTACCTATCAACCAACCAACCAACCAAGTATAGTTTCTTCGAATCGGACCGGTGACATACTAACCCATATCATTTCTTGGAAAACACTTGAACAACGTTTACGCACTAACGACAAAGAAGCCATTCGTTACCATTCTTCTCATTTATATATGCATCTGTATATATATGTGTGTGTGTGTGTGTGTGTGTGTGTGTGTGTGTGAAGATACCTACCACTTGTGTTACGTTTAACGTGTACATGTGTAGGTGCAAGTGTAGGTCGTATGTGTCTTATAGTTTTAGTCTCTCTTTCTCTCTCTCTGAAAAGTTTTTGAACAATGCTATCTGAACGATCCAGTAAGTTTGATTGGCTTTGTTAAATTGTATCATGCTAAAAGAGAAAAAAAGAGAGAGAGAGAGAGAGAAGAGAGAGAGAGAGAGAGAGAAATAAGGTCTAGGCATAGTGCAGTTAATTTGATGTGCAATCAACGATGTCAGTCAGATTACATTATTACATTGTTCACACTTCCTTTACGTGTTATTAGAATTCATAAATTTTTTTCATTCTATTTTTAGTTCTCTCTCTCTCTCTCTCTCTCTCTCTCTTTCTCTCTTTATCTCTCTCTTTCTCTTTCATTTCACGGCAGCTTTTTATGACGAGCCATAAAGAAGATGTTTGAGATTGAGAGAGTTTAATGGTAAGACCGAATATATTTCGAGTTTATCGTCTTGCTTCATTCATTAATGGAATTGTTTTGCGATAAGAGGATTTATTTCTTTAAAAAAAAAAAATATATATATATATATATGTATATATATGTATATACGAATGATTCGAAAAGGTACGTAATTTTACGCAGAATCCGCTTGAATTAGTTGGATTCTTAGAATTTCGCGAAACGTAAAAACACATAGACATACACACATATACGAACGCTTTGTTAATCGCTGATCTATGAGGTTAATATTAATTCTTGCGCGAGAAGAAAAAAGGAAAGAATATTTCTACGAAAATGATACAAACATATATACATACATATATATATATATATATATATATATATATATATATAAATATACATACATACATACATACATACACACGTCCTCGATAACGAAGGTGACGCGGACGTTGAACCAATGTCGGAACGGCACTCGGAGAAGGCGAGACGACGAACGGCGCTTTACTTTCTTGGCGTTTTACCTTCGAACGCGAAGGTGCGGACTCCCATTCGACTCGCCTTCGTTGCGAACGTTGCACCTTTTATCTCTTTTTCACCTCTTCGAAAAGGCCTTCTTTCTCTCTCTCTTTCTCTCTCTCTCTCTCTCTCTCTCTCTCTCTCTCTCTGCCTCTGTTTCTGTCTCAGTATTAGTCTTTTTTATTTCTCTTTCTCATACTCACCGCGTAACAGAACGCATCATTATGAAATAAAAGAAAAATGTTCAACAACTTTGATTCCGTTAACTCGATCTCGCAAATCAACTCGATCGATCGTCACGTTTACGATCGTATCTCCGTAGGTGTAGAAGGTAATTGATTGAACATAATGGAGAAATCGATCTGTCTTCGCACGCGAGGAGGGTAGAGAGAGACAGAGAGAGAGAGAGAGAGAGAGAGAGAGAGAGAGAGAGAGAGAGAGAGAGAAAGACAGAAAGAGAGATAATGGCGGCACAGCTCCTACACGGTACGAGCAATTTTCTAGAGATCAACGTTAGCCTCCGGTTAATGCCGATCGTGTATCGTCTATACTTCATCGTTACAAGTGGCTAACAATAAGTAAGACTTATCGACTATTATTATATTGGGTGATAAGCAAATTACAATTGGAATCGACAATTTCATTTGTTAGATTTAATAGGATGAAAATCAAATGATGACTTATTCGATGATGATTTGTTAATATGATCTAATAGAAGACCATTATCATTTTAAATTATATTTCAATTACACGTGGTGTTATATATTTATTATATTATTAATACGTATCAGAAGAATATATATATATATATATATATATATATATATATATATATATATATATATATAGATAAACGATATTACGACTAAATCTAATATACATTCGTATATAGAGTAATGTTAAAGTAATAATATCGATATTGTTTAATACTTTTCTCTCATGTAGCGATTCGATGTCATTTAGGATTTGAAAAGAAACAAGAAAATAAAGTAAAATAAAGAAATAAAAATAAAAAAAAATAAAAAAAAAAGAAAAGAAATAAGAAGATAAAACGAAATGATCGCCGATCGAAATATATGAAGGATTAAATGAAGGATTTTCAGTGAAATTTAAAAGGAAAAATAAGAGTCGATCGTATGCCCGGAAAGAGTACAAGGAACGAAGTGAGTATTTGTGTGTACGTACGTACGTATGTACGTGTACAGTGGTAGGTTGTAAAATAGAGTGAGGGGGTTGAGGTGAGGAGGGGATGGGAGGGGAGTGGAGGAGAGGATAGATCGACCAGGACGGTTAAGAGCGAATTTCGTTCTCCCTCGACGGTTCATCGGCCTGTCCTTCGTATCTGGGCCGCTCCTATCCACCCATATCAGTCTCTTTATCATAATTCATGCTGGGCAAGTCGGTGTATTGTGAGCGCGGTATGGTACACGAGATGCTAGGCGGTGCGGTGCGATGCGGTGCGGTGCGTTGCGGTGCGGTGCGGTGCGGCGCGGTGCGGCGTGGCGCGATGCGGTGCAATGCATTGCGCTGCGGCGCCGCAAGTGTGGCTACGGCGGCCTGCGTGTCGAGCGCATAAAAGCCGCATAATTTAGATGAAAGTAAACTGCAACACGCCGGCCTGTACGCGACAGGCTTTCGCAAGCGCACTCGGCGTTACCGTAGGTGAGGCTTGATCTTTCCGAGAGGCCCCGTTCCACCTTTAGAGAAAATCGATCGTCCACGGATTCGATTCTCGATCGATCCGTTCGAAAGACAGAGCGAGAGCGAGAGAGCAAGAGAGAGAGAGAGAGTTCGATCACCCCAACGATCGATCAGTGCATTGACTTCGTTTGTCTTCGAGAAGAGAAAAAAGGAAAAGAGAAGACGAAGAAAAAAAAAAGCAATAAAAAGGAGAAGCGAAAGATTTTAGCCGATAAATTAATATTTGCTTTTTTCTTTTCTTTCTTTCTATATCGTTCGTTCAATTATTTTTTTCAATTATTCGCCGCCCATTATCTAAAAGATTTAGAGTTATGCATATAACGTGAGAATTGTTAAATACATGTAAATACTTGTTGGTATCTAATACGTGGAGTTCTTTTGAACGAGGATATCGCACGTT
The DNA here is from genome assembly GCF_050613455.1 of Vespa mandarinia. NCBI lineage: Eukaryota > Metazoa > Arthropoda > Insecta > Hymenoptera > Vespidae > Vespa > Vespa mandarinia. The sequence continues at coordinate 3,879,211 of NC_140829.1, forward strand.
AACATCAATACCATTCATATCATTATGCCTATCTAATTCTGTCTTTTAATTAGCTTGTGGTGTCGAACGGATGGACAGATACCTGACCTCAAGTACGACGAATTTGTCGTATCGATTAATGATTTTAAGGGAGTATTTAATCGCTAGTGTATTTATTATCAGGGTCGACGTTTGCGTCACGTTCTTCTCGTATAAGTAAATTCATTCGATTCCCAACAAGGGACAGATATATCTACATACTACCTTTCTTTCTTTCTCTATCTCTCTCTCTCTCCTTATTCTTTTTCTTCCACCTCCTTCTCCTTCTTTTTTTCTCCTACTCTAATACCGACGAACTTTTGCATATTTGATCAAGACGTATAAAGAGCACACCGACGGTGGTTTACGGCGTGCCGATAGTAACGCAGCTGTTGATGGTTGTGGGTGGTGATGGTGGTGGTGGTGGTGGTGGTGTTACATCGGTGGGGTGACATACGAGAAAGCGTACATCACGAACGCCAGGTTGACTCTCGAGCGACTGCGAGCGACTGCGAGCGAGCGAGCGAGCGAGCGAGCGAATATGACGTCAGAACACGCTTGCAGCGCCCTAGATCGAGGGAGGTCACCGTGTGCCAGGCCGACGGCCCGCCGAGGTCGTATCCTCGCTCTCTCTCGCTCTCTCTTTCTTTCTCTCTCTCTCTCTCTCTCTCTCTCTATCTATCTATCTATCTATCTATCTTTCTCTCTTTCTCTCTCCGGCACGGACTACGGGAGCTTTTCGTCTAGTCCTCCTTTCTAGGTTAGCTTGAGT
>NC_140829.1:3890000-3895000 GCF_050613455.1 Vespa mandarinia
CACTTTGATTGGTTTTAAAATTGTCGAAGGTTAGGCGGCGTCATCCTGGCAAAAGAGATAGGTTGTTAGAGCAACGAACGGTCATGCAAAGATATCGATGGATTTTCGATCGGTCAGGAAAGTATGCCAACGGTAGCGGGTCATCTAACGCTACTTAACGCGCGCCGATGCGCTCGAATGCGTTTGGAATGTGAACTCGTAACTAGAGGACAATGCTTCGTCGATGCACGTGGCTTAAACGCAACTATTCTATATCTCTATAAATGCAGTGTGTCACCGGTGCAATGTTTTCTTCTCGATAATATCGAATAAATAAATCAAATCTAACGAACGAACGAACGCGCGTACCACCATAGTTTTGCTTTGTCGGCGATTAAAAGGAAATCGCCAGAGTATCTCTCTCCTTTTTTTATTTGTATCCGTTCGTTCATTCATGTGTAACATATTTACATATGTATATATATATATATATATATATATATATACATATATATATATATTTATATGCGATATTTCATTCGAACGTAAAAATAAAACTCTGGTAGGTTATATCTATTGTGGATCGATTAGAAAAATTTATTATCTAATAACGATTAACATGTATTCATACAAAATGCGAATTTGTCAAACGTCGAACGAAAATAATTAAAGAGTATAGAAAAGTGAACGGGGAAGGGGCGAGAACTCTAATCATAATGAATGGATTATTCTATTATTCGATTAATTGGATATTATAATTCATTCTTTATTGCCAAACAAACAGTTATCCCGGAAAAGTTACTACACTCGAGTTGCCGAAGCGAATCCGAATAGAGTGAGAGAGAGAGAGAGAGAGAGAGAGAGAGAGAGAGAGAGACAGAGAGAGAGAGAGGGAGAGAGAGAGAGAGAGAGAGAGATATGTTGGTTAGGAGTCGTTGACCAATGTGCATTCCGTACTTCGGCTATACTCTTGAGCAATTGCATTTGATTGCCTTTGGAGACTTTCCTCTTTTACTTCTACCCTTACCACGCGCCTTGTCTTCGTTTTTCAATCTCATTGAAAGATAAAAGATTTTATTAAACAACCTTCTTCCTTTTTTCTATTTTTCCTTGTCATTTTTTGATTCGTCTCATCGACATCTTCTTCTCCTAATCGATTTAATTTAATCGAACGATCAAACGATAAAAATTATAATACCATTATCGTTTTTTCCTTTTCTTCTCGATTCAACGAATTAAATTGATTATTATCAAACATCCAATTCTCATATAATATATAAAAAATCCAATTGAAAATGAATTAATTTATTGTATTATGTATGATATAAATTAATTAATCGTATAATATCTCTTTAAACTTTAGTTGAAAGATTCGAAATAATCTTTAACATTATAAATATATATATATATATATATATATATATATATATATATATATATATATGTATTTACGTGTACATTATTGCACACTATAGTAACTGTTGTATACGTATGAATACGTAGCCTATATCCTTGTAACGATTAATCCTATCTTTATATGATCGTGGGTCGGACGAAGTCGTTATAATAAATATCGAACTTCTCTCTTTTCTTTTCTTTTTTTTTTTTTCTTTCTCTTACATTTTTCTTCCTTTTCTTTTTTTTTTTCTAATCAAAGATCGACCCGATTTCTCTTCTCTTTGTGGGATATCATCGTAGGCCGATATCTTATATTTAAATATTCAGCGTTACGTTTTATCTCTCTATCTCTCTCTCTCCCTCTCTCTCTCTCTCTCTCTCTCTCTCTCTCTCTCCCTCTCTCTCTCTCTCTCTCTCTCTCTCTCTCTCTCTCTCTCTCTCTCTCTCTCTCTCTCTCTCTAGCTATCTATCTCTTTTTCTTTCTTTCTCATAAGGAAGTCGCATTAAAGTCGTCATCGATGACGCAATAAGAGAGATGTCGGGTGAAAGCAAACCGAAAGCGCGGAAACGGAGGCGTCGTCGTAACTCTGCGTTGCCGCACAGTAGTGTCTATTACGTTAGAGAGTAAGATCGGCTCGCTTAGACTATGCGAGACGTGGTTGTGTTACGTTAGAACGAATTGTTGTCCCTACGACAACACAGCTAGTCAGATAAAGTTCCTAGACTTGGTACGACAACAACAACGCGTTGTGTTGTACGATCAGGACGCGTTTTCACTCTCTTTTACGAACGATTCGACCAAACCCACCAATCGATATTTATCGATCGATCGATCGATCCGTCTACATATTTACGACTTTATCCCCGGAATTTTATCGTCCAACGAAACGGAACCTGATCTAAGGCCACTATCATGCAACGAATCTATTACTTTTCTATTCTTTAGGATAATAAGAACGACATGGAGAAATTTATCAACACGGTTTATTATTTTCAAATGGACACGAGAAGTATCCCTTTTGAATCTTTTTTTTTTTTTTTTTTTTCTTTTTTTTCCCCACGATTTTTCCTTTCAACTTGTCGCTTTCATTTTACGTCGTATAAGAAGTCTTTATTTAAAAGGGATTAGCGGAGTTCGATGGTGCTTTAAAAAGGTAAAAAGGAATTAATCGCCCACGCAGATTTTTATTAAAACGTATAACGTGATAACGATTACTTGTACCGCGTGATAATATAATTGTTCGATATCAATGATTTTCTTTTTTTATACGTAAGAAATTTATGAAAGAGAAACTTTAGAGTGAATAAAACTCCGAAAGAGAGAGAGAGAGAGAGAGAGAGTGCAGGAGGAGGGAGATGTGAGGAGGAAAGAATTTTATTACATTCCGATGGCAGGCCTACATGAATCTCAAGACAATGGTTGTCCCAGGGATAAGCGAGTAGTCTGAATAGATAGATATGTACATACATTAGTCTATCTATTGCTTACATACCAACGTATATACACATGCATATATGTCTATATACATATATGAGCTTCTGGAGTTTTGCGTGGGACTCTGTCCTTTTCCGCACGTTGCAGCAACGCGTTCCTAACAGTTTCTTCTTTTTTCTCTTTTTCTTTTTTTTTCCTCCTTTTTTTCTTTTTTTTTTTTTTCTTTTTTTCTTCCTTACATATATTTCAAAACCACTCGTTGATAATATACCCTACATACATACGTGTAATATCCTACATACATACGTAATATCCTACATACTCGATGAGAATCCTCGCTTCGAATTGATTCATCGATTCTATCGATCGATAAATCGATCGATCGATAACAAGATAAACATAAATGAATTTCTCGATCGTCCAATTTTCATTCTAATTCATTAATACGTTAAACGTTTTATTTTACGAATAAAACGAGGAAACGATCAATAATATAATTGTGCAAACGATTCTTAGTATTACATAAGTCAAGGAACGAGTTAAAACAACGAGGAAACGAATAATATTTGCCAGGAAAACGAATGAGCTCGAATTAAGAAATTTCTTTTTGTTTGGCGTATGGACAAATGAAATTTTTCTTTCTTTTCCTTTTGTTTCTTTCTCTCTTTTTTTTTTCTTTTCTTTCTTTCTTTCTTTCTTTTTGGAAAACAACGAACTAAGGTCATTCACCGTTGTACATTTACATATATGTATATATACATATATATAGATATATCAAACTTTTGCGCATTTACGTACGTACATAGATACATATGTATATATATATATATATACATATATATATATATATATATATATATATGTATATATTGTGCATACGAAAGTGAGGTCGGCTTGTGGACTGTAAAATACCTGGAACTCGTATACACGTAGCCCACTGGCACAGATTCGCACGGTACGCGAAGATTTTGCAACGTGAAACGACCCTCGTTAATCGCTGACGCGGCCACGATGCTCGGCAACCGACAACGCGTTCTTGCGCTTGTATTTGTGCTTAAATGCATATATGTGCGCGCGCGCGAGAGAGAGAGAGAGAGAGAAGGGAGGGGTAGAAGGGAGGAGGAGAGGAGAACCTTCGCGAAAACCGTGAACCCAATTTGTTCCAATTTAATGGGCACCGTTAGCCAGCCACAATCGACAATTGTCGGCCTTCCTAGACGATTATCATAGACGAATATAATTTTTTTTTCTTATTATTTTCTTCCTCGCCTTTTATTTCCTCGTACTTATTCTCCCTCTTCTTCTCTCTCTCTCTCTCTCTCTCTCTCTCTTTCTCACTTCCTCTCTCTCTCTCTGTTTTTTATTTTCTATTTTTTATTTGTCAATTTTAATTTCAATTTTTTTTTTCTTTTCCGTTTAGAAACGCGTGGACTTAAAAATAATACATACTCAGTGGTTGAACCGCCAATGTCGTCGTTACGATTTCATTATTATTATTATAATAATAATAATAATAATAATTATTATTATTTTTATTATTACAATTTCAAGGATCCGTTATTGCCACGATTATCTATACATATATTTTTTTTCTTTTTTTTTTTTTTTTTTTATTCGGAATCCGATGAATTTCGTAATGACCGTGACAATCCTCATTTGAAAACATTTAATCATTATTTATAGACGTTATATTCTTCGAGAAAAGGAAAGGGAAAGAGAGAAAGAAAAAAAAGAAAAGAAGAAGAAGAAGAAGAAATAAAAAATATTTGAACGTTTGGACGTTTCGTTCCTTACGAAATATCTACCGCGTGCTTACTTACATCAACAAGGTCTTCTTATGATTCTTTTCTTTTTATCTTTTTTTTTTTTTTTTTTTTTTTTTACGTATGTCCTTCACCGCGAAGCTAAATGAGGAATCATCATTTCTCGTTCTTATGTATGACGACTTTAAACAGTTAAGACTTTAAGAAGAATCCCCATTGGTTAGGTGTGAGTTAGTCGTAGTGTCTCTCAAAGTTAAAAATTGAAAGAGACGTTCGTTTTATTCGCATGAGACGAATGATTTACGAGCTCTCGTCACGGTGGGCAGGCAAGGGAGGAACGAGCCATCTTGAAAATTTATGTTCATCGGCATAAAGAGATTCGTGAAAACCGCATAGCCATAAAATTTGGCCGCAAATCTCCCCGG
>NC_140829.1:3900000-3942500 GCF_050613455.1 Vespa mandarinia
TGTCTATCTCTTTCGCTCTAGCATTTTGCTTCGCCCCACCAGGAGTCCGCGGCGCGTTCTCTTCCAACCCATCGAAGGTCACCAACGCGTTCGGCCGTTCGCCCGAGAATATCGACTCTCCGTGTGCGTGCGTGCTTGCTTGCTTGCTTGCTTGCTTGCTAGCTCGCTCGCTCGCTTGCTCGCTCGCTCGCTTGCTCGCTTGCTTGCTTGCTTGCTTGCAAACGCGAACGCGAATGCGAACATGCGAGCGGAGTCAGCAAAGATAGTCGAGAGAGTCTCTTCTATGACGTGTTGTCTTCCTCTCCTCTTCTATCCCATCCTCTGTCTAAAATGAAAGAGAGAGAGAGAGAGAGAGAGGATTACTCTTCGATGATAGCGTAGGCCTCGTTACGTAAGCGCGATAGCGAGTTACGCGTTCTCCCTGTCTATCCCTCCCTCCCTCCCTCCCCCCCTCTCTTTCTCTCTGTCTCTCGTTCCTTTTGATTCATTCTACCTTTCCACGTCTACCTGCTAGCGCGGAGAAAGTAGATTAGTCGCATCACTTGATCCTCACTTTCACTTCCACCTTCCGCGTGATCTCCTACTCTCTTCCCTCGAGATTTCTTCTCGTCCTCGTCATTCTCTTCTTCTCCTTCTCCTTCTCTTTCTCTTTCTCTTTCTTCTTTTTGTTTCTCTCTTTTCTTTTTTTTCTCTTTCTTTCTTTCTTTTCTTTTCTTACCTTCTCTTCCTCCTCCTATTTCAAAGTCGACCTGCCTCACTGCGTTTTCCTACCAGCTCTCCGTTCTACATCGGTCCATCGTTTTTATCCCCGTTCTAACCGTGGAGTTATCTTTTAAAACGGATTCCAACGTGCACCCATAGATCTACGCGTATGCATAGATCACATCCAGTGGCAGAGCTCCGGCTATCCTAACGCGAGCGTAATAGATCAAATCAGAACGACTTCCTTATTAAGTATTGAGCAAACATTTTCGCATTGAATTTTTGAAGATTCTCCATTTGGTATTCTATCGAAAGATTTTATCTGATCGTTTATCTTGATATCGCGGGAAAAGAGGATGGCAAGGAGAAGAGAAAGAGAGAGAGGATAGAAAAAAGGATAGAAAAAAAGGGAGGTAAAGAAAGGAAAAAAAAAGGATAGATTGAATACACATAAATGGGGAAGAAAAAGAAAGAAAGAGAGAGAAAGTTAATGTCGAAAGTCACATTTAGTATCACAATTGTGGTAGATTTTCTTCTAATTACGGTACGTCGACGATGGCTAACCTGAAAAGCTCCGGGCATTGGCCTGGCCTCCTCCCGGTCCCCAGTGACCTCGATTGATGCACCCTTGTCCTCTCTCTCTCTCTCTCTCTCTCTCTCTCTGTTTCCCTCCCCCACCTGATGCGGAGAGCGCGCGCGGAACGTTGACTCGGCATCGCCCAATCGGAGACCGGTTCGTCGACTCTTCGGCCCGCTCTCTCGGGGTCGTTCTAATCTCGCAACGCCTGCTCCTCTCTCCTCCTCCTCCTCCTCCATCTCCTCCTCTTTAGAAAGAGAAAGAGAGAAGCCCGATAAGAGCTGCGATCTCCTCTCTCTCCACCCTAACAGCCTCTGCCAACCACCCACCTCTCCCTCCTATTTTTCTCTCTCTTTCTCCCCCTCCCCTTCCTCTAACTCCTATACCTTCTCCTCCTCCTCTACCTCCTCCTATTTCCCCTTGTTCACCTCCTCGCGGCACTCTCGCTCGCTCTAGCACGCCAAGGTGAATAACCTCGAATCGTGTCGGGTCCTCTCTTATCGCACGTTCGAGCTTCGACGCTTATCGTCGTAGCAAGTGTGTAGTATCTCTCTCTCTCTCTCTCTCTCTCTCTCTCTTTTCTCTCTCTCTCACTTTTTCTCTCTCTTTTTCTCTCTCTCGTGGTATTCTGTTCTTCTTCCGCTGTAGCGGAAAATGAAACGATCGAGAAGTTTTCTTCTCTACCTAAAGGCAACCCTGACGGAAAGCAGAAAAGAATAAAAGAAGCAACTCTTCTTACAATTTTTAATCTTTTCCCTTTTTGTTTCGATCAGATGAACTATCGGAGAACATTGTTATGATATATATATATATATATATATATATATATTATTTATTGATTTTATCTTACATATACGTATAACAATAACAAAACAAAATTATAACTTTAGATAAATTTATAAAGAAAGTAATGGATGATGTCGATTCATTAATTTATATAAACTCTCTGTTCTCGTGAAACGAAGATCTGTATGGATCTATTATGATCAATAATTATACGATCTCTATGAAAATTATTTTTTAATCTTTGAAAATTATTCGAAATTAAAACTAATTAATTAATTCTCTTAACGTACGAAAGGAAATAGAACGATGATGATGATGATGATGATGATGATAATCATGATGATGATGATTATGAAAAGAGAGTGAGATTCGCTTTTTTCCTGATCACGCGAGACTTCAGCGAGCGAGAGCTCTCTTTCTCTCATAAGACAGGACTATCTCTCGAAACTTTCACTTTTATTCAAGGCATGTAAGAGCCCATCCTCCTTTCGATGGAACGGATGAGTCAAATGCGTTCGAGCACGGTCCGGTCCATCCTATCCCTCTCTCTTTCTGCTGGTTTGGTATCTTCTTCTTCCTTCTTTTTTTTTTCTTTTCTTTTTTTTTTCTTTTCTTCTTCTTCTTCTTCTTCTTCCTCTTCTTTTTCTTCTTTATCTCTTTCTACTCGTCTTTGAAACGCTCGAATTTCCTATCGAGTCACGGTCCAACGGGAAGAAAGTAAGAGTGGTCCGGGTAGGAAGTTGAGCCAAAGGCAGCTCGTCCGGATGCCAATGAAAGGGAAACACTTGCACGATCTCTCTTTCTTCTTAGCCCAGTCCCTATATTTCTTTCTCTCTCTTTCTCTCTTTCTCTATCTATCTCTCTATCTCTGTCTTTATATCTATTCTGTTCATTTATCTTTCTCTTTCACTTCACTGTTCGCTTCATTTATCGATTATATTAATCTCATATGAATATATATTTTAATTTTTTGATTACTTAGCCAATAGTTTTATTGTTATTATTATTATTATTATTATTATTATTATTATTATTATTATTATTATTATTATTATTATTAGTAGTAGTAGTAGTAGTAGTAGTAGTAGTAGTAGTAGTAGTAGTAATATATTACTTCAATGATTTTTTAACGATAACGTTTATTTCTTTTCCTGCGTTCTATATTTCTTTTCTTTTTTCGCATCAGTAAAGCTTCCCTCTATTAATATCACTCTATCTCTTCTTTATCCTAGTCGATATATCTCTTGATCCGCTAATACGTATTATATCGGTATCTTAGTCTCTTAGTCAGTGACACTTGACAAGTTCCATCTAATACCACTCGAAATCCAATTTAGAATTCATTACGTTAAAGCTTCATAAGAGTTTATGACTTTCACTTCCACGTTCTTACGTAGACGAATAATAATAATTAAAAAAAAAAAAAGAAAGAAAAATAGAAAAACAAAATGGGGAAAAAAGAAAAGAAAAAAAAATTTCATTAACGTCGGACAGGAGCGTTAAAATGGAAAATTTCGAAGAAATTGTTAGCAGGTGAAAAAGGGGATGAAGAAAAAAGTAGTAGATAAAGTATAAAGTTTATATATATGTATTTATATATATATATATATGTGTGTGTGTGTGTATACATATTTAAAAGAATTCATTTTGTGCTCGAAGATTATCGAGAGAGACGATTAGATAGATGTACGCGTACGCGTGCGCGCGCGCGCGTGTGTGTGTGTGTATGAACACCAGCTAGGCAGTAGTCGGAAGTTTGCGAAGTAAAATAACGGGTCGAAGGGAAAGCGGAGGGTGACTGGGTGGCTCGGTAACCTCCGGGGCAACGACCTCTGACCCACCAGCCAATCCCTACCCCATACTGGCTAGTTCTAAGTATAGCGTTTCTACCAACCTGTCGCCTTGCTCATTCTCCCTCTCTCCCTCTCCCTCCCTCCCTCTCCCTCCCTCCCTCTTTCTCTCTCTCTCTCTCTCTCTCTCTCTCTCTCTCTCTCTCTCTCTATCTCTCTCTCTTTCTATTTCTTCTTCTACTCTTTACAAATTTGACTCGTTCTAATATTTAAATTAATTTCTACTCTTATAGAAATAGTTCCATTTGCTCATCATTTGCCATTTTGAAATTCTATCTTTCATTAGAATAGAACAAACTTTAATTAAGACTCTAATTAAATAGATATTAAATATCAATTATATAAAATTTGTCTTCCTTTCTTTCTTTCAATTTTCTTCTTTCCTCTCTTTAATGTATGACGATCATAAACGGTGAAGGATAAGGAAGGATAAGCGTTCTATTTTTTTTCTTTTTTTTTTCTTTTTTTTTTTTTTTTTTTTTTACGAACGAGATGGAAATGTTCGATCATCATCTCTGATTTAATATAAAAAATCGTATACATTCTATTTGCAAATATCGTAACCCTCAGATTCATGATATACGTACGTGACTCATCGTATAAGAAACTTGTCGATGATGACGTTTTAGGTTAGTCATCGAATAGAGTCTTAAGGTCCATTCATTCTCTTGTTTGCGCTAAATAAAATCGTAACTTTGATTAAGAGGAACGAACGTCAAAGGAAATATTAAGGGAAGAAGAAAATTAACTATCTAGCTAACTGGATAGATAGATAGATAGATAGATAGATAGATAGATAAATAGATAGATTGATAAAGAAAGAGATAGTTTAGTTGGTATAGTAAAGATTCGGCCTCGATAACGTAAATTATCCTGAAAGAACATTAGTCAGATGTATATATATATATATATATATATCCATGTCGAGTGAGCTATGCGAAAATAGCGTAGCGCACGGTCGTGGACCGTGCGATTTTCAAGGGAGGAGAAGGAGGAGGAGGAAGAGAAGAAGAGGAAGAGGAGGAGGAAGAGGAGGTGATGTTGATGGCTGGGCCATCGAGAAAGAGAGAGAGAGAGAGAGAGAGAGAGAGAGAGAGAGAGAGAATCGGTGGCCTAGTTAGGGGCGAGTGCCACCCTCGCCGGTCAACGACCTCGCGACCTCGGCTCTTGCGATCCAACCGAGTCCTCCCTCTACACGCGCGTTCCAATCCTTGAACCACCCACTTAGCTACGCGTTCCACTTCTCCTCTATGACCTCCCTTCTTCTTCTTCTTCTTCTTCTTCTCCTTTTTCTGTTACTTTTTTTTCTTCTTCTTCTTCTTCTTCTTCCCTTCTGTCCAGCTATTCTGCTGGTGCATCTACAAGCCCACGTCAGGGCTTACCTACCTAGCTATACATATAACTTACCTATATCTACCTACCCTCCTCGAACAAATGCTCCTTTCCCGTCCAAGCGCAAGACTTCCTTCTCACCCCTGTATTAGATACGTTGCTGCTGAGCCTGCGTTTCATACTTTGCTATGTTATCTTATATATCTACACTTCCTCTTCTACTATTCTTACTATCCACTTATCTATCTATCTATCTATCTATTTATTTATTGTTATTTCTCATTTATCTTGTTCATCCTTAGATGATCGATCGGATACGATATTTTTATTTGTTTAAAAGTATGTACATACGACTCACTCTCGTCATTAACAATCCCTTCGTAGATCTTTTCATTTATTTACGGTATTGTTCGTAATCCCTTTCTCCCCCATTTGTTGTTTTTCCTTTCCTTCTTTCTTTCTTTCTTTTTTTTTTTCTTTGGTTATTCTTTAATTTTCGTTTGCGTGCAAACGGAATAAATTATTCTGTCTCTCTTTCTTCTCTTTATCTTTAGTCTTTTTTCTTTACATTCATTCCTATCTTTAACACCGACTCTTTGTTTATAATTTTATTTCCGATGAAATTATTAGCTTCCATTATTGTTCTGAGATTTTTCTCGTTTCATATTAACACTTTTGAAATCTTATTGGCGACATTCGACGATAAAGTTAACTAATGCGCTAACAAAATGAAACCAGAGAGAGAAAGAGAGAGAGAGAGAGCAAGATATAGATCCGTTCGTCCTCGATTCGTTACTCGATTATCTCGAGTACCTACCTATCTACCTACCTATCTACCTATCTACCTACCTAGCTACCTACCTAGCGAACAATCTCCTTTAACTTGAATGTTATATTTAATCGCGATTTACTCTCTGTCCTCGTCCTCTCTACTTCCTTTCTCAATCCTCTTTAATGTTATATCCTTCTGATATCTGATAATCTCGTCTTGGATTTTATATACGTCGAAGTACAGCGTTTACAAATTTTCTTTTTTCTCGACACGCGGAACAACGAAGTTATTTTTCTATTTATTTATTTATTTATTTATTTATTTTTTATTTTTCTTGTCTTTTATTTTATTGTTTTCTTCCCTTTCGAAACATTTATAGATACATCGGGATAAGTACATATATATATATATATATATATATATATATATATATATATATATATATATATATATATATATATATATATATATATATATATATATATATATATATATATATATTACAATATCTCGTTTGCATTTGGAAAATTATTAACTGAGATTAGTTTTAGTTTAATATATAATATCGATATAATAAAATTCTTGAAGAATAAATTTTGCACGTTAAATTATAATACGTTCCATTATAGTACGAAAGTATTGTTCGTTCATTCGTTGATGCAAGGAGATTTCACGCTTACAATTAGGAAAAGCACGTAATTAACTCTTTCTTTTTTGTGAAAGTACTTACGTACGTATTTACATATGTGTGTGTGTATGTATGTGTGTGTGTGTATCTACATTGTTAGATCAACGCAATGTTAGAATCCTTTTTTCCCTTTCTTTCTTTTCTTTTTTCTTTCTTTTTTTTTTCTCTTCAAATTCCACACTTTTCGTTGCCCGGATAAAATTTACGTGTTTTACGAAGAAAGTATTTTTTTTTCTTTTTTTTTTTTAACTTCTTTTCGTTATTTCATTTCTGGTTTTCTTTTTTTTTTTTTTTTTTTCTTTTCGTCTCGACAGTTCTAGTGACTTTTAAAACATCGTCGGAGAATATTTTCATCTGTTTCTTTTTGTTTTTTTTTGTTTTGTTTTTTTTTCCATCTTTTTCTTTCCATATTTTTTTCTCTTCTCGACCGTTCTAGTGACTTTTGAAGTGTCGTTGAAAAAGGCTGGTTTTTTTGCTTTCCTTTAGTCTGATTTTTTGTTGTTTTTTCTTCTTTATTTTAAGCAAAAAATCAGAAACTTAAAAGAAAATGAAATAAAGGAAGAGAGAGAGAGAGTGAGAGTAAACGTGACGAAACGTTTTATGGGGTAGATACCTAGTAAGGTAAAAATATTGCCGTGATAATATAACGCATAGATAAAAAAAAAAAAAAAAAAAAAGAAGAAAAAAAAAGAAAAAAGAATAAAGATAGAGCAAGAGGGAACGAGTAAAAAGGTTAACGGAAGGGAAAAAAAATGAGATCTCCGAGTTCTAATCCTACGAGAGTCTGTACACGCCATTTACAACGGGGGTTGTATAAGACCGTAAGGAGTGCCTTCGGAAAGGATTAGCCTCGAAAAAAAATTACCCTTTAGACTTCGACTAGCGATAAAGAAAATCTTGTTGAATCTTTTTAAGAGTTTTCTTTCTCTTCTCTGTCTTTCTCTTTCTCTCTCTCTCTCTCTCTCTGGCCCTTTCACAGTCTCACTTTTTTAGAGTTTACCCTTTTTAGTATTTAGTTACCTTTGTAAAGTGCTCATTCGTCGAAATAAACCCTTTTACCTTTTTTAAATAAACTTAGCTTCGTACCCTTTCCTTTTTTTCTCTCGTTACGAGCAGATAAAAAAGAAAAAAGAGAGAGAGAGAGAGAGAGAGAGAGTGAAGAAAGGTCACCGTTTATAAAAAAGGAAAAAAAAATAAACCAACAAAAGAAAAATAAAGGATTAGCAATACACAATGTGCTATATTTTTTTTCTTTTTCAAAATTTATAATAGAAGATATTGCGAGAAACGTAGAATCGTCGTCGTCGTCGTAGTCGTCGTGAAACGTGCGAAATTTCTTAAAGAAGATAAAATATTGGTAATAAATCATCGTTCGTTTAACTTTCGTTAGTTCTTTCAATTGGTTCTGACGATAATAAGAAAAAGAACAAAAAAGAAAAAAAAAAAAGGAAAGAAAAAAATATGAGATAAAAAACACGAGGGGAAAAAACACGAGTTAAGAAAAAAAAAAAGAAAAAAAGAAAAGACGCAAGAAAAAAAAGTCGATAGAGATTGATTTCGACAACTAAATAATTTGGTTTGATCTAATTCCTAGAATTATTATTTTTATTATTATTTTTTTTTTTTCTTTTTTTTATTTTTTTTTACTTTTCTGCGAAACGCTTATTCCCATATAAATACTTAGACGTAAATTATGTTAGCGAAGATAGATTCTCATCGTTGATAAGAGAATTGATAAGGGATATCGTATATCGAGGGCAATGAACTAATTCTTTAGAAGGGATAAGAAAGTTTGCGATAAATATGAAAAAAATGAAATACGTCATCGACCTTGATACACGATACATGCGAAAATATGACGATTATCGTTATTTTATATTTTTCTCTTTTTTTTCTTTTTTTTATTTATTTATTTATTTATTTATTTTTTTTTTTATTTTTTTATTTCTTCACATTCAACTGATATTTTTATTTACCAAGCAACTAAGATAGTCGACAGAATGACGTTCTCTCGATATATAATATCGTACTTTCGAAATAGCAGAATATATTTTCAACTTAGCTAAGGGTATCATTCGAAAAGAATTATTATTACCAAAGAAAGAGAGAGAGAAAGAAAGAAGAGGAAGAGAGAGAGAGAGGGAGAGAGAGAGAGAGAGAGAGAGAGAGATGCGAGAGAGCTCATGGAAAGTGTGCGAAATAGTGTACCGACTTTCACGTTCGTCGTATTATACGTCGTAACTTACTTTCTACGTCGATGCAATCGCACGACGGTGGATCATCCTCTCCTTTTTTTTTTACGCGTGAACTCCTTTTTTTCTTTTCTTTCTTTCTTTTTCTTTTTCTTTTTTCTTTTTTTTTTTTTTTAATTTCGTAGCAAGAATCTTCTTTCGAGAACGCGAACGCTGTGAAATTGTACCTATTGATAAATTTAATATTAGACTCGGGAACAATTTGTTTCGATAAAATTAAAAATATTATTTTACTTTTATCTACATACAAGTATATCCTATATATATATATATATATATATATATATATATAAACAAACAAAAAAATATTCTTACAAAATTAATTTGAAATGTAAATATGCGCGAGTAGAATTTTACACAAAAGAAACTGAAGAAAAAAGAGGAAAAGAAACAGAAGAGAATATAAAAAAAGAAATATCTCGAAAGGTGTACTAATCGTACGATCCAATCAAATAACATTTATAACTACTAGTTGATGTTAATGATAAGAGATCGCTATTAGAAGGTCTCTCTTCTCTCTCTCTCTCTCTCTCTCTCTCTTTTTTTCTCTCTTTCTCTCGATGCAATCAGTAGTGACGCATGAACGCTTAATCGCATGACTTGGGCAGCAAACGATTGCGACGGAAAGGGAATACATACTGAATAATTACGATCGTATCGAGAGAGTCAGCGCAAACGGCGTTGAATGTGTTAACGGAGAAATGATTATCCTCCTTCGATGTCGATGAACCATTTAACTCTTGCGAATTCCGGCTTCGAAGGACACGAGAGCGCCGATCCACGACGATCTCCACTCGCGAACTCGCTCCTTGAAAAATTACAAAGCGGTACTACGACGTTTTACATATGTATGCAGAGATACGTACTTTATTTACTTACTTACTTACTTACTTACTTAACTTACTTAACTTACTTAACTTATCTTACCTTGCTTTACCTATGTATCTATTGCATATATGCATATATCTTCGTAAACGCACTTCTCGTATTCACGATTTTGTTTCCCGCGAATGAAAAAAAAAAGAAAACAAAAAAAAAAGAGAGAAAGAGAGAGAGAGAGAGAGAGAGAGAGAGAGAGAGAGAGAAAATAATCGAATTTATATCGCAGATCATTGTTCGCCGTTTCTTTAATCGTGAGACTATTAAAGAGTTTCATTCTATTCTTGCAGTTTATAACATTTATAACACTTCTCTATTTAACCAACATATTACGAACGTTTAGTTATTCGTTATCGTATTTTATTATCCATTTACGTAAATAATTATTTCTCGCGTACTTATTCGTATGTACAATACATATGTATGTCTTTCTCTTTTTCTCTTTCTCTTTTCAGTTTTATTTTTATTTTTTATTCTTCTTCTTTTTCTTTTTTCCTTCGAGGATTTTCGTAGGATAGATATCGTTTCTGGGCTGCTTAAAAATCTCCGTTGAATCGATTGTAGAAAGCTTGATGTAAATCACAATTGAAGTCAATTTCGACGAATTTTCTTTCCTTCTTTATTTGCAGAAGAGAAGAAAAAAATGAAAGAAAGAAAGAAAAAGAAAAAAATTAAATAAGAAAAAAAAGAAAAAGAAGAAGAAAATCTGGCTACGTTTCGTAGTATCACGTACTTATTTTACTTTGCTTTTTATTCCGGGCTTCCTCCCTTACCATCAACCCTTCAGGAATCAGCGATATATTAGGTCGTAAGGGCAATGATCTTACTCTTCACGGTTCAATCGGCCTCGACCCTATATCCTCGAGGCTCGATCGCGACACAGAAATACATTACCGCTAGGTTATTTTCTCTGTGCATTCAGAATAAAAGTGATTCTTTTCCCCCTTTTTTTTTTCTTTTTCTCTCTCTCTCTCTCTCTTCTTCATTCCATATACTCATAAAGAGAGAGAGAGAGAGAGAGAATGTCTTACGTAAATTACATGAACTCAAAACCATTACTCGATCGAGTTTTCGTTTCCGTTCCGTTTAATCCATTTGTTTTCAGCTTGCCATAGAAATATACTCGTACAGATATGTACCTGGTATTACTTGGATTAAACCCACACATTCTTATTCCGTTCTTATCGATATTGGAATATCGGAAAATCGAAGGTCCGGGAATCTTTCGATACGTTGTTTATATACGTGATACCAAAAATATCAATCGAGTAGATACGTTTAAATAAAATATTATATATATATATTTTTATTTTTAATATATATTTATTTTATGTTAATTATATATTTATATTTCTATATATATATATATATATATATTTTTTTTTTTTTTCGATGGACCGAGTAAATTAGTAAATCGAGTTCTTTTGAAAATATTTTTTTTTTTCTTTTTTTTTTCCAATCTATATCTGTTAGAGTAACTATAGTTTTCGTTATGAACATACGTACATATATACACACACACACGCACGCATGCACGCACACGCATATATGTGTATATATGCTGACGTTAATTTCATTAAAAAGCAACAAAGTCGAGTTCGTCGAACCCGTCAAGAATGGGGGAGAAGCCGAGCCTTATGTGCAGTAGTAAAAAAAAAAAAAAATAGGAACAAGAAAAAAGGAAAAAAAATTACAAAAGGGGGAGGAAAGAAAAGAGAGAATAGCAAACGTGCTTTCTCTATTTGCTCCCTGTTCTCTTATCCTACCGATCGATCTGCCATTTCGCGCTCGAGCGTTAACGCCTGTGTATACAGAGAGACACATACACAATGACACATACTCGCTCAAGCCTGTTCTCTCAACACCCTTCGAAGCACGCGTGAACTCGTTTCGCTTTCCGTCCCTTGCGTAATTTTTCTTCAACGTGCCGTATTACGCGCATGTAAACCAATAACCGGCTTGGCTGGTTGGCTGACTTCGTTGCATACGTCAAATTCTCGGATTTTCCCGCCAAAATTCGGCAATCATTTCGAATCAACAATGTAACTCGTCTCTTATTACGGAGATTTTTTTAATTAGCTACGTTTTACTCGATTACGAGTATATCAAACGTTATATTATACGAAATTTTGTCACGAAAACTTCATAAAATATAATTATTTTCTTTCGTATTGAATAATTCATTACAATACGTAATTTTTATTATTAATTTTACTATACAAAGAACGAATGTATTTCATTCAAGAAAGAATCAAAGTATTTATATTAGTATCGCGAATTATCAAGTTAAATAATCCTTTGTATTTGGAATTTGTAATAGTGCATTTCCGGTCCAATGAATTTTAATCATTTCTTAATCGATTGTATTATGAGATAACTTTGAAATTCTCTCGAAATAGAGATGATCAGCTTTTGCAGTCATCGATCTTAGATGCGCTTACATACATCGAGTCGCGCTTTGCGACATGCTGCCGTACATGTGTATATAGATACATCGATACACACACACACACACACACACATATACATACATATATAGATGCTTTCACTTTCCTAGAGCTACATCGACGTATTTCGACGTCACCGACGCAATGCGTTGTTGACATTCCGAATTGCCTTGCGAGCGAACGAACAAGCGAGCGAGTGAGCAAGCGATTCGTTCAACTTCCGCCAGACACAATAACTTTCGCAATGAATAACGTGAGATGTTAGAATCTAACTTATCTATCGGATCTATTTATTACTTTAGTTCGCACGTTAATGGTTTATTATTACGTGCAGGTATTAAGGATCCTTAAAGGTCGATCCGAAATCGAATCGAATCCTATCAGAAAGTTTCAAATGAATCGCATGTATATATGTATGTATATGTACATACATACATACATACATACATACTACTGCGTATCGTAGCTAAATCGTGTGCAATGTACCCGCAGAACGCAATTATTTCTGTTACTCGTTGCCATTTCATTTGCGAAAGCACAACCTGCCCATAGAGGTTGGTGGTTACCTAGTAGCGATATATTCCTTTTGGTGCCACTTGATTTATGCGTCCAAGATTATTTCTAGTTTTACAGAGAGGTCCTTAATTTTCATTTATAGAGAGTAACCCCTAATATGGTTATTGTAGTCTCATTGTGAGGGTTATGTATCGATAGGAATATACCAGCATATCCAAAATGTCTCTTTTATACTTTACCAATACCTATTTATACATCGGATAGCTAACGGATTTCATTAATTTTCTACGATCCTATCCATCGATCGGCCGATCCCCCTCGATTTCTTTTTTTTTTCTCTCTCTCTCTCTCTCTCTCTCTCTTCCAAACTAATAAAACCGTTCGAAGTAATTCCGAAAGAAGTGCTCGATCGCTATGGCTTACGTAAACGGGGAAAAGTTATATAAATTCTGCTGATTGTGCGTCACACGAGGAACGATGACGAAATCGTCAACGTGCGCGTCCGGATTCGCGGTTTCTTCATCCTTTTTCGGCCGAGACGCGCCTTGCGGTGCTTCTTTTTTTCATTTTTCTGTTCTCTTTTTTTCTTTTTTCTTTTTTCTGTTCTTTTTTTCCCTTCCCCCACCCCCTCGAATAATAACCCGACGAACAGCTTCATTGACATTGGAAAAATCGAACTGAAAAAGTTATTTCCATTGTAAAGTTATAATAAATCTAGCGTAGAAAATTGATAACTGTAACATAAAAAAAAAAGGTCCGGAAAAGTATTAGCAACGTTTTATCACGCATTTTCTTCTTCACTTCGTTCAACCATCTCTCCCCTATTAATCCACCCATCCTATCCCCTTCTATGACCCTACGATCACGAAAGGAAGAAAGAAAGTAATAAATCTGTGCGTTTGGTTCTCATTTTGCTAAAGTTCGAAGGGTGTTGAGAATTTTGATGGGGTGGGATGGGGTAGAGTGGGGGGGTTAGAGGAAGGAAATTAGGGTGTCCTAAAGAAAAGGAATCTGAACGAAGGAACGAGCGTAAATAGGAATGGAGCGTGTAGGATCTTGCGTAGAAAGAACGATCGCGGAGAGAAAGGACGCGAGTTGGCGCACGCGGCCAACATCACGCGTCGTATATGTGTGTTCACCCTTCCCCTCCCTCTCTTAAGTATGTGTATGGTAGGTGTCTCTAGGTAGGTGATATTCGTGTGCTTTAACTTTTGCGACGACGTTTGCAGGCGTGCGTGAGCGATCCTTCAAGGCCTCGCGGTTGCTCGCTTCGTCCCACTTTTCCTTCGTGCCCGGTCATCGAACCCTGGCGCGACTACTGCTATTGCTGATATTGCTGCTATGTATTGCTTCTATTGCTTTTGCTCTACGAGCACATACATTCCTATACTATATGTAGTATATGTACTGCATACACATATATGTATATATATATATATATATATATATATATATTTATTTATTTATTTATTTATTTATTTATATAGATTTATATACAACGTGTATATGTGTGTTAATATTTCTCTCGAGTTTCCAAGGTAACACACATACGTTATATATATATGTGTGTGTGTGTGTACTGCATTACACCAGACGCAACCTTTTACGTTCACGCGCAGCCCAGAGTATACATGCACATATATTCATATATACAACATAGATAGGAGTATAAAGAACGATAACGAAAGATTCTGTTAGTTCACGTACGGAGGCGCCACCGACCTTCTCGCGAATATTACTCTCGCGAACTCCGTCGGCAAGGTAGAAAATTTCAACGTCGATATAATCCTGAGAGGTTGACAGATTTCTCTGCCAGAGATAAATGTTATCACGAAAAGTTCGTCTTTCGGCGCGAGATTCGAATGATCCTACGAGATAAGAAAAGTAAGTAATCGATTAACTATCGAGTAGTCACGGTTAGGAAGGGTTCTTTGTTAAGGGTGCAATGGTTCGAACAGCAGGTATACGAGTTTATTGCACTTTCTATTCATAATAAAAAAGGGGACGTGTTGGGAACTCGTAAAACTATATACTGCTTATATCTATGCCTAGATTCTCCCTTCTATTTTGACATTTATCGTATGTTGTATTAATAGTTTTCCATTCTTTATTATTATTATCATTATTATTATTATTATTATTATCATTGTTTTTTTGTTTTCTGTTACAGGTAAGTTGGAAGTTACGTCATTATTAAGCGCAGCTCTTAAAAAGCGTGAGTCATTTTAATTTTCATTATTAAAACGACACCGCGAATTCTCCGTTTAATCCATAATACAGGAGAGCATCGTGATAATGATAAAAAGGAAGGAAAGGATTATTCATTCGAAGATGGAAGAAGAGGCTTAAAAGGAAAACAAAAGCGTATGACTCCTTAATGCACATTCTCGTGTACTTTTGCCAAAGCTATTTCGAACTTTCAAAAGAAAAGTAAAGTAGTGTCTCTTTCGTTTCGTTAGTGTCTTCAAAATCCCCCTCATTCATGGTATGGGAGCTTCTTTCTTTTCCCCTTTGAATAGAGCAACGCATGCGTTGCTCTTTTGACTTCCTACGTCTTGCAACAGGAGTTGATCGGGGAAGGTGTGCGTCATCAAAAAAAAACAAGAGATTGCCGAGAGGAGAAGAGAGGGTATGTGTTTCTTGCGATCCTCTTTAGACAACGTAATCCTAGCTTAACCGGAAGGTGCCTTTAGAAAAGCACCAGGCTCTCGACGTTATCACGTAGATCGGCGCAAGCGCGGGCAACGTAGCCACCCCCAACGATCATCCCCCTCCATTCATGGACATCAACCCTCGAGTACGCGCGCTCGTTTGCTCGCTCGCTTCCTCGCTAGCTAAGCTAGCTAAGCTAGCTAGCTAGCTAGCTAGCAACTATCCTCTTCGCGTTTCCAGCGACAGTGCGCGCCGAACAGCACGTTGTCATCTGGCACGAACTATGTCAGGGATTGTCGAGAATCGTCGCGATGGTGATACGAGTAAAAGGACCGTACTAACAGCTTTGTTTCCGAGCGAAGAGATCGAGCTCGCTTCGATGGATCCGATCGAGCTCTGCGAGACTTCTATCGTTCTACAACCGAACGAGAACGTCGTCATCGTCGACATCGGGCGGCATCAACGCAATAAAGGTTCGTCCTATTCCTTCGGAGATAGCACAGCTAAATATCATACATTATTCGTTATCAATAGGTTTCGATTCTTTTTTTTCTTTTCTTTTTCCTTTTTTTCTTCTTTCTTATTTCTTTTCTTTTTTTTTTTCTTTTTCTTTTTCCTTTTTTTCTTCTTTCTTATTTCTTTTCTTTTTTTTTTTCTTTTTCTTTTTCTTTTTCTTTCATTTTGCTCATCCATCGTCGATTGTCCGTCCGTTCGTCGTCACTTTATTTACCATTGTGAATTTTACACAAACGTGTACGGTCATTATTTATTTCATCGTGTCACGTCGCAAATGGGAATAGATAATTACATGTAATATCGTGAGTTTTTATCAGCGTCGTAAGATTAGGATTCGTAAATGTAAGGTTCCATAGAAGAGTGCTGAGTTTTTTTTTTTTTTTTTTTTTTTTATTCTGTTTCTTCTGTTTTTACAAATCGTCATCGAGATATTTTACGTTGGCAAAATGCATTTTATCTGGCACTACCCTCTCTCTTTCTCTTCCCCCGCCCCCCCTTTTTTTCTCTCCCTCTCCACTTTTCTTGGAAAAAGGTTCAACGCCGAGGCTTATCGATTTTTCTTGAAGCAAGAGCAAGGCTCACGTGCTCGTTGACATTGACATTGTCCGCGGGCTGTGCTGGCCAACTGTTCTGCCATCTATCGGCCACGAACTTATGCGAGAACTGGCTAGAAGTTTCCTTCATTTGCTTCTCGGTGGCGTGTCGATCGTTCTTGATTGTTATTTCATGGATGTAATCTGTAAACTTTTTGAAAAAAAAAAAAAAAAAAAAAAAAGAAAAAGAAAAAAGAAAAAAAAAAGAAAAAAAGAAAAAAGGAAAAAAAAAGAAGGAAAAGAAACGAATGAAAAAAAGAAATACTATTACTCGGTATCTTATCAGGTTTGCCCAGAAAATTTAAAAGGAAACACCCCTTTATATCCACTTTTGAATCCGATCTTCCCTTCCTCCGCCATGCACCCGTGCAATCATCCATATTGCCTGTATACTTTCCCCAGGGATTGTCGCGATAATCCTATCAAAATTTTTCACGATACCGTAGCAACCAATTTAAAAAAAAAAAAAAAAAAAAAAACAAATATATATATAAATATAATTGATCGTATATGAAAATTAGAGAAACGTATAATAGAGAAATGTAAAGGAACGAAATAAGGGGGGAAAAGAAAAAAAAGAAAAAGGATAATAGAAAATAGATAATCCGCAAAGATAATCTGTATAACGGATGCGTTGGAGTATTGCGGAATCGTCATGGCTCAAACAGGTGTCCGATCCGTAACTTTTCACTCTGTGATTTTCGAGCTTCTTTAAAAAAGACAGAAAGAAAGAAAGAAAAGAAAAAGAAAACAAAAAAAAAAGAAAAAAAAAGAGAAAAAAAAGAAGCAGCGTCAACTATTTCACGGGTCGGATACGTGACCGACGATCCGATATCAATTCTCATTTTATTCTTTATCTCCTCCTCCTTTCAACTTGGAATTATTTGCGGGCGAAATTGTCTAGACGACCAAAAAAAAAAAAAAAAAAAAAAAAAGAAAGAAAAAGAATCAAAAGATTACGAAATCGTTGTCATTCTCATTGGTGATAGCACCGTTAGCCCACATTTTTAATGGAGCGCCGTATTTCCCAATGGGACTCGTTCTAAACGCGCAACGAGGTCATTGAGCAATCCTCGTCCTCACTTTATCCGGACTAGAGCTGCGATGGCACGTTACAACAAAATATTTACACAACCAGAGAACGCACATTCCCAAAATAAGAACCAAGTTCCAGAGAGAGAAAGAGAGAGAGAGAGAGAGTGAGAGAGAGAGAGAGGGAGAGAGAGAGAAATTGGTTAAACAAACTATAGTCTAACAACGACACTCTTCCTTTTCTAAAGGTCAAAAGACGTATAGTTGATGAGGTAATTGCAACGGGACATTGCAATCCCAATCGAAGGTTGACTTGCAATACTTACATACTTCCTACGCAATTAAAACGGCAAAAATCTTTCAGATATAATTCTTCTCAGTACATACGTACTTTCATACTTCGAGGATATCTCTCAAGTTGCTCTGGTTATGCTAAGGCACGTATACATTTTTGTTGTCCTTCTTTCTCCCTCTCGTAGGTACATGCTTACATATACATAGATAGATAGATAGATAGATAGATCATATACATATATAAGCAGGCGTTACGTGTACTGACTATTAATGCCATTTTAAGTAGACATTCGCGGACACCTGATCTGGTTGGAAGGCTAATCTCTCGCGTTGGCCCTGAGCCTTTAGAAAAAGAAAGGAGTGGAGAAGGAAAAAAAAAAGAAAGAAAGAGAAAAAAGATTTGCACTCGAGATAGACAAAGAAAGGCAGAAGGAAAGGAAGGAAGACATAAGGAAGAAAAGTAAGAAAGAGAAGGAAAGGAGAAAAGAAAGAAAGAAAGAAAGAAAGAAAGAAAGAAAGAAAAAGTAAGAAAAAAAGAAATAGAAAGATAGAATAACGTAATAATAGATAGAAGCATGCACCGGCAGGCGGCCTGAGTCTAAGTCTTTCGTAATCGAGCCACCGTCGTACAAAGACTCAGGGCCGTCGATCGCGAACCACCAGCTTAGCTCGCGAGAGGTCTATGTCCTCTATCGAGGTCTCTATCTTTCTTTCTTTCTCTCTCTATCTCTTTCTCTCTCTCTCTCTCTTTCTCTTTTTCTCTACTGCTGTCCCTTCGCGCTCTTGTCCAGCCTCCGCGTTTTCAGCCTCCGCTGGCTAAGTCAGGGCGCCGCCTTTTTCTCTCGCCTTTCCTTCGTCTCGAATACTTTTTTTCACTTTGCATCTATCGATCTCTCTCTCTCTCTCTCTTTCTCTTTCTCTTTCTCTTTCTCTTTCTTTCTCATTCTTCTCCTTAATCCTCTCCCTCACCCTTTTCCCCTCCTGATCGTAACTTTCTCTCAAATGGTTCTATCGTCGAATCACAAGATCAAGGGTTAAAACGATCAAACGATACGTATATATATATATATGTATATATATATATATACATATATATATACATACGTATTATATATATATACGTATACATATATATATATATATATGTATGTGTGTGTGTGTAAGTAATCTCGAAATATAATTTGAAATGTCGACATCGAATTTTCTAATTATATTCCAAGATCTCTATGATCACACAGGATTTTATCATTGTACGAAACACATTTTTCTATTTCTTTTCCCCCCCCCCATCTTCTTTGTTTCTAATTTTTTTTTTATCTTTTTTCTTCTTTTCTCCAGTGAGAATAATGATAAAACGATTAAAATCTTGGAAAGTTAAGTCGTACCTTTAGCGTTAAATTAATTAATATGATAGATTATCGTATTTCGAATCTTTAATCAAAAAATGATAGCAACCACGGACTTAAGTACGATACGATCGAGTTAATCGAGGAAAAGAGAGGAGAAGGAGGAGGAGAAGGAGGAGGAGATAAAGGCTATGACCATATAAATAAATGAGACTCCTTGGATTACTTCGATACAAAGTGTAATTGGACATCAATGACATCGAACTTGACTTGTTTATTATTATTATTATTATTTTTTTTTTTGTTATTTATTTGTCACACGCGTTTATGGACAACGATATGACTTCGTTGTTCTTTTCTTTTTTTTACTTTTCTTTCTTTTTATTCTCTTTTTTTTTTGTTTTCTTCATTTCTTCTTTCTTGTCGCCGATCGTGATGCGGCCTTTCGTAATGGACACGTACCGTTATGTCAGTGTGAGAGCTAAGGAAAAAAGAATGAAAGAAAGAAAAGAAAAAAGAGCAAGAGAGAGAGAGAGAGAGAGAGGGAGGGAGGGAGGAAGGGATAAGAGGGGAGTGAGAGGGTAGGAGGAAAGGATGGATCGTCTCCATAAGTAAAATAAGTTGCGTAATGGAGATCAAGGGGAACGGTCGAACGGACATACGGTCTCTAATTCTACGTCACTGATATTTTTCGCTTGGCCGAGAAAATTTCCGATGAAAAAAAAAAAAAAGAGAAAGGAAAGAAGAAATCAAAAAAAAAAAAAAAGAAAAAAAAAGAAAAAGAAGAAAAGAAGAAAAGGAAAAAGTTCCTTACATCTAAATAAATTCGATTATAACACGTGAAGGGAAAAGGGCTAGGAAAAAGAGAGATTGGGAGAGAGGCGGCGTTTCGAAGGTCGAAAGAAATTGGACGATTTCGGAGAATCTCGAGTGATAGTAATAAGAATCCGCGTGTACTTTCGATATAAAAACCGAAAGATCTTGGCTCGAACGGAGGTGAGAGTGCTTTCACCTTTCTTCCTGCTGTTGTCTTTCTTCCCAGCGCGCTTCTCTCTTTCTCTCTCTCTTTCTCTCTTTCTTTCTCTCCTTGACAGCTTTTACTCTCGATCCGCTGTTGCTGCTGCTGCTGCTGCTGCTGCTGGTGCTGCTGCTTCATGGAGAAAGCAGCCTCTCGAGCTCTCGAATCGAGCAAAGAGGCATTACCTCTTCTTCCTTTTCCTTTTCTAACCTTCGATTCATATGTCATGCTTAGCCCTACATTCTCATCTCTTTTCTTTTCTTTTTTTTTTTCTTTTTCTTATTTTCTTCTATACCTTTTTACTGTACTCCATCCGCTTGCGTTAAACGTTCTCCTCATCGTAATTGCGTAAGCGACGTTTTCTTCTTCTTCTTCTTCTTCTTCTTCTTCAAAGCCCATCCGAGTGAGTGTGTGACACCATTTCTCTTTTGATTATGTAAACGACCACATTCCCAAGGTCCCTCCTCCTCCTCCTCCTTCTTCTCTTCTCTTCTCTTCTCTTTAGTCTCGAGATACGAGGAAGGCTATCCTCCTCGAGACCTCATCGAAGAGTCAGCATCCGCTATATGAGAGAGGACCGAATCCTCCTCCTCCTTCTCCTCCTGGTCCTCCCTTCTCTTCTTCTCTCTGCTAAGATCGTAAAAACGAACGGCCATGTCAAGCGCCGCACGCTCGAATTGAGCAACGATAAACGGGCCCCTTGGCCGTCCTGGATGTCGGCCGGTAACCCCAGCCGAATCAAGGCCGCAAAGCCGCGCGCTAAACACGGTGGCTCTTACTTTCGCGCGTTAGATCAAAGACGATCAGAATTCAACGAGGACGATCTATGAACGATTAATCATTTTAATTTCTTCTTTCGTTCTTCTAATTGAGTTTCTTTAATTAATTATTAGAAGAAAAAAAATAATAAAACAAAATAAAAAAAAAAGAAAACAGAAAGCACATTTCCCATTCGGATTCGTTTCAAACGATTTAATGAAACAAAGAAAGAAAAAGGATTCAACAAAAATAATACCAAATCGTAGATATTTAATTTCTTTAAATTGGTGATAGAAATTAAATACATATCTAAATACATAAATATATATGCACATTCGATATCTCTATAAGATACGACGAAAATCACGATAACGTCGAACAAGATGCGAGGTCAAGGACATAAATGATTGAAGGAGACGGGCGCGAGAGTGGGAGGAAGGGAATAACAGAGTTCCGCTTACGAACTGATATATACATACATACGTAAAATAGCACACACGCATACAAACATACACACACACACACATGCATACACTAGTTCGTATATACATACTTACGAGATGTGTTCGAAAATAATCGGACAATCCGCTTTCGCAAGGCGTCTCGGTCCAGCGCGGAAAGCAAGGCCGTCGGCTCCGTAGCACGGCCTGATTGCGTTGCTGACGCCAGTAACCCGACTCTTTGTCATCACATCGATGACATAGACGATTGCTCCTATGTTTGTTTGTTACGTCCCGAAGAACCGCGTTGTAGGATATTATATATATATATACATATATATCTAGCATAACTCTAAAGCAATAAAATTAGTACTCCCTTTCGCAGAGAAGGGAGTCTTTTCCCCTCTTACTTCTCCTCCTCCATCCCGTGAAGGAGAAAAATGAGAAGGATAAAGAGGAGGAGGAGGAGGAGGAGGAGGAGGAGGAGGAGGAGGTGGTGATAGTAGTAGTAGTAGTAGCGTTTACTTTGTTCTCGTAGGAAGCAAAAACGGGCCAACGCTTTCGCCCTTTCAACGTACTTCTCGAGGCCCACGAAGGTGGACTGCATTCCGAAGTAATGCGAACGAGATTGGTAACTCCGTGACTTTAATAAGATGTAATCGGTACGATTGCTCGGCATGACTCTATATTTTCCGCTTTTTTTCCCCGCCCCTCTTTTTTTCTCTCGTTTTCTTTTTTTCTTTTCTTTCTTTTTTTTTTATTTTTTTTTTTTTTATTTTTTTATTTTTTTCCTTCTTCAAAAGTCTCTTTTACGTCTTACATACTTATCTTATCCTTTCCATTTTCACCTAGATCGTACTCCATAAATCGATGTTAATCGTTTTAAGGGTAGGGATAGACAATTAACTTCCATCAATATTTCATAGGCGGGGTTCAGAGAGAGAGAGAGAGAGAGAGAGAGAGAGTTTAGAAAGAGAAAAAAAAAGAGAAAAATTTATATAACGCGCGTAGATTCGCAATAAATTAATTGCAATTAACGATGTCGGGGGATCGTAACACAAGCGAGACTGTTGGCTCGCATTCACTAAAGCTCCCGATATCCCTCTTCTAACACAGAGCTTGCGCAATATCCGAGAACGCACGCCCTTAATAAAATTTGAGTTCAGCAATGCCTGCCTGGTCATTGCCCCCGACCCATTTGCACGCTATATTCCGTTCGTTTCTCCTCTTCCTCCTCCTCCTCCTCCTTCACTTCTCTCTCTCTCTCTCTCTCTCTCTAGAGGAGTCGCGCTACTCGCCCTTCTTCTCTTCCGCTTTCATTCTCCTCTCCTTTCGTTCACAACTTCTCTCTCTTTCTCTTTTTCTCTTTTATATATATACATATACATATACATATACATATACATATACATACACACACATATATATATACATATTCTTTCTTCTTCTACGCATTAGGTCACACTAAGTCTAGCTAAGATCGCTCGTTCAATTTTTTTATATATATATATATATATGTAATTTTTTTTTTTATGATAAAAACAATGTTAAAAATATCGAACAATGTGAACGACGAATACGATTGTTACATTAAATATAATAATCGATTGTTAATATTACATAAGACGTTCGTAAGATCGTCGTACAATTTATCGATTCTGTTCGATCTTTCGTGTGCGATCGTTTTACAAAAAAAAAAAAAAGAAAAAAAAAAGAAAGAAAAAGAAAAAAAAACGAGAGAAAAGGAAGAAAAAAAAAAGAAATAAAGAACAGTTGGCTTCCTACCGTGGCATTATTATTCGAAGGTGTGTTAACGACATTGTAAGTTGAAAGGGCCGGTACCATCAACTCCCTTACCATTCCTGTACGTGTATATCTTTTCTCTCTTCCTCTTTAACAACTCGATAAGAATTAAGTATATACTTACTTACTCATTCACTTCTACTCCGAGTAGATCGAATCCGTTCACCGTTAAAAACGATCTCCGTGACAAAAGGTGATAATTTCGAAAGCAACGAAGAATATACGATATTACTTCTTATGTCTCGTGGTCTGGGTCTTTTAGAAGGACAGGTCCATTTTTGAGAAACGTTACGTTCGTTACTCTCTACGAATTGTTGACGATAGGAAAGGCAAGTGCGTTGACACGAAGAATAGAAGGAGGAGGAGAAGAAGATGGGATGGGTGAAGAGAAGAGAAGAGAAGGTATAGAGAGGATATATATTCGTAAGCTGGATCGGGGGTTGGAGGAGGAGAAGGAGGGCATAGGTCACTCACCGAGCTCCGTACACCGTACGAAAGTCGCCCTCGCGACACGCAAGATATCCTCCTCCTCCTCCTCCTCCTCCTTCTCCTCTTTCTCTTTCTACCTACACACCTATCTCCTTCCTCCCCTTCGTCCTTCTTATATCCTGCGGTTTCTTGAGCGCGCATGTATATATCCTTGACGTCTCTCCCAGGACACGCCGTGTAACGGAACTGGTTGGCCCCCTGAACAGGACGCACGCGCCAGGATTCTTTCTTTGCCCCTCTACCTCCCTCGTTCCTACCTCCTTCTCATCATCCTTCTCTTCCTCCTCAATTCTTCCCATACTCCTCTCTTACTCTCGTCATCACCCAGAGACTCACTATTCGACTTTGTTTCGACACTGATGTTCTATCAATTTATTTTATTTTCTTTTTTCTTTCTTTTTATATATATATATATATATATATATGTGTGTGTGTGTGTGTGTGTATGTGTATGTATGTGCGCGCGTGTGTGTATATATATATGTATGTGCGTGTGTGTGTGTGTGTGTAATATCTTTGCTACCGGTCTTGAAATATTTCGAGCATTAACGTCACGTCATGGTTCTTCTGCGATCTCGTACATTTTATATCTTTTTTTATTAAATAAGGTGGAACGCAATTTAATCAAGGTCATTGATCTTATCTAACAGCGAATCTATAAATATCTAATGTCCGTTTATATATATATATATATATATATATATATATAAAATGTTATGGTTATATATAAGCGTAACACCACAACGTGAATTATACCGAACGATCGAAATAAGTATAGCTTTTATATAAGGTAGAAGTATATCATAATTTGTTATTCGATAAAAAGTTCATGATCATTGCTATGACATTAAGTATGACGTATTTCATTTTCTCTCGTCATCGATTCCGATCGAGACTAAGATCGAATATATATAAGAATAGGTAATACGAATTGATAAATATTTTTATTGACCTTAAAATGGTTCGATCGTGAACTCGAATCGAATTTAATGTAATTGGGTCAGATAAGTAGGACATTGGACCAGCGAATCATAAATGAGAAATCGATCTATCGATCGATAGATTAATGATCTCTCTCTCTCTCTCTCTCTCTCTCTCTCTCTCTCTTTTTCTTCTTATCCAACTTAAACGGCCTCGATCGAAATCGTTCAGCTGATAAGCGCGTGATAGTGGGGAAAAGAAAAAAACCAGGGCACGATGACGAGGGAGTCCCGGTGAACGTCCGAAAGGAACGTTCGTAAACAGTAAACACTTTCGGTTATTTGATGGTGGCAACATCACTGTTATTCTACCACTACGTAAGCATCGATGGTGGACCTCACGAAAGTGTTGTCTCGATCGAGTTTGGCTGGTGTTAGGAATCGCGTTAGAAAATTAGATACATAGATATAATAACTATATTCGCCACGATAGAACTTCTTTCCTTATGATGATTTTAAAAATGTGCAAGGGCAAATTGTACCTCGACACTTCTTTTATATACCCTTAAATCAATGATATGTAAAAAAAGGACGTTTTTTTTTAAGGCGCTAGCAAGAAAGAAAAAAAAAAAGAAGGAAACGAAAAAAGAAAGATTGACAAAGGAATTCTTCCAAAAAAAGAAAAAAAAAAAAGAAAAACGAAGGATTAATTCGAACGAACGATTAAAAATTATCCTTAAATAGCTTCGTCATTGAAAATAAATCGAATATTCTTAGGAATGAGATAACATCGTACACCGAGGGGTTGATATTATAACGGTATTAAAACAATTATCGTATCTCTTGGAAATATCGAATCGAAAGCTGTTATAGAGAGAAACGAATAGAGATACATATGTATGTGTATATAAAGAGAGAGAGAGAAAGAGAAGTAAAACGGAGGAACTTTCGAGGAACGAAGCATGGGCATTGACATTTCGTCACTGTCCACAGCCAGGTTGAATAACCGACGTTACGTCATCACCGTACGCGTTTGCAGACTCTACACGTTTGGAGGGAATAGTAGTAGTAGTAGTAGTAGTAGTAGTAGTAGTAGTAGTAGTAGTAGTACTAGTAGTCGTGGCGCGCAAGCGACACAGAGCCGGCTCGTGGATGTGGAGGTGGAGAAGGAGGAGGTTGTGGTGGAGGTGGAAAAGAGAGAAAAAGAGAGAGAGAGAGAGAACACGGCGGAGGTCGATCACCTACGTGCGGGAGTCAGTGACACCTCGAGGCGAGGATGGATGCTCTTTTTTTCGTACGTGACTACTACCACCACCACCACCACCACTGCCATTCTAACCGCCCCCGCCCCTCTCCGTATCTCTGTCCACCTCCCTCCCCGGGCCCTCTCCTTCTCTCTTTCTCTCTTCATCTTTTGGCGAATCTCGAGCCACCGTCGAGAAGATACACGTGGAGAGAAGTGTTGTTTGCTCGTACGTGAATGACCAGAAAACAGTACGATTCCGCTGAGTCATCTATAGGAATGTCTGTTCGCACGGGAATGTCTCTTCCTTGGTGGTCCTATTCCACCATCCTGGTTAATGCTATTAACTCTATTATTTTTATCATTCTCCTTTATTATATTATATTATGTTATATTAAGTCTTTTCTATAATGATATCTATTGTGAAACTTCTTTTTTCCTTCTTCTTTTTTGTTTTTTTTTTCTTTTTTTTTTCCTTTTAACAAACTAACTAAAGACAATGAGAATTTTTGGTCGAAGAAATTAACGAATAATTCCTCGTCGTTCATTCAGAATTTATTTATTAAATTCTTAATATATTTTTATTTGAATTTGCGGAGTATTTACTAAGGGCTAATAGAATTAGATCTAACGTGTTAGATATAACGATATATAAAATCTTTTTATTATTCGTTTAAATGTATGAACGATTATAGTTCGAGTGGATTACGAATGATCGGGCGTACACGCATACATATATATGTATTGCCATACATTATATGCATGTATACGTGTATGAAAAAGAAAAAGAAAAAAGAAAAAATAAAAAATAAAAGAAATAAAAAAGAGATAAAACATGAAGAAGGAAGAGAAGATAATGATAATAAAAATCTTATATCACGATTTGTTCCGGGCATTTCGGCGGACAAAAGCGAACGTAGCCCGGATCGTAGAAGGAGAAGTGCGCCTTTTCCGGCCACGGGAGAGACCTTGACCAAGCGTCGAGCTCTCGAAAGACACGCGCACTGGCCCGGTATTTCGGCATAGCCCCTTGGATCTTTCGTGCGTAAAAGCATACGTACATACGTACGCACGTACATATGTATTATATGTATGTGTGTACATATATACTGGGTATGTAAGTACGTGCGACGAGGCTCTTGACCCGTGACACACAGTCGAGCGCTCATGATCGAGCTTGGTACTCGAGAATACGAATGTCCTTTCGAGGCAACGACCCTGCGAGGACGGCAAGCCGAGTTATACCGGTATTCTTATATATATATATATGGGTATATTTGATATACTACGTATATGTAAAACGAATTGTGAATAATATCGATTTTGACAATTCATAGAAATTTTTTAACGTCAATAAGAATTGATATACCCTTTACCGTATTCGTTTATAATTTATTTTACAAATTTGAGGGTACCTTTGTTATTTAAATTCTTTACGACTACTTCGTTTATTTCCATAAAATTTTATATATATATATATATATATATATATATATATATGCGTATGTATATATGTACATATATTATGAGGCTAAAGATCATAAGTCGTTTTTTCTTTTTCTTTTTTTTTTTCTTTTTCATATTTTTTGATCGAATATATGTGTGTACGTGTGTTTTTTTTAGATATTCATTAGTTGTAAATACATTTAGATTGATCATAATTTCTTTTCATATTTTCCCTTTAGGCAAATAAGTCAATCCTTACTTAGAACACCAGATGAAAGTTCGCGAAACACTTGTTGCGTGTACTTACAAGAAAATGGAGGAGTCAAAGTGCCCGACGAGTCGTGAGAATCCAATACCGATAATCGATTATAACGATAGATATCTCGTTACGATTGGTACTATGGTCAACGATCTAAGAATGTTAGTTTTAAAGGAATTCGCGGTTTACGCATTTTTCTTCAGCGGATAAACTTACACCGTGGAATGCATTTTAAATGATCCACACGGAATTCCTTATCGATCCATTAGAGTTTCTCCTTTTTCTATAATATATATATATATATATATATATATATATATATATATATATATATTTCTTTTTTTTCTGTCAAATAAGAAGATTAGAAGAAATCTGATGCGTTTGATATGGCTAAATTTTGTAATTCGAAGAAAAATTGAAATCGCAATCGAGAAAGAAAATGTACGAGAAGCTCTCGCGATATAAATTAAAAACGAAGAAGAATGAAAGAAAAGCCATAGGAAAAAGAAAAAGAAAAAGGAAAGAAAAATAGGCCGGATGATGCGGCACACAGCTCGGCTTCCTCGTTCATTGTCGCGAATTCGGTTCGCCTAACTGTAGATTCGCCGGTGCACTAGCCGTTGCATCTAGCCGTTGTAAGTACTTACATGTTCCCAAAGAGTGGCCGTTGGATAGATAGATAGATAGATAGATGGATGGATGGATGGATGGATGGATGGATGGATGGATGGATGGATGGATGGATGGATGGATGAATGCATCGTGGTACGTGAACTCTTACGGCCGCGCCTTCTCAACACTTTCCAATGATCGTTAAGAATTATCAGTTCTCTACGATGCGCGTTATATGCCGTGTAATTACATGTTGGTTGATTAATACGTAATTAAACGATGGTATAACATTACCGAGAAGATATCACGTTTCTATGTAATACGATTATATTAATAATACGGTATAATATACAATATTTTTTTTTGTTATCATTAAATCATATCTACATCAATGAGATTATTAAAAACAATAATGTATACACATATATATGTATATATATAAATATTGTGATGGTAATAATAAATATGAATTTTTAAGAATATAGATGACGAACAAAAAACCGAATAATATCCAAAATAGAAAGTATAGGAAAAGATCGATATCGTGTGATGCGATTTGATCGCAGTAAATTGCAAGGCGTGTTGCACTTGTGTTTCGCGTTCTCGTATTAGCGTCGATAGTGTGTTCAGGGGTCAGGTCGGGTTCACTGAACCCCTTTATGTGCACGTACATATACATATGCGTGAGTGTGCGCGTCCGATCGGCGGTGCATCGCGCGATCGAGTGACGCGCGCTAAGAATGAAGAGTGCCGCCGGGTTCGTTCCTCGCCTTTCCTAGAGGAACTCCCGTGGCACGTTCCAATCGTCGTTCAATCGATCTCCGAGTGCACATCGATTACGTGTATATATATATATATATATATATATATATAGATATATATATATCGGAACTCACTACTCTTTTAAATGATACGAAGTTATTTTTAATGACATCGGTTTACATGTTTAATTGCATTAATATGCACGAATTATAGACGAAAATAATACTACTCAGAACGATACTCGACGAAAATAATAAGTCTCAAAATAGTAACTCTAATCCGATATTAAAATTATAGAATTTCTGATATGATATATACATTTTTTAACATTGAGGCTTGAAGGTTCAATGAACTATCTATCGCACGACGATATCTTCAAGTTGGAAAGGAATTAGCTAAATTTGTATTTTATGATTATCATTATTATTATTATTATTATTATTATTACTATTCATTTTTTTTTTCAAAAGAAATAGATTCGACCATCTCTCTCTCTCTCTCTCTCTCATTGATTCGCGACGCGCCGCACCGCTGACCGATTAACCAAATTCGTGCTTGCCTACTTTCGTAAGGTTACGTAACGAGTCTGTTTCGTCGAGGCTCGTAACCGAGAAGAAGAAGGAGGAGGAGGAGGAGGAGGAGGAGGTGGGCCCCTCAGGGGACTCACTTTAAACGGGCCTCACGTGCTTCGTTTCTTTCTCACACTCGTGTTATGTTTGCTTTCGGCTTACCCCCACTTCTCGCAAGAGACGAAAGAGACTAACCGACGTCTCCGATGCATCTTCCCGAATGAGAAAGTCCATAAATCTCTACCTGTTGGCACTTTTCTGTTCGGACGAGTTAAACGAATCGATCAACAACATTTCTTTTTTTTTTTTTTTACTTTCGGGTAGCCTATATATATATATATATATATACATAAAGGTAAGCATTCTACACATCTTCCTCGTTCATTTAGTTTAGTTTAATTTAGTTTAATTTAGTTTAGTTCAGTTTAGTTTAGTTTAGTTTAGTTTAGTTTAGTTTCGTTTCGTTTCGTTTCGTTACGTTTCGTTTCGTTTTCTATCGAGTTACGCTCATCTTCCTCTTACTCGCCTAATATCACAGTGCGAGTTAGCTTATCCTCCGTGACGGCTATATCGTGTTTCATGCCACGCGAGTTTGATATCCTCGATGCGTTCGAGTTTAATCCTTCGTTACGCAGCACCGATCGATTTTTCTACTAACGTGTACTTTGCACGTACATACTTACTTACTTACTTACTTACTTACTTACTTACTTACTTACTTACTTACTCACTTATAGTTCATGCGTGTGCTTACATATCTATACGTAAATAAGTAAGTATTCATTCTCTTTGATGTATACGTAAGTCGTGTACTTTCTCCGATGCTCCTGCCATTGTACTTTGTATCGCGATATCCTACTCTCGCACGCACTCGTAACTGAGATTCATCATGATCTTCTCGAGTTCAAAAGCATAGACATTACAACTCTCGCTCTCTCTCTCTCTCTCTCTCTCTCTCTCTCTCTCTCTTTCTCCATCTTTCTCTCTTTAAATATATACTGTCGTATAGTATCGAAATCGATCATCCCTTAAATTTAAGATACATTATCAGATAAACGCGTCAATTTTCTTGTCATCCTTCAATAATATTCTCATTCCTTAAGACGCATAAATCTATCTCGGTAGGATCGTAATGGTCTTATGGCGATTACCGCGTGGGAGGACGAGTGAGTGAAATTTTGCGAGATTACGTAAGCCGGGTCACGAGCGTGCACTCGCTGCATAACTCTCTCCCCTCCCCCATCCCTACGTTCCTCTCTCTCTCTTTCTCTTTTGCTAGTGGCAACGGACTCCTCTCTTACCCCCTTCCCCTCCCTTTATCTTCCTTGGATGTGGAGCAATATGGTTGGAGGTGACTGACCGGCGTCCAGTCGCGTTCAATAACCTCCCTCCTTCGGTACACGACTTGCTTTCCCCCCACTCTTTCGAGTTAACACGTACTTCCCCTTCTCTCTCTATCTCTCTTCTACCACCACCACCACCATCACCACCACCACCGGTAACATCGGAACACTCTTGGAGCTTTTCCGCGAGACGCGTCGAGTCTTCCTTCAGCTTCTTCTTCTTCCTTTTCTTCTTCCTCTTCCATTTCCTCTTCTTCTCTCTCTCTCTCTCTTTCTCTCTCTCTCTCTGTCTCTCTCTCTTCCTTACCTCTCTAATCCTACGGACTATCTACCACCCCAGGAATGGATATTCGATTACGCACCGAGACGTGGTACTACTTGCGAATTTAGAACGGCTGAGATCTAGAGCGCGTTCAAGCTTAACCGACCGTACAATCTTTCGCTCATACTCTCCTTTCGATCATCATCTTATTATCTTTTCGTCCTATTGAAATTTTCATCTTATTTTATGCAAATACGTATTAAAGTATATTTAATATATTAACTTGCGTATTCTTCTCTCTTTTTCTCTCTCTCTTTTTTTTTTTTTTTTATTAAGTGTCCTTCATATATTTATCCATCGAATGAATCAAATTTTTATATCTTTATTAATATCATAAAACGAAATCCTCGCGTTTCTAATATTTCTCTCCCACCCCCTCTCTCCATTATAAATCTTACCATTTCAGTCTAATAGAGATGAAACGTCGTTTTAATTGCTCTTAATGCTTCGACGTATGGCATAGGACATAATTTAATTAGCGGTAATATTTCAATTAGGAAGTTAATTGGAAGAATTTAAACGAACGTTCAATGTTTTAGAACGCTAAAAAATTGTCAAGCTACATCTTCGTCATTATGCGTTTTATCGAGCCATGCGTTATTATTTAAATCGGAGGAAAAAAAAAAAAAAGAAAAAACCGATACCTATCATATGGATTTGTTAGGATTTCAAAGAAAAATAATTTGTATCGTATTTATATAATATGTAATTAGATGGTACAAGATGTTTGGTGAAAAAAAAAAAAAGAAAAAAAAATGTAATATCATATTCAATTAAACGTGTGTGTATATTTACTTACTTAGATATCAATGATCGATGAAGGTGTTAGAAATCGGACGAAGACGTACGAAGAGAACTAAGGAGGATCATTTGAAGCGTAAAGAACGATGTTTCGTAGAACACTTTATTTTTTTTCTTTTTTTTTTTTTTATAT
The DNA here is from genome assembly GCF_050613455.1 of Vespa mandarinia. Classification (NCBI taxonomy): domain Eukaryota; kingdom Metazoa; phylum Arthropoda; class Insecta; order Hymenoptera; family Vespidae; genus Vespa; species Vespa mandarinia. The sequence continues at coordinate 3,932,154 of NC_140829.1, forward strand.
TTTCTCTAAAGAAAACGTTCGTTGTTGGTTATCTTTGTCATTGCCGAGAGACACGAAAGTTTGCTTCGTTTGATGATCCGTGCGATTGGCCCAATTCAGAGAATTCTTTAACTGCGTTTCGCAGTTAAACGTGATATGATAGGAAAACAATTACGCTCGTGGAAAAATCTCAATGGTGGTGGGTTGATTGGTAGGAGAAGAGTAAAATCGTTTATCGTTTCCGTTCTATCCGATACGTCGTCATCTCGTAGTCATTCGATATACATATATACGACGTATATGCATATGTATGAAAATAGAACCGTATACATATCTACTTATTTACTTACCCTCGATTGCCGATTCTTTCTCTACACATATACGTACGTACATACATACATACATACATACATACATACATACATACATACATACATACATACATACATACATACATACATACATACATACATGCATACATACTTCCTCGAACGGGGCACTCCGCTTCACTTTTCCTCTCGGTTCCGAAACTTACTTTCGGCTATTATATGTCATTGGCCTCTTAGCCATCCGATAAAACTCTTAAGTACTTCGAATAATTATATTCTTACCGTTTAGATTATTTATCTTAAGTTACGTTTACGTTTGATCATAAATCTTTCTTTAAGAATCATTAAAAGTTAACAATTCGTATCTATGCCCTTTTAAAACCATTACTCTTACGTAAACGCGATCAAATTTTATTTAAAAAAAAAAGTGATAAGAAGAAAAAAAAAGAAAAGGGAATAATTGATAAGACCAACGATATTCTCGGATATTAATAAATAATACCAAATATCCGTATTCGTCTGATTAAAAAACGATTTGAGATCAAAGCTATTATCGTTAAAGTGTTCCCTAAATCTATCATCGTTCCGATCACATAAATTCAGAGAAAAAGAGAGAGAGAGAGAGAGAGAGAGTCCGTGAATGAGGAGGGTTGATCGTAGAGAAGAGGTAAGTAGTCTTGGTCAAGCGTTTGTCATCCGATTGAGAAGAAAAACATCGTGTTCGATGGATCTGAGAAGAATCTTTCTGATAGAAAAATGCTCTAGCATAAAAAGCGAAAAGTTGTTGTGGAATCCTTGCGAGATTAGGAGAGAAAGAGAAAGATAGAAAAAGAGAGAGAGAGAGAAAGAGAAAGAGAGAAGAGAAGGAGGAGAGAAAAAACGAAGAGGACGGAATGAGGGAAACGTCCTCTCGAGGGAACAGGAAACGAGAAGCCGATAATCCGGAGCGTCTCTTTTCATTCTAACTCTACGTAACAATGAGACTCGTTTAACGCACAGTGACTATAGGTAGCTTTGCGAGAGGAAAGGAAGAAGAGGTGAAAGAGGGAGAAGGAGGAAAAGGAGGAGATAGAAGAAGAAGAAGAAGAAGAAGAAGAAGAAGAAGAGGAGAAAGAGGAGGAGGAGGAGGAAGAGTAAGAGGGACACGCAGGGCATGCAAGGAGCGTGCGCGTGAACGCTTGCTGTTCGAGGGTCGTGCCGATGACCGATCAAAGAAGAGTTCGCGCCGTGAATACGCGATACGTAACCGTCCAAGGCACACGGCCACTGACCGAGCGCGACGCCCCGAACGAATGACTCCGAGCATTGTCCCTCTTATTGTTAGATACCAAACTTTTTTGTTGCTTTGTCTTTTTTCTTTTTTTTTTTCTTGTTTTTTATTTTCATGTTTCTCTTCTATCGCCTATTCTATCGACGATCTCCGATATTCTTTCTAGCCCGAATCAATTTTTATCTCTTTTCTACTTCGTTATTTCTCTTCGTCTTCTCTTTACAAGAATATCTATTTTTTTACCTCAGAAGTTCCCAACGTTAAATATCCTAAATAGATCTTATTTATGCAACTTATTTAAGTTAGCCAAATTTCGCTATAATACTTGGGAAAACTTATCCCCGACCTAATATGATCTCGAGAAATTTGCTCGAGTTCTCACTTTCTTACTTATCGCGCGTTTAGGCGCTTATCGTTAAAGGTAACTTAACTAACTCTCGTAACAAATGAGAATGAGAATTCACAAGTTTAAAGACGCGCCTCCCGTGTATATATATATATATATATATATATATATATATATATATATATCGTTACCTTTCGATTGTTTCTATTTAAACTTTATCACGGATCGATCGATAGATCGTTAGTAAATATTTTTGTGATAATTGATCCTTCGATTATGTTATTTTTTGAATAGACATTTCGTATAGGACGAATTCAATCCTATATATACATATATATATATATATATATATATATATATACACATATATATACATATATATATCCCTAGAGAAATTGCACATATGATTCGTGCTTTTACTACCTACATGGGGCATGTTTAGTGCAATCGTAAAGACGTGATTTGCAGCATTATAATCTTACGAACGTTGAAAGAGAAGATACAGTTATGAGAAGAATAAGCGAGCAATGTTAAAACGACTAGATGGTCCATCTAAAAAAAAAAAAAAAGAAAACAAAAAAACAGAAAATCCTTAGCAATAGGTATAAGATAACAAGTGACAAGCAAGCAAGCAGCATCGTCGGGTACGGCGACAATTACTGTTATACCTACTGTATACTGTTACGAAGTAATTACGAATAAGGTAGCAGAGAGTTTATAGTCACCGTGCCAATCGTTCGGCCCTCCTACGATCGGCCTAGCAATTAATTTCTAGTTGGGCACGTTTCAACCTGTTGTGACTCTGACCATGCGCCTTTACATATGTATGTACATACATATATGTATTATCATCCTCTCATCTTCGTCTCTTCGTCGTTTTAATCTACGTCTTTTAGTCCTCGTCTTCGTCTTACTTCTGACCGTGAGAGTGTGTGCGTCCGCGTGCGCGTGCGCTCGCGCGTGTACACGTGTGCGTGTGCGAGCCTCCACGTTATTAGAGATCTTAACGGTACTCGCACTCTTTATTTTCTGTCGCTCGACGACCCCAACGATCGCGAGTAGATCGTTATAATTTTTTTTTCGTTTGGCCTTTTCTGCTTTTTTTTTCCTTTTTCTCTTTTCTCTTTTCTCTTTTCTTTTTTCTTGTTATTTCTTACGAACTCCGTACTATTCTTTTTCGATCAATTTCAATTGGAAATATTTAGGCAGGTAACGATCGATTCATCTTTCATCCTCTTTCTCTTTCTTTCTACGATACCGACGATCTCTTCTCTCTGATTCTTACGAACGATTCGAAATCCATTCTATCCTTTCCTTTCTCTTCTCTTTTCTTTTATTTCGCCGTCGACGACGACGACGACGACGATGACGAGGTCAACTTCCTTTGATACACGAACGAGATTGGTTAACGAGACACCGACGTGTAAAAGAATCGATGGATAAAAAAGCGAACTCTCAGGGTCATCGATCGTATCCTTCAGATATTTCCTTCGATCTTTTATAAAATCTAACAAATAATCCCGAACTAATTATCCATTCCAACGACCAATCTTAATGACATTGTTTATTAATTGTTTAATTAATATGTACATAATTACGCGGATATATATATATATGTGTGTGTGTATGTGTGTTTAAAAAAGAAATTTGTGAAAAATTGTCATCAATCGTATCAAGCAATCGCTGGAGAGTATTAAAAAAAAAAAAAAAAAAAAAAAAAAGAGAGAAAACAAATAATAATCAAAATGAAAAAAGATCGACGTACGAGGAATTCTGTAATTAATTTCTAGTTATAAATGATCTTGTGTATCTCTTCTGTCTTCTCTCTCTCTTTCTCTCTATCTATCTATCTATCTATCTATCTATCTATCTATCTATCTCTCTCTCTGCCCCCTGCCCTCTCTCGTTTCACCTTCGAGCCATTCTCCAGCCCCTCCCCCCTACACCGAGTTTAATTTCCACGCGAGCAGCTTTCGATGAAAAAGCGAGTCTCGTCGGGCTCGTTTGCGAGAGAGAAGGCCTCGAAGATTCTCGATTTCTGGGTATCGGCGAAGAGGAGGCGATGAACTCGGTCACCGGGCAACAAACTGCATGCCCCACCAACGATCCGCGGCTTCCTCCTTTTTCCTCTCCTCCTCCTCCTCTTCCTCCTCTTTCTCCTTCTTCTCTTCTCCTTCTCTTTCTCCTTCACCTCCTCCTCGTTTTCGCGCTCTCTCTCTCTCTCTCTATCTCTCTCTTTTTCTGTCTGTCTCTCTCTCTCTCTCTCTCTCTCTCTCTTACACACAGACAGATACCTAAAGACAGACAAGAAACTGCGACGGACGCGCGCGTTCATCGCCGTCACTTCCTCCATCCCAGCTTGTAATGTAACTCTGTTAAAGTGTTTCTCGCGGGCAGCTTGACCGTGAACTCTTTCGAGAGTGTGATGGCAGCGCTACCAACCTCAACGATTTCCCGCTGACTTTCGGCCGACCGAACGTTTCTTTTTTCTTTTTTTTTTTTTTTTTAAAAAAGAATAATAACCAATCTCGATTTTTATTAACGTTAGATCACAAACTTTTTTCATATTCTCTCCAATTAAACCGTACATTTATATATATATATATATATATATATATATATATATATATATATATATATATAATAATTATTTTGTATAATCGTTTTTATTTTGTTCTTTTTTTTTTCCTTTTATTTTTATTTATTTTTTTTTTCTTTTATTTATTTTGCATATACTATTTATCGATCGAAGATATAGGTTTGACATAGTTTTGAATCAAAAAAAAAAAAGGAAGAGAGAGAGAGAGATAAAAAAAGAAAAGAAATTAAGCTAAAAAGTAGTCGTAAAATAGTGATCGATTTGAAAAAGAAAAAAAAAAAAAAAAAGAAAGGAAGAAAAAAATCATCTTCGAAACTTTCGACTCATTTTGATCGACAACTTTCTGGTAGATATATTTTTCTTTTCCTTTTTTTTTTTTCTTTGTAGTAAGTTCGTACAAAACATAATAACAGTATATCTATAATCGAATATAATAGAATTAATCAAGCGGATATATATATATATATATATATATATATATATACATAATTTTTCTTGTTTCGTCATTTTTTTCTTTTGCAATAAAATAAATGACGTACGACGTGGATGGATTTTGATTGTGCCAATGGATTGGCACCAATCAATCTGGCCGTAATTACAAGAAAGTTCTTATGTTAAGTAGATGTCTATGGCTTCGGTGACCCAACGACACGATTCGTCTGATCACATTAGTAATTTCGTGACGAGTACAACGACTACGACGACTACAACGATTACGACGAAGATGACGTTGCTCGCTCTTACCTCTTTCTTATCTTCTTTCCTTTTTTTTTTCTCTCTCGATACACTGCGAACCTTCTTCTTCCTCCTCCTTTTCCTCCTTCTTTCTTCTTCTTCTTCTTCTTCTTCTTCTTCTTCTTCTTCCTCTTCTTCTTCTTCTTCTTCCTCTTCTTTTTCTTTCTCCTTCTCTTCGAACGGATCGTGTACGTGAATACTCGTACGGAATAGCGGTTCCTCCCGCGTTCTGTAACGACCTCTGGAAACTTCGTCGACGTCTCGGTGCTGCTAACATCGTCGGCCGAAACGATGATTTTTTTTTTCGCCCATTGCATTACAGTCGTGTCAAACAAGCGCCATCCATTTTTCTTTTTCTTTCTCTTTTCCTTTTTTTCTTTTTTTTTTTTTTCTTACACTTTTTCTTTCTTCTTTTTTTTACCGTGAACGATCACTTGGATATCATTTGAACCCTACCCTTTCGAAATGTTCATTATTTATTTCAACAATTATCGATTGCTTTACTCTTTATATATTTATATGTATATATATATATATATATATATATATATATATATATTTATTCTTTTTATTCGTTGTTGTTTTTTATTTCTATCATTAACAATAATAATTAACAACGAATTTTTATAATATATTGCATATATATATTTTTTTTTATTTTATTTTATTTTATTTATATTAATATAATTATATCATTAGAAAATGTTTAATTTAATCTATTGTAGAATGGTAACATTCTGACTCTTGTCCATTTATGTGCGGTCTTGTAATCAAGTCTTAGGACATCGATCGATCGCGGCTACTCGGTCGTCGACCTTACCGAGCAAAAACACAATTACCTACCTTCGTAAACAGGACAGTCAGTGTACGAGATAGCTCTCTTTTACTAGCTCTCATAGTACTATTCTCTACGGATCGGTGAGTAACTCCGTGAAAAAAAAGGGAAAAAAAAAGAAACATACAAAAAAAGAAAAAGATAGAAAAAGAAAGAAAGAAGGAGAGAAAGAAAGAACGAAACAAAAGAAAAAAAAAAGAAAGAAAGAAAAACAAAAGGAAATGGAAGTTCTTCCTCTTTTCTCGTTGGAATGGACGACATTGAAGGATACAAGGCAAATCGAGAATAAAAGTGCATTCCGCGAGCCTTCCGCGAGAGTTTTCTCATGAGGCTGAAGGGAAATATCGTTTTTCTTTAGAAACGAATAAAACTATACCATTAACAGACAATGCGGAATCGGATGAGAAGGAAATGCCGAGATGAACGGTGCGCGGTTTCAGCTCTTAGAACAAATGAATTTTATCGTATAGAAACGAGACCATAATAGAGAGAAACATTCAAGAACAAGAAAAATAAGAAAAAGAAGGGAGGAAGACACGTATCTTCGATGCTATCGTAATTTCACCTTATGCATGTTACGAGCTCTAAACAGCTAGTCAATCATTCGAATCAGAATCATAATCGCTAATTCACTGAATACCGAAGATATCATATTTTAATGAAACGATTTAAACGAAGTTGTAAAATACGTAGACAGATACTTACTTTTACATATATATATATATATTAGTAATCGTTAGAAAGGTCAATCTCAATTACCTTAAGACTGAAATACCATTTCTTAATCGATGAAAACTTTGACGCGGAAGTGAGAAGAAATATTATATATTTATTTACGTGAACTTTACGACGATAAAGATTCCGTAAAATGTTTAAAGCGAAGATATAGTATAAGAAAGATGGAAGGAATATAAGAAGGTTAGAAGGAATAAGAAAAAAGCTTTGGGATTCCACACGTAATTTACTCGAATATATTAGGTACATAGTATAATACGTGTATATATATATATATATATATATATATATATATATATATTTAAGGGAAGTTCTATACTGTATACTGGTTAGGCTAGGGGTCTCCGACGAACGGTGAAAAAGCCCGTAGCGTAACAGTCGTTTGCTGCTCCTCTTGCTGCCGTTGCTACTCCTGTTGGTACTGCATAGCGCGCGTTGACGTTGCTGCTAGTGTGGGTTACCTGGTTAGTGACCGGCCAACCGAGTTCACTGGCATCGGCCCTCTTCCAGGTTGGCTAATCTTACGACGAACGGAGAACGCCTGCCTGCCTGCCTGCCTGCTTGCCTGCTTGCTTGCTTGCTTGCTTGCTTGCCTGCCTGCCTGCCTGCCTGCCTGCTTGCCTGCCTGCCTGCCTGCCTGTTCGCCTGCCTGTTTGCCTGCCTGCCTTGATTCGCTTCTCTTCCTTCTTGTCCGTTAAACTCGCTTCTTCCTTCGTCTTCCATTTCTCTCTCTCTCACACACACACATACACATTCTTCATCTAATAGGAAATTTACTTGGTCGCACGATAATCATTTATGGAAATAGTTAATTTGTTATTCATTTTCTTTTATGAAATAAAAAAAAAAAAAGAAAGAAAGAAAGAAAATGTTAGCTTCCGAATAACTTGCCTATGAGATATTTTTTAACGTCACTCGTTAAGAATTCTCGAAATGAACGATTCAAGAAAATATCAGGACGAGATAATTAAACGATAATACGATCCCTCCCGATCGTATTTGTATCTCTCTAAATCTGACTAATCCTCGCGGTCATTCGCCGCGATCGAATGACGCATCGAGATATATGTATATATTACGCCAAACGATCCGCTAAGTTTTTCGAGGACTTCCTTTGTAATAAGCAGGTGCCTCGACAGAAGGATTTCTAATGAAATTTATTATATAATACATATATGTATATATATATATATATATATATATATATATATGTGTGTATGTATACATAGTAGTAGTACATCGATGACGGTATTAACAGAAAAAACTTTTCATTTAATTTCTTTAAAATAATACTTAGATTTCTTTTCTACGTCTAAGACGATGATTTAGAGTCTTTGATCCCTCTTTAATCTTTCTTTCTTTTTTTCTTTCTTTCTCTCTTTCTTTTTACAACCGCTTCCATCTCTTTGATTATGTACGCGACTAGTTCTTCGCGTTACATCAACGAAAATACGAAGCGGACTCGAGCGATGACGTAAAAGATCATTCACCTAGCAAAACTGCGCAGGTGATTCCTACGTGTCACGATGGCAACGAACTTTGTTGGTCCGATGTAGGTCAGAAAAATAAAGATCATTGCCTACCGGGAATGAGCGAGGATATGTATGTATATACTTACGTTTGATCGTACGTATGTATGTACATATATACGATCGTATCCGTTGTCCTTGACACGAGTCTGAGTCAATGGACAAGAGGATATATTTTGATCATTCTCAGCTCGTGTCTAATCGACACATCAATTTTCGATAATTGTTATATAGTCCAACTGATTATTGTGATTAATTAATAACGACTAATTGATAAAAGTACAAAAATATCTAATCTCTCTCTCTCTCTCTCTCTCTCTCTCTCTCTCTCTCTCTTTCTTTCTAATTTGTTCACGTTGAATACATTCGCGTAAATAATGTATTATTTTTTTTAAGACAAAACAATATTTCTCCGAAATAGTTAGGCCATAAGTAAAGAATTGTTTTAAAGTAATAAGAAAATCGGGAGAGAGAAAAAGAAAAAAAAAAGAGAGAGAAGAAAGATTCGCAAGTAAGGACAGTTTCTTCGGCACGAAATTGTTGGTGGATTGTGGTAAAGGAGGTAGATGTGGAGGTGGAGAAGGAGGAAGAGGAGGAGAAGTAGATGGTGCAGTGCACCGGCCCAGGGTCGACGGCCGACGGACTCTACGATCGTTATGTCATTCATGCTCTTACGCATGCACCTAAACCACTCGCTACGAGCGTAGCGTTCGCGCGGCTTTGTACAACACGAGTATAGAAAGCGTACGAGTAGGTACTGTTACACGTGGCCAGTCCCGATGACGAATTACGAATGATCAACAGTCTTTTTTTTTTCCTTCCCTTTTGAACGCGCCAACAATCTCGAGACTATACGATAAGCATCGGATCGATATATCTATATACAGATACATATGCGTATATATATATTTATATATATATACATATGGTATGTCATATGATCGTATGATTCTGAAATATTTTTATATTCGAAGAATAATCAAAATGATACTTTTACATTATCTCATTCGATATGCGTCGATGATGTCGAAGGTAAAATGTAACTTTGTTAATTATTATTAGATAATCATTGTTTTGATCGATTGAGAAAAAAATTATTGCTCGGATCTATTCTATCTATATATATATTATATCTATATATATATTATATATATATATATTATATATATATATATTTATAAAAGAAACAGAGAGAAAAAAGTGAAAAAGAGGAAAAGAAAAAAAGAAGCTCAGATAGAACTTAATTGAATGAAGTAAAATATTCTGTTTGCAAAAGCAGTAGACATTGGCGTGAGCGCACAGAGAGAGAGAGAGAGAGAGAGAGAGAGAGAGAGAGAGAGAGAGAGATCGTTTCGCGGGTCATCGTCCGCGGAAACGGAAAGCCACCTCGCAAAAGTGCTCTCGTATCGAGGAAGGCAGCAGGCGAAGGGGTGGGGTCAGGCTCAGTGAACTCCTCTCTGCTTTGAGTCATTTCGAGCGTCCCTTTTCTTTTTATTCTTCTCCCTTCTCCTTCTTTCTTTTGCTGCTTCGACACGCGGCATGCAAATTATCCTCTCGCACGAGATCCCTTCTTTATTCTTTAACCGCATACATATATACACGTAGACACATATGGTAAGTCTACAATGTTCCAACCGAGTATATGATTCATATGTTTCCACGAGATACTTATACTTCACGATGAATTTCCCTTCTCCCTCCCCTCCCCCCGCACTAACTCCCATAAACGATAAAACGTAATCCATTGATATTCCATCCATATAATCGAGGGATAGAAGAGGAGAAGGAAAAAGGGAAGAGAAAAAAAAAACAGAAAAGACTTTGACCATTAATTTACGTCACGGTAGATTTTCATAAAAAGAAATATTAAAAGGAAGAAATAAAAATTAGTTCGTACAACTTTAGTTGATAAAGAGTTGTTTCTTGATTATTATATCGTAATAATATCGTTTAATGCGATATATCCTCCTCGGTAAGAACGTTGAAAATT